>NC_056531.1:14506207-14559052 GCF_019175285.1 Sceloporus undulatus
GCCAGCCAAACAGTTTGACCCCAGAGAGTCAGGGACCGAAGAGGCTTAAAGTTGGGCTCGAAGCCAATTGGTATGACTCCGGAGAGTCAGGGACCAATAAGGATCGATGTTGGGCTGCAAGCCAGTCGGTTTCACTCCTGAGAATCAGGGACCAATGATGATGACATCCAATTGGTTTGATCCTGAGGAGCTGGGAACCAGCAAGGACTGAAGTCAAGGCAGCCAGTAACAACATCTATTCAGGAGAATGAAGAGACAAAAGCCAGGTGAATGGCCCTGAGACAGTTTGTCGGCAGCAAAAGAGTGTCCCTAGCCATGGTGAGGAAGGAAGGCCGGTGGCCATTCTATACGTTTCTTCATTATAAGTATAAGAAGTGAAAATTGTGCCAGTGAGGTGGGCGCCATTTAAAAATTTTTGCTCAGGAGTAATGGGGCTTTGCCAAGTGCACCAGTAAGGCGGGCATTGTTTGAAAACTTTTCCTCAAGAGAAAAGGCGGGGAAAGTTCTGCCAAGCACACCAATTCCCTCAGAAGAGAAAGGGCCTTGCCAATGTGAAGGTGAGGCTGCAGTTAAACAACTTCACCTCAGAATTTAAATTAGAGTTCCTAGATGCTGCTAGTGCAGCGGACAAAAGGAACTGAGGGTTTAGGTGGGAAACCTAAGGTTCCAAAGCTAACTGTGCAGGCACAGAATAACCCATTTGTGTGATTCGCAGAGACCACGAAGAAGAAATAGTATTTACCCTGCCTCGAGCCTTGGGGTCAGGTGGGTAAGGAATAATACAATATATATATAATGTTACTTTCAGGAAGCTATGGGATCTGTGGTGGGATCCTGTCGCTTTTCCTCTTCCTCATCCTTCCTTCCTTTCTTCCTTCTTTCCTTCTTCCTCATCCATCCAGATCGCCATGGGGGTCCCTTTGCATCGGGTGAAGGACATCCGCACCCTTTACGGGGAGCCTCCATGGGCCGACAACCCCATATCCTTCGAGAACCCCAGCAGCGTGCCGGCGCCGAGGGGCCACGTCATCGCTGCCCGGATCACCAGCGAAAACCCCGAAGAGGTCAGTCCGGTGGGGGCCCTAAAAGAGAAGACCAAGGGTTTGGTACAGTTGGTAATGGTCTGTTTTGTCCCCCTCCGTTTTAGGGTTTCAAGCCCAGCTCTGGTACGGTGCAGGAGCTGAACTTCCGCAGCAACAAGAACGTCTGGGGCTACTTCAGTGTGGCAGCTGCCGGGGGTTTGCACGAATTCGCCGATTCCCAGTTCGGACACTGCTTCTCCTGGGGGGAGAACCGCGAGGAGGCCATTTCGTGAGTGTTAAATGGTTTATATAGTTTGCACGCACATATATTGGTGCAGTCCAAGGACCTAAATATCCTAAAGGAGCCAGAACCCAACTGATCTTGAAAGCTAAGGTGGGTCAGCCCTGGTTGGTCCTTGGAAGGGAAGCCGTCAGGTGCTGTAGGCGATGCTCAGAGACGGGCGAGAAACGGCGTGGTGCTGCCAATTCTAGGGTTCTGGAGTGCGTAGCAACTGCACGCTCTGGAACTCTAGAACATGCCGCCGCCATCATGCCAGCCTCCCATCAACACACTGACTGCCATCTTGACATAAGCTACGTGCAGCATATAGATGTCGCTGCGCATCACTTACGTCGCCAGTGCGCCAATGGCGCTCTCGTGACTTACGCAGGGCGACTTTAAAAGAACCCATTTTTTCCAGGTTCTTTTTACTACGGAGGGACGCTATGTGGTTCGGCTGCCGCGGCGTCCCTCTGGAAGAAAAGCGGACCCCTCCAGCCCACTATTTAATCTATGGGGTTGCCATAAACAAACAGCTTCATTTATATATACTGAGCTAACAGTGTGAATTGATAGACAGTGTCAGGACAAAGGTCTGATTTTGGAAGCTAAACAGGATCAGTCTGGGATAGTCCTTGGATGAGAGACCGTCAACAGATACTGCAGGCTGTATTTCAGAGGAAGGAGCTGAGAAAACCCACATCGGAAGACTCCTAGGAAAAGTCACCATAAGTTGACTTCATTGATTTATCCAAGGCAAATGCGCATACATTTGCAATCTCTCCCAGTTCCCAGAAAGTCCCAGAGGGACCAAATTGAAGCAGGAAACCATTGGTGGGGGGAAAATCTAGATTTTGGGTTTTTGGATGCCTCCCTTTGTCGTCACCTACTCCATGGTTGTTTTGTTTTAGGAACTTGGTGGTAGCCCTGAAGGAGCTCTCCATCCGCGGGGACTTCAGGACCACCGTCGAGTATCTGGTGAAGCTGCTGGAGACGGAGAGCTTCCAGAACAACGAGGTCGACACCAGTTGGCTGGACCACCTCATTGCAGAGAAGGTGCAGGTGAGCATCCCTCCTCGCCCAGTCCATCCTGCTCACCTGTGTAAGAGTAAGAGGGCGAACAAGTAAAGGCAGAGTAAAGCTTGCGTCTTCCAACACTTGGAGTACAGTCGTTCTGCGGAGACAGAGAGATCATAGAATTGTAGAGTTGGAATAGACCCCAAGGGTCCTGGTCCAGTCCAACCCCATTCTGCCATGCAGGAGCTCTCAATCAAAATATCTCTGACAGATAGCCATCCAGCCTCTGCTTAAAGACCTCCAAGGAAGGAGACTCCAAAGCAGCATATTCCATGTTGAGGTGGAATCTCTTTTTCTGTAGCTTGCATCCATTGCTCTGGGTTCTAGTCTCTGGAGCAGCAGAAAACAAGCTTGCTCCCTTCTCCATATGACATCCCTTTAAGTATTTAAACAGGGCTGTCATGTCACCTCTTAACCTTCTCTTCTCCAGGCTAAACATCCACAGCTCCCTAAGTCCTTCCTCATAGGCCTTCACGGTTTCCAGACCCTTCCTAACATCCCATTGTCTCCCCATCACTTTCTCCTCTGTAGCTGTTAGGAGGATTTGTGAATGGTTGACTGGCCAAACCCAAAGGGTGCTCAGCAATTGCCCCTCTTCTCCTTCGTCCTGGAGAGGAGTGACCAGTGGGGTGTCCAGTGGGGTCCTATCCTGGGCCCAGGGCTCAGCTATGGCTCCTCTTCTCCTTCGTCCTGGAGAGGAGTGACCAGTGGGGTGTTCAGTGGGGTCCTATCCTGGGCCCAGGGCTCAGCTATGGCTCCTCCTCTTCTCCTGTGTCCTGGAGAGGAGTGACCGGTGGGGTGTCCAGTGGGGTCCTGTCCTGGGCCCAGGGACCATAGAGTTATACCTAAGAATTAGACGCAGGTAAACGGAACGGCATTTACGGTTCCCACAGATACTTCTAGTGTTTAAATGTTTTAATATTAATCCATAAATGGGATTGTCCACCCAACCCCCCCTTGCAAATGATGGCTGCGTACTACAAAGATGACGTTTTGTCTCCCCGGCACAGGCGGAGAAGCCGGACACCATCTTGGGCGTCGTGTGCGGCGCACTCAACGTCGCCGACGCTGCATTCCGGACCTGCATGGATGACTTCATGCATTCGCTCGAACGGTAAACGGATGTGTTATATGCCGCGGTTCTCCTTTCCCCGCTCCTTGCCAATAAAATTGCCAATAAAATAAGAGCTATGGGACCTTAAAACATATTATTTTTATTTTTCCAGGGGTCAAGTGCTACCAGCAGCTTCCCTTCTGAACATTGTGGACATGGAACTTATTTATGAAGGCGTTAAATACACGTTGAAGGTAACGCTGTGCACTTGATATATATTTTGGAATATTTGCATCTGTGTTAGGAGATATCTTGTATTTTTTGGAAGAAGGAATGCAACTGTGTGTGTGTGTGTAATATTTTTTAACATGCTGTGATGCTTCTATAGGTTGCACGCCAGTCGCTGACCACTTATGTGATCATAATGAACGGGACCCACATTGAGATCGATGTGCACCGGCTGAACGATGGCGGCCTTCTCCTTTCATACAACGGCAACAGCCACACCACGTACATGAAGGAAGAGGTTGACAGGTGGGTCTTAAAGGGTCTAATCCTGGGATTTGTGGGTTTGTGAGACACCAGGAAGGCTGCAAAAACCTTGTGAAACTGCAGCTCCCAGGAGATGGACCTGCAGCACTTAAAGTGGTGTCTTAAAACTGCATTGTTTCGACAGTGTAGAATCATTGGCAGAATGAGGTTGGAGTGGATGGCCCTTGGGCATCCCTTCCAGCCTTATTGCTTTGTAATTCAGTGCAAGGGGAATATGGATTGCCTCAAAGGGTGGTGGACTCTTATTTCTTTGGCGGTCCTTAATCCAAGCTTGGGTGGTCATCTTTCAGGAATGCTTTAGATGTGGATTCCTGCATGGCAGGGGGTTTGATGAGATTACCCTTGGGGTCCCTTCTAGCTCTGTGGTGGAAAGTGGGACACAGTAGGAAAAAGTGGAAGACCCTATTACAATGGGTCGTCCCTAACCGAAGTTGACCCCGAGGCAAGTAACGCAACCACAAAACCATAGTTGGGGCTGCGCATTAAGAATGAAGCCTCGATAACGTCGTGTGATGGAGTCTCCTTCCTTGGAGATCTTTAAACAGAGGCTGGGTGGCCATTTGTCAAGGATGCTTTGATCTAGATTTCCTGCATGGAAGAACGGGGTTGGACTGGATGGCCCTTGGGGCCTCTTCCAACTCTATGATTCAATGATTCCATAATTGACCGAGAGGAGTGAGTATGAGTGTGGTGTTTCCCCCCAGGTACCGCGTCACCGTCGGCAACAAAACCTGTGATTTCGAAAAGGAGAACGACCCGACGTTGCTTCGGTCTCCGTCAGCCGGGAAGCTGCTTCAGTACATTGTGGACGATGGGAGCTACGTCTCCGTGGGACACAGCTATGCGGAGATAGAGGTGGCCATAGACGGTTGGATGGGAAGCACGGGGTTTGCAAAGCTTTCCGTGTTTTGCAAACTGTTTTGAAATATCACCTATGTACCACCTGGTGTTCCTTGGTGGTCCCCCATCTAAGGGCTAACCAGGGCTGGACCCTACTTAGCTTCCATGAATAGATGGGAACCTGGTGCCTTTGGGCTATTTAGGTCTATGTGCATTTAAGTGGACTCAGGAATTTTGTAGGGTTTTCTTAGGCAAGAGGTGGTTTGGCCAGTTCCTTCCTCTGAAATGCAGCCCACAAACCCTGGGATTTGTTGGTCTCTCATCCAAGTATTCACCAGCTGACCTTGCTTAGCTTACAAATGCAGATGGGATGCCACAGGTCAGTTTACGGCAACCCCATGGGTTGAATGGTGTTGGACCCTCCGAAGTGGTTTGGCTGGTTCCCCCTCTGAAATATTTGCCCGCAGCACCTGGGGTTCCCTAGAGGTCTCCCATCCAAGGACTAACCATGCCTGACCCTGCTCAGCTTCCCTTCCACACAACCACAGTTCTCCTGTTCCTCTCCATAGGTCATGAAGATGGTAGTGACCTTGTCGGTGGAGGAATCTGGGATCATCCGTTACGTGAAACGCCCCGGGACGCTGCTGGAGGCGGGCTGCGTCATTGCGAGGCTTGAACTGGATGACCCCGGCAAAGTCCACCCGGTGAGTGGGGAAGCGTTCGGACACCCAAGCGGTCAGTCTCGCAACCCCCACCCCCACCCCGTAAGCACGGCCAGAGAGTGACCACACCATGAATGGTCTTGGCCAACCCTCCTGGAAAAGATGGTGGTGGGAATGTGCAAAAGAGGTGGCTGGAGGAGCTCCCTTCTATGAGTGGTCAGTTTCGGAAAAGAAGGAAAGGGTGATATGGGAGAGATGGACACAGTGGTCCATGGGATGGAGAAAACTAGAGACACGAGAGAGATGGATGCAGTGGTTCAGAGACATGCGATAGATGGACGTAGTGGTCCATAGGATGGAGAAAACTCTAGAGACGCAAGAGGGATGGACGCAATGGTCCAGAGACATGAGAGAGATGGACACAGTGGTCCATGGGATGGAGACAGTTCTAGAGACACAGGACAGATGGACGCGGTGGTCCAGAGACATGAGAGGATGGACGCAGTGGTCCATGGAGTGGAGAAGACTCCGGAGACACGAGAGACATGGACGCAGTGGTCCATGAGATACAAAAACTCCAGAGGATATGAAAGAGGTGGACACATGTGCGTTGGAGGAAACTAGCTAAGGGGGTCTGCTTTTGTGACCCTTGAAGCTCCTCAGGTTCCAGGCCAGGTTTGGCTCATGGGCACATAGTTCCTGACCACCCTTTTGAAAGGCCTCCCACCTTCCTTTCTTCTTCTCTCTCCTCCTCTTCTTCTTCCTCTGTCCCTTAGGCCCAGCTGTACATGGGGGGTCTTCCTCCCCAGCACCCCGTCCCGATCCTCGGGGAGAAGCTGCATCAGGTCTTCCACAACGTCCTGGACAGCCTCCTGAACGTGATGAACGGCTACTGCTTGCCGGAGCCCTATTTCGGGACCAAGGTAAGGGGGGGGGGGGGGGGGGTTTCGGGTCCAAGCGGTCAGGGTTTGAAGCAGTAAAGGATCCATGCAGTCAGGGGTCCAAGCGGTAAAGGGTCCAAGCAGTCAGGGGTCCAAGCGGTAAATGGTCCAAGCGGTAAAGGGTCCAAATGATAAGGGGTCGAAGCAGTAAAGTGTCGAAGCGGTCAGGGGTTGAAGCGGTGTCCACCCCTCCAAGATGGTCGCTGACCACCTCATGGCTTAACCGCTCTCCCAACCTGTAAGTCATTCGTCACTTTTTCCGGAGTCCCTGAACCTGTTTTCTTTTCCATTTGCACTTGCGCTGGTGCGCCATGTAGGTCAAAGAGTGGGTCTGTAAGCTGATGAAGACCCTCCGTGACCCGTCGCTCCCGCTCTTGGAGCTGCAGGAGATCATGACCAGCATTTCAGGCCGGATCCCTCCGTCGGTGGAGAAGTCAGTCCGGAAAGTGATGGCCCAGTACGCCAGCAACATCACCTCCGTCCTCTGCCAGTTCCCCAGCCAGCAGGTGAATAAGGCAGGAGTAGCCAGGTAGTACCTAAAACTAGGGCTGCGTCCGCACTGCGGAACTGTAGTGAAGTCTCCCTCCTTGGAGGTCTTTAAACAGAGGCTGGATGGCCATCTGTCACTGGGGATGCTTTGACTGAGAGTTCCTGCGTGGCAGAAGGGGGTTGGACTGGATCAGGGCCCTTCAGATCTCTTCCAACTCTATGATTCTATGAATTTAATGTGCGTCAGCAACACCTTTGGCTCCATGCTGTGCAAACCCTCGGCTGCGATGCGGCCACATATACCTATGTGTGTGTGTATAGTCCAGAAATATTTTTCATGGGTTGCGGCCATTTTACTCGTTCATCTTCCTGCTTCTCGGAGGGTTTGCGCTGTCGCCGTTCAATAACGTTTTAAAAATGAACGCAAAATACGTGACTTGTTTGCTTTCGTATCTCAGATCGCCAGCATCCTCGATAGCCACGCCGCCACTTTGCAGCGCAAAGCCGACCGCGAAGTCTTCTTCATGAACACACAGAGCATCGTGCAACTGGTTCAGAAGCAAGTTTGGATATTTTTGCAATATTCTTGCAATATATATGTGTGTGTGTGTGTGTGTTGCAATATTTTTGCAATATTCTTCCTAATTTAGATACCGCAGCGGCATCCGAGGGCACATGAAATCCGTGGTGTTGGATCTCTTGCGGAGATACTTGCAAGTGGAGACTGAATTCCAGCAAGGTACGGTTGCAAAATCTCCACCAAAATTACGTTTGATCCTCGGTCGCTATCAAATATTTTATTGCCCACTTACTTCGCCCCCGCAGCTCACTACGACAAATGCGTGATCAATCTTCGGGAGCGTTACATGCCGGACATGACGCCAGTCCTCGAATGCATCTTCTCCCATGCGCAGGTGGCCAAGAAGAACCTCCTGGTGACGATGCTCATCGTGAGTAGCAGGACCCATGGCTTGTTATGTGACAAAATGGCGGCTGCGGCCGGACTCCCTTTGATAATGACTAAGCCGTTGAATGGTTGCTTTGTATCTGTTTCTTCTGTGCAGGACCACCTTTGCGGCAGGGACCCTACCTTGACGGAAGAGCTGGTGGCCATTTTGAACGAACTCACCCAGCTGAGCAAGACGGAGCATTCAAAAGTGGCCCTGAGGGCCAGGCAGGTAAGTCCGGCTTCATGTGCCTTTTCCTCATCTCTTTGGGTGCCATCATGTACTTAGGTGGAAAAAATGAAATGCATAGATATAGGATGGACTTGTCTTAAGGAGACTTATGTGTGTGAAAGGGATCTAGGAGTCCAAGGAGACCACAAGTTGAACATGAGTCAACAGTGCGATGCGGCAGCTAACAAGGCCAGTGCGATTCTAGGCTGCATCAATAGATGTCTAGTGTCGATATCAATGCCTTCCATGTGCATCCTGACCTGATAGTTGTTGGAATGGTCCAGAATTTCAGTGTTTTCAAAGAGCATTTTATGCCCAGGATGGTTTATAACATGTTCTGCTGCTGCTGATTTTTCTGGCCGTAGTATCTTTCGTGTTCCTTGATCCGCGTTCGGATGCTGCGCTTTATAGAATCATAGAGCTGGAAGAGAGCAGCACAACGGCCATCCAGTCCAACCCCATTCAGCCATGCAGGAACTCTCAACCAAAGCATCCCTGACAGATTGGTGGTCCCTATGTGGACTTGTCTACATAGAGAGAAGTGTGTTTTTATCTTTCTGTGTCTGCATGACGTCGAAGGAGAGGGTCATAAAACCCACAGGTTACAGCTGCGTCTCTGCCATCTGCAAGGTGGCCGTTTTGGGTTGCACTTTGAGTTTTCGAACCCCAAGGTTTTGATTTTCGGAGGACTAAAAGTTGTTGTCTCTCTTTCTTTGCTCCAGGTGCTGATAGCGTCCCACCTGCCTTCCTACGAACTGCGGCACAACCAGGTGGAGTCCATTTTCCTCTCGGCCATCGACATGTACGGACACCAGTTTTGTCCCGAGAACCTGAAGGTCAGTCCGGCTTGTTGTAGTAGTAGTAGTAGAGGTCTGGTCGGTTCCTCTCTGTAGCCAGAAATAGGAACCACTTAAAATTATTTTTCGGCAAAAGAGCGTCGGTGCTTCGCAAGTTACGAATCCCTGGATTATATGGGACACAGCCGTGGCAGTTAAAGTGGCGTCAAACTACGTTATTTACACAATGTAGACGCGCCCTTTGCTTCCCGGAGTCTCTTACTCTTGGTTGAGTCGAGGTACAAAAACATCCGGAAACTCAGATTAGTTCCCTTTTTTTCCTTCTTTCCGCTACGCTGTGTCATATTTCCCATGACAGATACGTTTTCCGAGGATATATGTATGCATTTGGTGCCTTTCCCAGCTTTCCTGTAGTAAATTAAAACTTGTAGTGGATGATGATGATGCTTCCTTAATTTTCTGCACCTTCTTCTCTTCTTCCCAGAAACTCATCCTTTCGGAAACCACCATCTTCGATGTCCTGCCCACCTTCTTCTATCACGCCAACCAAGTCGTCTGCATGGCGGCCCTGGAGGTAAACATGGGGTTTATCTGAAAGTGGATTTAATCCTACGAGCAAAGCATAGGTCGGACCTCCTTCTCCGTGTTTACTCCCAGGTTTACGTGCGTCGGGCGTACATCGCGTACGAACTGAACAGCCTCCAGCATCGCCAGCTGGCGGACGGCACTTGCGTGGTGGAGTTCCAGTTCATGCTGCCCTCCTCTCACCCAAACAGGTTGGCAGCGCATGGCGCCGTAGGCGCAGGCGTGCGCAGTTTCTGGCGATGGGATTTTTAGTGTGCATTTTGTGGCGGAAGCGATATGGACAAAGTTGTCACGACAGTGTTCGGAAAGCCCCGCCATTCCCGTGATAAGTGTGCAATCTATGTTTCTTTCCAGAGGCAGCAGCCCGGCTCTGACCAGGTACCGCATCTGAACATGGGTTTTTTGCTCCGCCGCATGAGTAGCCATTTTGAAAACAAACAGTAGCGCCGCTAAAAATAAAAAGCGTCTGGCGGTCTCCCGCTTCCTATCCCTCGCTTTTGGAAATTTGCTAATTTCCTCCGAACGGGAGACAAAGGGACTCCTGTTTTTTTGTTCCCATCCCAGATATCGCTACCTTTTTTGGCGTGTTGTGATTTTTGTGTGTTTGTGTTTGTATGCTGGCAGGTCCAGAGTCAAGGAGAGAAATTTTGCGCTCTTGGTTCCTATTCTTATTATTAATGTTTAATTATATAGCGCTATAAGTTTGCATGCCGCTTTGCAGGCACTTATTGAAACAGCTTGCTTCTTCTTCATGGTCTCTGCGAATCACACAAATGGGTTTATTCTGCGCCTGCGCAGCAATCCTCGGAAACTTCTAGAATCTCCAGGCAGAAATAATGTATCTTTCTGCAACTTTTTGGCGGTAGCCCCGCCCACCCATACATAAGGCCCCTGGTGGCCCGCTCCTCTTCAGTTCCTTCATTCCGCCGCGCTAAGCAGCTCGAGGAACTTCGCTAGCATTTGCTTGCTCTTTGTGATTGGAATCTCTGGCTATTACCATGGCCTCTTTCAAGCAATGCACCAAGTGCGGGGTGAAAATCCCCAAGGCCGACGGCCACGACAAGTGTGTCCTCTGCTTGGGGGAGGCACACGTTCCGGGCAGTTGTGCCCACTGCAAGGCCATGTCCCCTCAAGCCCTTAAGAACAGGGACCGGACGCTCAAGGCCGCCCTCTATGAGAGGGTTCTCAGCCAGCCTGTCGGCTCCGGAGCCTCTGGGGATGCGGATGCCCCCAAAGTCCTCAAGAGAAAAGGGGAAAAGAGCTCCCACCGGGTGAAGAAGCGGGCTCGCTCTTCCTCACCACCTTCTAAGAGCCTCCGCCAGGGGCCCCCAAGCACGGTCTCAGTGCCTCCGCCTGAGTCGAGGCCAGTACCGTCGACATCGCCTGTCGCAGAGCCGGTGAAGACCCCGACTCCTTCTGTACCGGCCCCTTCCCGGATGGTGCCGCTTGAACCCAGAGTCCTTCTCACCAGTCATCTCTCTGTACCGGCAGATAATTATATATATATATATATATGATATATATATGTAAGAACTATTATACTGTTATATGAATATCCTTTGGGAAAGGCTGCTGCTGTGTTTCAGGAGGAGCAAAAGTGGACATTTTTGCAAATATTTTAGGGGTTTTACATGCAGGAAATCCCGATCTTAATCTGAGGAAGGGAAGAAAGAGTGCACAAAACACACCCTGCATATCACGTGTCCTCTGCCGTCACAACGGTACAAGCGTCTAAAAACACGCAAGTTGAAGAGAGAAAAGACTGTATGGTGGCAAAATTATCATACTTGCTAAGTTGCTTTACGTGCTGTTCACCGCTATGAGCTTTGGATAGCGGTAAATATCAACTCAAACAAATTATTATTATTATTACTATTATTGTCTTATTTATTATTATTATTATTAATTAAAGGGGACTGCGCATGCTCACAATCCACCTCCGCCCTACCCCCCCTCAAGGCTTCAGCGGCGACCCCTCAAGCCTCTTGGGGGGGGCGCATGCGTGGATCCAGCAGGTCGGAGGCCACGCCACTCCCTCCTCCGAGATCCGCCAATCGGGGGTATCTCCGCCCTCGCTCCCGGGCGCGCTGCGCATCGGTTTTGCGCCAATTTTGAGCCGTGAGGGGAGGAGGAACCCGGGGCGGCGCGGAAGGAGGACACCAGCGAAAAGCCGCGCAGAGGAGAGAAAGGGAGGCCAAGGATTGGGCAGAGGACGCTGCGGTCCTTCTCTCCGCGCCCCGCCGGAGAGAAGCGGAGCCGCGTCTCAGGCCGACCAGGACGGCCGAGGAGGTATGTTCTCCTATTAGTCCCCTTAACAGTTATACTATGTTGACGATAACGGTTCTCCCACCAAGAGGAAGCCGCCGATACAGAGCCCGCTGCCAATAGGAGTGGAGGGAGGCGGGACTTTAGCGTCTTTATTAGCCGCTCTAGGCCTCCTAACAAATAGGAGCTCCACTCTAGGGGCTCTCTCAGCCAATAGGAAGCGGGATGGGCGGGACTTGAGAACTCAACTCCACCTTCACAAGCACTCAGGGCGTCCCAACGCAAGGGAAGCTCCCTCGAGCCTCTTATAGCAATAGGAAGGCAAAGTGAGGGACTTTAGAACACCACGCGCTGCGTTGAAATTAAAGCTGCGCGGGAGCCCAGCTGGAGGCTCGGGCGTGGTTAACCTTCACCTCGCTGCATTGGCCCTTTGAGCCCTCTCCTCCCAATTAGGCGGTGGGCGGAGCAGACGAATCAGTGGGCGTTGGCCAATAGGCCAATGGGAAGCTTGGGAGGGGCGTGGTCTTCCGCTTTGATTTTTTTTTCCCGCGAAAAGGCGCCCCCACGTCCGGAAGATGTGCTTTGGGTTGGCTCTGGCCCCATGCGTGCCATGCGACGCTCTTACCTGAATGTTCCTCCTTCTCTCGTTCCTTCCAGCCGCACAAGAGGCCCAAGGCCACTCCACCTCCGCGCAGGATGGCCTCCTGCAACTGCTGCTGCCCGCACTGACCCCCCGAACAGCTGGAGTCGCATCCGAAGAAGCAAAGATGCGGCACCAGCAAGAAGGCTGCCTCCCGCACCGTCGTTGTCTCCTTGGCGGCCCCAAATGGCGGCCTGGATGAGGCCGCCCTGGCCCCCTGGTTCGCTAAGCCCGACTTCCCCCAGGTGGCCACAGCAAGCACACGCTTTTCCCAAACTCTGCTCCGTGAGGACTCCAACTCCCAGAAGCCACACCAACAACAGCACTCAGGGATTCTGGGAGTGCCAACATCTCCAGGACAGAGTTTGGGACCACTTGCAGCTACTGGTGCTTACGTGGCTATTCCGCTCCTCTATGGTCAGATGTTGATCATAGAAGTGGAGGAACTTAAAAATTCGAGAGAGAATAGTTCTCTAGGCATTGTAGGGCCCTCCATATTCTATGATCAACAGCTGGAGGATGTTGACTATATAGTTGCGCTGGAGGACCTAGACATTCCTAGCACACACTTGTGCTAGGCAATTGTGTGATTCTAGGTCAACGTTGTTGGATGTTGACCATAGAGTTGCACTGGGGAGTCCTAGAGAGAACACTTCTCTAACTCAAGTCCAACAACATGATTCTTGGGATCACCTTTTGGCAGAGTTGGCCATAGAGTGTTGCACCTGGAGGGACCTGGGATGCCAAAGAGAGAAGCATTTGGCAGGTTCCTCCATCAGATCATAGAGTCCGTAGAGGTGGAAGAGACCAATAGGGCCATCCAGTCCAACCCCTGAACCCCCTGCATGCAGGAAATCCAAATCAAAGCATCCCTGACAGATGCCATCCAGCCGCTGTTTTAAAGACCCTCCAAGGGAAGTAGACTCTACTACACTCCGAGGGAGTGCATTCCACTGTCGACAGCCCTACTGTCAGGAATTACCTCCTAATGTTCATGTGGAAATCTCTTTTCCTGTAGCTTGCAATCCATTGTTCCGGGTCCTGCTCTCTGGAGCAGCAGAAAAAAAGATTGCTTCCCGCTTTCAAATATGACATCCGTTCAAATATTTAAACAGGGATATCATATCCCTCGTAACCGTCTTGTTCCCAGGCGAAAACAGCGCAAGCTCCCTAATCGTTCCTCATAGGGCATGGTTTACCATACCCGTCACCATTTTTGTCGCCCTCCTTTGGACACGCTCCAGTTTTCTCAATTCCCTTTCTGAATTGTGATCCCAGAACTGGACACAGTTTTCTAAGTGGGACCTGACCAAAGCAGAAGACAGTGGCACTAGTACTTTCTCTTGATCTGGACACTAGACTTCTATTGATGCAGCCTAAAATAAGCATAATCTGTTGGCAGGGGTGTGTGACCACAGAGTTAAAGGAACTAGAAAAAGGCGTTTGTAGGTCCTCCAGCATGATTCTGGTGATCAGCCTTTTGGGACAGTGTTGACCATAGAGTTGCCCTGGAGGACCTACAAATGCCCTAGAGAAGTGCTCCTCTAGGAATCTGTAGAGTCAGAATGTGGTTGTTTTACGTTGGGGGGGTGTGCGTTTCTTTCTGGGAGCTTTCGTCCTATGGAGGTAATGGGCAATTGCCCCAGCTTCCCACCCAATAGGGATGTTCCCTTGCTGCGATATCTCCGGGTCCATCCTTGCTCCTTTGTCGAAAATGCCTAGAAGTCTCTCTCCTCGTCTCCCCAACCAGCTTATGGCTTACGTTTGCCGGAGAACGCGCCCCGATAACAAACTGTTCTATCCTCCTCACGACAAGGTCTTCACTTGGACCCAGATGTGTCGACGTCCGTGATGTGAGCACCAACCGCTTGCCAGCAATTATTTTGATCTGCTTTCCTCTGCTTTGGTCCAGTAAAGGGAAGGTGGTCGCGTTTGGCAAACCCCCTTGCGATCTCAGTAAATTCCGGAGGCCTGAGCTTCGTGGCTCACGGCGCTCTTAGCCCAAGCGACGCTGTCAGGTGGCCTCTAGGAGTATCAGTGGCGTTTATAAAGCGCTTGATTTTGCACAGCACTGCCATAGGCTGAATAGAATGAACTCAGGCCCCATTCGTGGTCCCGCCCAAGAGGCTGAATGGCCATCTTCAATGGGGATGCTTTGATTGTGATTGCCTTGCATGGGAGATTGGGTTGGACCTAGGATGCCGCTTGGCAGTCTCCTCTCCCCTCCAACTTTAGGGTTCTAACGATTAACTGGGCAGAACCTACACATAAGAGGAACCACAAGGGTCATCCAAATCCAAACCCCAATCCTGCCATGCAAGGAACCTCTCACTCAAGCATCTCCACTGACAGATGGCCATCGAAGGAAGAGACGCCACCTTCTATTGAGGGAGTGTGTTTGGTGTTCAGACAGACAGCCCTTACTGTCAAGAAAAAAAAGGTTTTATCCTCCTAATACGGAAGCTGGAAATCTCTGAATCTATGCTCCTATAGCTTCCATCCATGCTCCATTGTCCCCCTAGTCTCTGGAGCAGCAGAAAATAAGCTTGTTTCCTCTCAATATGACATCCTTCAAATACTTAAGCAGGGCTATCATCTCAGTTCTTACCTTCTCTTCTCAAGGCTAAACATCCCCAGCGCCCTAAGTCCTTTAACTTTTAGGGCTTAATGGTTTTCAGACCCGTCGCGGTTTTAGTTTGCCCTCTTTTGGACACATGCTCCAGTTTCTCATGTCCTTTTTGAATGTGCTGCCAGAAATGGACACAATATTCCAGGTGGGGCCTGACCAAGCAGATAGTGTGCAAAGTCTGCAGTGTTGAACCCGTCCTTCTCCACAACTTTGTATTCAGGTAAAAGTGGTTCAATCTATGGGCAGGATCCGTATCATGGGCCCGTTCAGGCCCACAGGCCTATCTTCAGCGGCCAGAGACCGTCCCACTCCACCCAGGTAGAGAACAAGGCAGGCCAGCTCACCATTGCTGTTAGTATCAGGTGTGCTGACATAACTCCCATTTCGTCTCCAGTTAAAAAAACGGTAAAGGTCCGCTGGTAGTAAGCCATGTTCTCCGGCGGTTTGTGTTCCGAAGGCCATAAAGGATCCGGACAGCGGTACCTTGTGTTTTGTCTGCAGCCTGGAGAACATTTACAAAGAGCTTACTACTGACATCGAAGGCTTTTCTCATCCTGGCCACGGAGACTTGACTGTGGGGCTAACAAGGTGAGCTCTGTTTGTTTAAACCCACCCTGACTTCAGTAACAGCGTGTCTAAAAACCCTCTAGGACCTAGACAAAGGCCTAGTAGTTGTGTCCCTCTAGGAATTGATAGGTCGCTCTCCAAGGCAACTCTTGGTCAACATCTGACAGACACTGATCAATAGAACTGCGCTGGAGGAGCTACAAGGCCTATGGAGTGTGCTCTCTAGGAATCGCTAAGTCTCCACACAACTCTCTGGTCAAGTCCAACAGACACTGGCAGTAGAACTGCGCGGGGAGCTACAAAAGCCCTAGTGAGTGTCCCCTGTAGGTCCCATCCAGCGCAACTCCTGTGGCCACAACTGCCATGAAGCGATTTTCTATTAGTGTTGCTAAAGGCAAGTGGCCGAATGGGGGTTCTGTTACTCCACCTTGCCCTTGTGGGGGTCCGACCCTGCCGCTGGTCCTTGAAGGCCTTGACTCCTGTCGCCTTTGCCTCCTAGGGGTGCTCCTTCTGACGCCGTCCTCACGGTCCGGATCACCAGCCCCAATTCCCACAAGGAGAAGGGCTGGGAGCTGCGCACGGATGCACCGCGGTTCTCTCCTGGCCTGGACAAGAACCTGGACGGCCTGGTCTTTCCTCATCCTGGGGGGCCTAGGCGCAGTGAAGAAGGCGGCGCCATCAACCGGGTAGGGACACCCTCCTTCCATCCCGTCCTCGCCGAGAGTCACCATTCGAGGCGTAAGGATGGCTCTTAGTGGGGTGGCTGTGAGAGCGCCTGGGATCCCTAGGAAATGTGTGAAAGAAAAGGAGCCTAATTTGTGTCCTCATAGATCATAGAGGTGGGAAGAGACCACCAAGGAACGGGCCCTGTCCAGTCCACCCCATTCTGCCATGCAGGAACTCCTCAATCAAAGCTACACACAGATGGCCATCCAGCCTCAGTTTAAGACCTCCAAGGAAGGAGAAAACCCACCATAATCTCCTTTGAGGGAGGGTGTTCCACTGTCTAACAGCCCTAATGTTGAGGTAAATCTATTTTCCTGGAGCTTGCATCCATTGCTCATTGGGTCCTAGTCTCTGAACACATAGAACAGCTTGCTCCCTCCTCATATGGCCTCCCTTCAGATACTTAAGCAGGGCGATCATGCCACCTCTTACCCTCTCCTTACTCTCAGGATTCCTCCAAAGGTTGAGCTGGAATCCCTTTTCCTCGTAGTTGGCATCCATTGCGGCTTCCGGGTCCTAGTCGCTGGAGCAGCAGAAAACAAGCTCTCCCTCCTCAATATGACATCTCCTTTCAAGTATTAAACAGGGGGCTATCGTATCGCCTCCTTAGAACGAAACATCCACAACTCCCTAAGTCTCTTCCTCACAGGGCTTCATGGTTTCCGACTCTTCACCATTTGTAGTCTACTCTTCCCACGGAGGCCCACGGTTTTTTGGGGCGCCCCCCTTTCAAGCACTTTTTACCACAGATACAACTGGCCCCCGCCTTGGGCTTCCGGTTGCCACAAACTCTCTTTTAAGCCCTCTCCTCTCTTCCAGAAAGCGGCACCACATCCTTCCGCGGCGCACGCTTCCCCTCTTTCAGCGCAGCAGGCGTCGTTGGCTGCAAGCATTTCGTCCAAAGCCAACGAACTGCTGGCTGATGAAGTCTGGGAAGGAGCCCATCGACTGGGGAGAGCTGTAGCCATTGGACCCAGAAGTTGGCGCCAATCATGACGTTCTGCCAGACTCTCCTTGCGGGCCTTTGATTTGTTTTTCGTCAACAGGCTGGAGCTACACACGACACTTCAGACACCTTAATCGGGAGTAAATTCTGAATGAGAGAAGTGCCCCCGAGAACCATTTTAAGTTTTACGTCCCCGACTAACGACTCCTTCGGAGAGGAGCGTTTACATCGGCCTAAAGTTCAGTCTTGTTCCAGTCCCATTTCTGCGCTGCGTTTGCTTACAAGTGCATTTGGTTTTTTCCATTCTCTGGGATATTTTCCAAAAGCAAGAGCGGGTTTCTTTCCTTTCGGGTTCACGCCAGTTTCCTTTTCTTTCTGGAAACATTTTGGACGGTCAAAGAGTTTCCCGAATGATGCTTGGCTCATCCTCCCCAGATTTTGTCGGCCTTGTCAGTTCTGAACTTGGTCAGTTGCTGCGATTGCATCTCCGTGCTGGGTTTGTTTTTTTTATAGGGCTTGCAGTAATTGGGCAGGCCCACGGATTTCACGCTTTTCCCCCCTTGTTTTGTGGGTTGGGTTAGAGGGTCTTGTCTGTGCCAGAAAATTAAGCGTTCTTGGGCCCCATACAGACTGCCAAAATAAAGCTGCTTTGGGTCACTTTGGAGGTATGCGTTTAAATGATGCATGTAATCCTAAGAGTCCGGAACCGTGCCAAAGCTGTGCTCCAGTTCTAGGACTGAATCCATGGCTTGGGTGCGGCTGCTGGGCTCTTAGGACGCATGCAACATTTAAACAGCAGACCTCCCCAAGTGGCCGCGAACAGTCTTATTTTGGCCTGTCTGTATGGGGCCTTGAGTGTTTAACAAGAGATGATCGAGCCGGGTGGTGCTGAATTTCCAAAGAAGGGATGACCATGTTGCCATTCGAAACAGATCGTTCAGGGTGGGAGTGCGGACAGTCATTTGCCCCTAAAGTTTGGAAGCCTTGCAGCGTTTGTTCCTAATTAGTTGGGAGTGGGTGTTCTTTAACTCTTCTCTTGCTCTTTACTCCATAAAAGTTAATTGAAAGTTAGAGTTGTCTGTAGGGGTTGTAAGGGTTTTGCCATAGGGCGCATCCACCAGGAGAGTCCTGCACACCCTTCTTTGCCAGCGGACGATGGGCCATGCAATGCCCAGCGGCCCCGCTGGCTGGCCGCAGAGGTCCCATGTCTGGAGCGGTGGTCATCAAGAGATTTTAGGATCCCATAATTATGTCCACCGCCATCACAGCAAAACAGTTTTGGTTTTTAGGTCCTTTTATGGACTCTTTCCTTGTTAAACACGTAGCACACAATTTTTGTTTGATGCTTTATGGAAAGTTTTTGCAAAATATTTTTTAAATAAACTATTTTTTGGATACGTTTGTGTCGATGTTCTTGGGTTTTTGCTCCTATGCCTGCCTTCCAGGGAGGGCCTTTCTTCGGGTTTTTACCATTTGAAATAAATGAAAATAGATTTTAAAATGCGTCTTTTGCAGAAGGGAATCCAAACTCTACAACAGTTTAATATAGGGCTGGCACAATACATATAGACTTGGAGGAGGAAAGAGGGAAGAATACTGTCATCTTTCGGCTGTGAGGGAGAGATAGGCTTGCCCGTTTCCACCAGGGCTTACCTGACGAATGGGTCCAATCTGCCTTGGGCCGCAGGGCCTCAAGGGAGAGAAGAATGCTGGACCTATCCCTTCCCCCCTCACCATTCCCTTCTCCTTTTTTGTCCTGTCTTTAGATTGTAAGCCTGAGGGCAGGGAACTGTCTATTATCCCCTCTGTTTGTAAACCGCTCGGATTCCCAGTGATTTGAGCGGCATATAAATAAAACATATTATTATTATTATTAGTAATAAGGAGGAGAAAGGGGGAAATGGGGAGAGAGAAAAGGGAGGTTATTAGCGATATTTATTTATGTATGCGAATATTTATATGAGATTTTGGGGAAATGGATTTGAAAGGAGCTTTGTGGGTTGTATGTGACGTATAATGTTCGGGCTATACTAGAATAACGAAGGTTGACTCAGCGGTCCTCAAAGTGATTATTGGTTAGGACTTAGTTGGCTATTTTACAGTGTTGACCCTGCTATTATATTCCTAAGTATGAGTTTCTTTAGGTATTTAGTGTTCCACCTCTTTTGGTTGTTTTTAGTAGTAACTGTAGGAGTTTTTATTTAATTGTGACGTACGTGTTAGTTGCATTAGTTTAGTAGCATGAGTATCGTTAGTAGTTATAGGCAGTAAGGAAATAGCATTTATTTGTTTAGGTAGTTAGAGGGTTGTTAGTATTAGTTATAGGTAGTTATTAGAATGGGAGGATGAAGTGGAGCTGGAACCTTACACTAGAAGGCCTTACTGATAATTTTTTCCTTTATCATCCTTATTATAATTTATTATTCTTTACTATTCCGTTATTAGCATTAGTAGTAATAGTAACTTTCTGCAGTTAGTTTAGGGCTATTTACAGTATCCTCCATTGTTGTTATTATTTCCTGTTATTAGTAATTTGTTAGGTATCATTGGTGTTAGTTATTAGCAGCTATTATTAGGTCTCCCTTGGCTATATTAGCTAATTATTAACTATTCCCTTATTATTAATCATTAGTAGTAGTAGTGTGGCTTTCTTCAGCTTAGTTTAGCTAAAAGAGTTAGTTGTTATTATTGCGCGTTCTTAGCATTAGTAGGTATCAGTCTATTATTGAGCATTAATTATTAGGTTTGAGGGCTTCCTTAGCGATTTTATGTGCGGTGTCATTTTCGTCATTACTTCTAGTAGCCTTCCTTTACGTATTACCACGTCACTTATCGAGTTATGGCAGTAGGTTAATTTAGTTGTAGTAGTGTATAGTAGGGTGTAATGTGTCCCTTGCGGTCTCGTCCGACACCTATGATTTTCGTTTTAATTCTATTATTATTTCTTTAGCGGAGCAATTTTTACGGGACAACTGACACCCATCCAGTGGCCGGACTCTGGTTTGCCTGTCTTGAACTGACCGCCTTTGGACACTCTGACCACGGACTTATGGGCTTGGACCTCTGGCCTTATCGCTTGTTGTCCTGTCCGATAGCCCACAACTGACCTTTGTCGGCGCATGTATGAGGCTTTTCACAGGAGCGAACATGGTTTCACTTTCCGGCGAGAAAACCGGACGCTCCAATCCATCATCCACCAACGGCGACAACCCATGCATGGCCGGAGTGGCTGACCGCGCAGAGGGCGCTTGGAAGGGAAGCAAAGTGTCGAAGGAGGTTGCGCCTAGACGATGGACATCGGTGTGACCTATGGACGGCGTGGGTTGGTCGTTGTCGGTGGCGCTGGGTGGAGAGGCAGTGTCCGGAGTAAAGTTTATTGTAAATACAAACACTCTTGGAGACGCCCAAGTGTTTTCTTCTTCAGCAACCTTGTGAAGGATCCTGGTCTGCTTACTTTGCTCCAGCACTGCCGGCTGTTCAGCGCCAAAGGGGCAACCGGGTGTGTGGTGTGTTGTGTGTTCGTTTTAGCGTCGTTTCCACTTTGCGTCTCCGAAGTACAAACAACAGCTGCCAGGCGCGGCGTCCCTCTTGACCCTCCGGGCCGCCGCTGGCTTTTGGCAAGGAGAACTGCGGAAAGTTTGCAGATTCACACAAGATGCAGAGTTGTCTGGGTGTTGTTGTCGTTCTGCTTGGTAAGTAAAATGAGTTTGTGTTGAACCTTTTTCTTTACGGCTGTTGCTTTGAAGAGGAAGGAAGGCCCTAAGCCCTCCGTCGCAATCAGTTTCCCCCAAAACGCTTCAAGGCGCTCAGGTGGGGTTTGTCTTTCCCAAATGTCAAATGGGGTTGAATGGATGACCTTTGTGGGTTTAGGATCCTATATATTCCTGCAGGGCAGAAGAGTTTTTGGGGTCTCATCTTCATTATATTATTACAGCTGTGAAGTCTCCAAAAACAACACCAAAACCCCCCAAATTTTTCTGTCCCTTGGCTGTCTGATGTTTGCTTGGTTTCCTGCACATGTAATTTTTTTAAAAGCAAAGGCTGTGTATAAAATGCCCTCTTATAGCAAATACTGACAAAACGAATCGAAAATATTCACATTTTCCACCTACGCCAAGAAACTTTTTGGTCGGGCGGATCGATCGGTTGTTTGGGGATTCCTGGAGTTATAGTTCCCCCAAGTAACTTTTCCAACGGCGTTGGTGTTTATCCACTTGTACAGCTGTCTTTAGGAAAGAAAACTCACAAGGACATTTGGTCGCGGTTTTGCAATACTGTGTTTGTGTATCGCGTTCAGCCCGACAACAGCGGGCAAGAGGTGAATATACTTTATGGAACATGTAAGTATGTAAAATATATTTATAATGTAATATATTATATATTATATATAATACAATTTATAATTTTATATATATTTAATATATGTAATTATATAGAATATGATAATCTAATTTATATTTTTAATATATATTTATCATATAATATATATATAATTTTATATATATATTTAAAATATATTTATAACAGATATAAGTTATTTTAAAGATATATTAATAAAATATAGTTAGAGATATAGAATACAGATACAGATATATATATATAATATATATAAAATAAGATTGTGTTGCTCATTTTGGAAAAAGTCACTCTCACTCTGCTTGGCTTTAAAGAACAATATTGCTATGGCTAGAGTCCGCGACCCACTGGTCCCACTCCGACCACCCCAAGCACCTTTAGTCCCAATTCCCATTATGCAATAATTATTAATTTATTGTTTGATAATTGATAATTAAATTATTATTTAAATAATTAATAACCGTGGGCAAGTCATACTCTCAGCCTAAGAAACACAAGAAACGCATGCAATAGGAATCCCAGCCGTAAGTCGGAAAACGAAGCAACGGAACACAACTGCCACGGCAATACAAAATAGGATTTTTCTGGTGTATTATATTGAGTCCCTGTGTTTTGTAGGGTTTTTCTTAGGCGAGGAGTGTAGTATATTTTCTTTCCCAGTTTCCTTCTCTGAAATATAGCTCTGGGATTAGCTGGCGTGTCTCCCATCCAAGGACCGTCAGGGCCGACCCTGCTTAGCAAGTCAAGATAACAGAGAATCCTCGTTTGATATCATGCAACAAGACCCAATCTCCATTGGCGGTCTCGCCATCCAGTACTATCCAGGACCGACCCAGCTTAGCTTCCAGAATGGGAATCTGGTGTCCTTTTGGTACATTTAGGCCCCGGCGAGATATGTGTGAACGTGTATCTTCAAAGATCATTTTTACTGATCTCCATTGGCAGTCCTCCCATCCAATGGACGATCCAGGGCTGACACAGCTTAGCTTCCAAGATGGGGATCTGGTGCCTGCCTTTTGGTTAACGTGGTAGGTCCCTACAAGATATGTGTGAATGTGTGGCCTTTCAAAGCCATTTTGATATCTGGCTACAAGACCCAATCTCTGTTGGGTTTCTCCATCCAAGGAACTGTCCCGGGCTGACCCAGCTTAGCTTAGTTTCTGGGCCGTTCAACCAACCATACTCACCTCCTTCTTCCTCTTCTAGGTTTTACAGATGGTTCTGCTCGCTATCTTGTCCATCTCTTCCTTGTGATCTGGAGGGGTTGGACAATAGATGGCGGACCGCTGGGCCCTTCTGACTTGAACCGGAAACCTCATCCCCGATGCCGAAGAAGAAAAAATCGCAGTTTTCTCCAGAGCCACCTTTTTTCCATTGGATCCATCAGAAGACCGACTACAGTATCCCATTACTACAGATCCCGCACCCCGCATCCCATAGCAAACCCCCCAGCCCCAGTGTCAAGCACAGCCACCGGCGGTGGGGTCACCGGCCCAAGCGCTGCGGGAAGCCATGGCCAAGTTCGTCCTGTTCTCCTTTGAGGACAACTCTTCGGATGATAGGCTGGTGGCTGGCGCCTCTCAAAATGGCCGGCCGGAAGAGGAAGCAGGAGGATCAGCAGCCTGGCCAGCGTCGGGTCCTCCTCCGCGGTGGATGCCCGCCTTGGAGTCCGGCGCGGCGACCATGATGTGAGCAATGGGCGGCACGACGCAGCGCAGAATGGCAGCGGGCCTTTAGCAAAGGTGGATGTGGCCCACAGATGTGGCACAATGGTAATGGCATGCAGATAGGACACATGGTATGGCCATTGGATGTGGGCACACAGTGTGGACATGGTAGGGCATGCAGATGTGGCACATGTGTGGCACATGGTATGACCAGGTGCGGATGTGGCACACGTGTGGGCATGTGGAATGTGCACCCAAAAGTGGCACACGATGGCATGTTGGATGTGGCACATGGATGTGGCACATGATATGGCATCAGATGTGCCACGGATTTGGCACATGGTAGGCAGCAGATGTGCCTGCGGATGTAGTAACGCAGACCTGGCAGCATGATGTGGCCCGCCCAACCATAAGACCCCGCTGGCCCCTTTCGCTTCCAGGATTTGGATTATGTAGGAAGTGTGGGGCTAGCGGTTTGAGCTAGGAATCTGGAGTCGCAGGGTTTTCGAATCTGCTCAGCCAGGAAAGCCCCTGAGAAAAGCTATACTCTCAGCATCAGAGGTGAAGTGCTTGCCAAAAACAAACCCTCTACAGACCCAGGGATTCCCCCAATGGACCTTGCCAAAAACTAAACATCCCAGGAAGGGGGAAAGCCCTAGACGGTTTGCCAAAGCCAAATGCCTTCAAATCGGGGCGCCAGCAGACGGCGCTGGCGCTGCGTCCTTTAAAGCGAGTCCAAGCCTGCATGCTTTGCTTCCTGCAGCAACTAGGAAGATACGTTTGCAATTTTGTTTCTGTTTGATTTGGTTGAGTGTGTCTTTTGTCTTTGGGCTCCGAGGCCAAAGAGTTGGAGGGAAGAGAAGGGAGCAAGGAAATGAATCAAGGCGGGAAGGAGAAGGAAGCTTAGCAAAGAAAGAAGGCAGGGAGCAAGCAAGAAGAGGAGCGTATATAAGAGATGAGGTGGCAGGGCGAGGAGAAGAAGAAGGCAAGAAAGCAAGAAGAAATAAGGAAGGGGGGGGGGAATAAGAAGGGATCCAGCCAGCAGGGAAGAAGCAAGCTATGAAGGAGCACAGAGAAAGCAGCCAGCAAGGCAAGCAAGTAGGAAAATAAGAAGGCAAGGGAGCTAGTAGGTTTGCATAAAATAAAGCAGGGAAGGGAGCCAGCAAGGAGCAAATAGAAGGCCAGGGAGGCATATAAGAGAGAAGTTAGGAAGAAAGTAAGCAAGGAAGGGAGTTACAAGGAGGCTATAAGAAAGCAAGGGGCGAGGGAGGGAGGAAAGGAAGGAAGGGAGCAAGGAAGCCATCGAGGGGAAGAAGGGAGGAAGTCCAGCCATCCCAGCAGCGCAAATGGACCGCGAAGAAGGGGCCTCTGGCGGACTGGTTCCAGCGCCTTCGAGGTAGTGGGGAAGGCCTATCACAACCCAAACCCCCCCAAAAAGGACCCCACCTTGTTTGCATTGCAGATGGCTGAGACAGTGTGGGGTTGCTTGGTGGTGGGTGGGGTGACCCCAAAAGGGACCCAGGAGACTGGCATGCAAAGACAGTTCCAGCACACACACACACAGCTGCATGCGCTTATCTTTTTTCCAACCTCATGGAAGGAGTCTTTAAAACAAAGGCTGGATGGCCCATCTGTCAATGGTGAATGCTTTGCCTTGAGAGTTCCTGCATAGCTTTGCTTGAGAGTTCCTGCTGCTTTGATTGAGAGTGTCCTGCAGGGCTTCAGTTTAAGAGTTACCTGCATGCTTGAAGGAGAGTTCCTGCATGTTCTTGTCGGTGTCAATGCAGCCGTTCATGAGGATGGGGCAAAATCATAGAATAAATATAAATGTAAGTAGCCAGGGACGGGCAAAAGCAACGAGTTCCAATGTCGTTTCCCCCGCAGGCCCAGCAGTCGGGGGCTCGCTGACAAAGAAGGGCCCGAGAGCAGCGCAAGGCCGGACCTCCACAGGGATTCACCGTCCCTCGCCGGCTGAATGCAATCACCCGCTTTGAGGCAACCATGTCAGTGAAAAGGTAGCACTGAAAAGGCCAGCCCGGCCGGGTCAACTCAGGGCAGCTCTTCTCCAACAACTTTCCGTTTCGGTTTGAGTGTTGGAGCAGGGTTTTAAATCAACCAGCCCAGCCATGGGAACCAAGGGTCGCCATAAGACCCAAGGCACACGTACATCAGCAATGCTAACGCCCAAAACCACAACGTACACCCGACAAGCGATGCCAAACCCACAACCATTTTGACGGGAAGCCATTGTATTGCCCTCTGCGTTCTTTTTTAATGCGCATATTCCTGTTGCATTTGTTTGTTTTGCGCTGTTGTTGTGGTGGTGTCAACGTTTCTGTTTTTCTACTGTTTATTGGTGGTAAAATAAATTATATCGGGGGGGATATAAAGGATTATTTGTGTTTAAATTTTCCTCCCCATTTGTAGGTCCTGAAGCGCCAACAAGGGATGGCGGGCCGTGAAGTGCATGCGCTCCATCCGCAGCTGGTCTACGAATTTCCGGAACGAAAGAGCCATCCGTTTTGTGGTCATGGTCACCACACCCCGAGACCTCAAAGCCAACGCCGGTCGGATTGTGGGGCCTATAGGGCCACGGGTTTTGTTACGGGGTTTGGGGGGGTGTACCACTGACCCTAACCCTGGCCTTCCTCCAGAATACAGCAAATGGCGCCCAGTATGTCCCCCCCCCCGTCCCCGGCGGGGACCAATAAGAACAATTACGCCACCAACTGGAACTCATCGTGGATATTGCCAAAAAGGATCACCAGACAGGTATTGATATGTAAATATTCGATAGGGCCTACTCAAATGTGCTCGCCTTATAGACGAGGTTTTGCTTGGGGAATTGGTAACATTGGCTCTCTTGGTGTCCCCTTGGGGTTTGGGTCCTAAATGGTCATTATATACCTTTGCATAATGTGTGAATGTAGGTATGATATACTATATGTATTCTATTATGTGTGGCTCGTACAATGGTGTCTCTTATATGCAAACGTTTTGCTTTGGAGGGATTTGTGTACAGTGGGCTCTTGAATATCCGTTGGGGTTTAAGATACCTAATGGTCGTTATAATACCTTGTTATGCATGGATGTATAGAGATTGTATACTATATTGTATGGATGTATGGCATACTCAAATGGTGTCCTTAGATACAAGGTTTTGCGTGGGGTTCCGATACCTAATGTGTCATTAGATACCTTGTCCTATGCATGCAGATTATACTATATAAGTATATAGATGTATGGTGAAGTCAAATGTCTCCCTTTAGATAAAGTTAGCTTTGGGGGAGTGTATATACTTTTGAAATAGACTTTTCAGTGCTTGCAGTAATGGGGTCAAGATCTCTGGACATGGAGGGCCAGCACTGGACAGCATGGTAAGTTCCGCTGCGGCCATAACCCTTGCGTGCTTAATTGCGTTCTCGCCGCCATCTTCCTTTTCAGGGGTTTGGGCCGTTGGGCCATGCCTCCGAAACACCACAAGCTCCCCGAATTGCTCCCAAACATGGGAATCGCTTTCCTAGGTGGGTCTTGCAAATATTTGCCTGCCATATACCAGATTGGTCTTTGTAGGGTCAGCAGGCGTTGGGACAATGCGCTCTCCCGAACGAGGGGCGACGCAACTGTGGGTGTGTGGGTGTATGTAGTTTCCCTATTCCGTTGAGTCACTGCCGGCTCCCTACCTTGCCGCTCGCGCCCGCTGATGTTTTTGTGCAGAGTCAACTTCCTCGACAATTCTTGCGCCGCCATGTTGAGCGACTTCTCTTTTCCCATCCCCTAGTCCGCCCAGTAAGCCTGTGGGCCTTGGGCGACAAAGTGGAGTCCACCATCGTGGCGCAAGACCGTCAGGGATCCCCACCTTGCCCCTGGATCGGAAGTGGTAGTAGCGTGCCCGTTTTTTTTCTTTAACGCCATTTCTGCAACAAGCCCTAGGATTTGTGATTGGAGATCTCAGGGCTCCGCATTGACGTTCCTAGGCTGGTGGCCGAATGGGCTCAGGGAGAGCGTCAGCCAAGACGCATCACCGTCCCGCTGGGCACCTACCGACCGCCATGGTTGCATCAAGGATGTGGAGGAAGGCTTTGAGGTAACCCCGAGACCCTTTGGCTTGGGTCTTGGTCATTTTGATTGAGAGTTCCTCTGCATGCAGGACTAGATGTCCCTCCAGTCTCTTCCAACTCTATGTTCTACGATTCGGCTTTCCCTCTTTTGTTCCTTTCCCCATGTAAGTTCCTTTCCTTTTCCTTCCTTCGATGCGGCGAGAGGGTCGGCTACCCAGTGATGATCAAAGGCCTCCAAAGGCGGAGGCGGGAAAGGGATCCGGATCGCGGAAGGCCGCCGAAGCTTCCTTCCCGCTCGCTTTCCGGCAGGTAAGAGAAAAAATGTTTGCCATGCCTTGTCCCTTTGCAAACGTGACCAAGACTGATGGGAGTTGGATCCCTAGCCACTGGGGCTTATTTGGGGGATTCATATGCTGTTGGTATCTGTTGGGATTTGGATACTAAATGGTCATTGCATAGTTTTGTATATGCGTGTAATGGTATAAGTGGTATATAAAGTGGATCCTGTTATACGCTGGGGTTTGGTTCCAAGATCCCCCGTGTGTAAAAATCCGTGTATGCTCAAGTCCCCATTAGTATGAATGACAGAGCAAAATGGTGTCCCTAATAAAAATGAACATCAAGGTAAATTGTTACTTTTTTGGACATTGGTCAAACCGGGGTATGCTTTAAATTGTAAATAAAAAATCCGTATATAAGAAGGGCCGACTGTACTTATATATATATGAGGTGAGGGATCCCATCTTATGTTGGAAAGCCCTAAATAAGTCCTTGGGTGAGCGACTGCCAGGGAATCCCAGGTATTTCAGAGGAAGGAAGTGGCGGCAAATCCCACCGTCCTGAGCATTCTTGCCAATGGAACCCTATGAGGAATTAATGGGATCAGCCATAAATCGGGCAAAATTTGTCGAGGCACATATAGGGATAAGGCATTTCCATTAGGATTTTGCAAGCCTCTTGCTTTTCGATTGGACCTTGCAATCTAGAATCGGCTTAAGAGGATGTGTTTGCCTTGGGTTTCAAAGCATATCAGTAATCGTTAACTAGAGACAGTGATCCTTTTCCGATAACTTTGCTCTCTCTGCAAGGGGGTCGGGTTGGGATTATTGCTGCTTTCAGGTCTTTCTTTTCTGCCCTTGGAGGCTCATACATCATTAACTCGGTCAATGAATGCACGGACCATGGGCTGGCCCCCCCCCTCCTGCATTTCTGGGTGCGGTTTTTCACAATACGGTGGAGAACGCAATGTTCGATGAACCATTAACGTGGAGGCAAAATACTTGTCAATTATTACTAGCACATTAATTATATATTCGTAGATCCCGATATACACGCTAGCCCATGGTTGGAGGCCATTTGGGATTGATTGTGGGGTCTGTTTGGTCAGATGGTGTTCCCTGATGGGCATATTGTTGACCCTTGACCTCGCAGCTGGCCCATCTTCGTCCCCATGCAATGTATATAATGACCATTTAGGTAATCCAACCCCAAGCAACCTTGTATATGATGGGGACATCACACAAAAAAAAATTCCATTCACTTGCTGTACATACATACATATCTAGTATAGACACATATTACATGCATTATATCAAAGTATACAATGACCATTTAGGCATCCAAAAACCCCAAGCAAAACCTTGTAGATAAGGGACACCATTGGACTAGGCCATACGTACATCGCATGCACTATAATAATATAGTATAATACATATAACATGCATGATATATAAGTTAATAAGGACCAGTTTAGGTATCCAAAAACACAGCAGAGAAGTTACCTACCCAGCATAGAACCAATAGAGTTGGAAGACACCCCAGGGGCCATCCAGTCCAACCCATTTCTGCCATGCAGGAATAAAACAGGATCCTAGAGAGTTAGAAGGTACCACAACAGAGACCAATTAGAGTTGAAAGAGACTCCCCCGTTATCTCTTTGAACCAACAAGGTCCAAATTGAGGCTCCTGGATCTCCCGATTTCGTGATGAGTTTCCTGAGCACGCGCGTCACCTGAGGTCCACAGGTCTGAAACCGACCTTTGGGAATGCGTCTCCTTATTTCAAGCCGCGAACTGCTCCATCCAGAGGGCGCCACCAAGAAATCAGAGAAGAAGCCCCGGCCGTCCGTGGCACCACCCTCCTCTTTGAGTACAATGGAGCAGGTAGGCCAGGAACCTCGGACTGTGTCCTGTGAGCTGTGCAAGCGGCCAAGGAGAAAGAGGGGCAACATTAAAAACATATGCTAACCTCATTCCCCCACGTTTATGGCTTTGAATTTGGTGCATTTTTATTAGCGTTACGACCGGAATTTTATTAACATGTTTCTCTCTAGGATATCTAGCGGGCAACTCGGTGGTCAACTATAAAACCAAAGTCACATTAGAGATTCCTAGAGAGAACACTCTCTAGGCATTTGTAGCTCCTCCGGGCAACTCTATGGTCAGTGTCTGGCAGATATGCTGACCACATAGTGTTTCCCTGGAGGACCGAGAGATTCCTAGAGAGGCATTTTTGGTAGCTTCCTCCCCTCCGGCACAACTCTGTGATCAGTTCCTGGCCAGAAATTGCTGGCCACAGAGTTTCCTCCCTGGAAGCCGAGAATTCCTGAGAGGAGTTTTCTCAGGTAAAAGGAATAGTATTTTTCTTTATGTTGTGCTTTTTCCATATAGCGAATGGCAGAGGGACAAATTTAATTATTTCTATAAATAAATTAGTAACGCGAGCTACTACTGTCATGCTCCAGAGCAGCTCTTGAATGCTCTGGAGACATATAGTTAGTGTAAGAGTATATTAGGTTTTGTCTGGTGTATTAGTGTAAGAGGGGAAATACAGATCTATGCTTTTAAGAAAACAAGGAATTGTGGGAAATCCCAGGGGTCCTTTAATACTGTCTCACCCACGCTAGTTAGGGTCAGTGTGTAGTAAGATTTCCAGTTCACCAAGTCAGACCGGAGAGAGTATTTTCCTTTGACAAAGAGAGTAAGTCCACAGAAGAAGAAAGACGTCGCAGAGGAAGAAAGAGGAATCACCAGAAGAAGAGCAAGGTATGTAGGAAAGGACTATTGAGAAAAAGAAGAATCAGTTTCATGTTATGTGTGTTTATAATCAGTAAAGCTTTTTGAAACTTAAGAAATTTTTGACAATCTTTTGTTCTGGGCTGTGTTCCCGAGAGCCAGAGACCTTACTACAAAACCCAAGTCCTAGCATCACTCTTGGGACAAAACACTGCTATAAAATCAATAAAATTGGATACATAATAACTACTGCGGTAACTAGATAAGTAAGTGAATAAATAAGCTTCACTTTTGTAAACCGCTTAGGAGTGCATAAGTAACACGGATAAGCGGTATAGAAACGTACTTCTATGCTAATTAATAACAACACTACGAGGAGTAGTAATGAAAAAGCAGGGCCACTAAATAGCTAAGGAAGACGTAGCATAACATCTGAATAATTAAACTCTAGATAATTAAAAAGAAGGTACCTAGTAAATACTCATAATGGCATAATACTACAAAAGGGGGGGGAAGAAAAAAAAAAGGGGAATGTTAATAGCTAACTAACCGAAAGAGTCTATATCGGTAGTAAAATAATGTAGAATGTAGTAAGTAGCAGGGCTTTCTTCAGCTTTTCTTCGGTTGCTGTCTATGGACCGTAATTGCACTGAAACAATGAGGTTATAAATGTATTGTAGAATATAGCAAACAACATAGTGGATTGTTACCCTATTTGTCAGAACACAATAGAATTGGATCAGGTATGTTTATTTTATGAAGGCCGTAACGATCGTTCATCGAGGATTGCACATTTTCTTAACATGCTCAGTTCACCATCCCCATGTATTCTTCGTTCCAGGGACGTCCATGTTTTAGATGCTTAGCCAAAAGCGAAGCCAAATTAGTGTCTCCGGCCCAAGCGTTGTGTGGTTGAATTAAAACAGGTCTCTCCTCCCCCAGTGTCCGGCGCCTCGCCAAATGGTGGGCTACGTGAGCGCGGGAACGGTGGAAGTACCTCTACAGTGAAGACGGGAGCTCTTAATTCGTGGAGCTGAACCCTCGGCTCCAGGGAACACCCTTGCACTGAAATGATTGCGGACGTCAATTTACTGCGGGCCCAGCTCCAGGTACACAAAAACCTCTACCTCTTCGTTGCACGGATAGGAACACTCCATGCGATGCTGTGGTCCAATGTCCGGCAGATGCGGACCACAGAGTTGCCCTGAGGACCTAGATATTCCTAGAGAGACACTCCACTAGGCATTTTTAGCGGCTCCTGCAGGTTCTATGGCAGATGGAGTTCCTGGAACCAAACCCTAATGATATCATTAATAATAATAATACCCCATTGTATTTAATGGGACTTGAGCATCCATGCATTCTGGTACCGTCCACAGAGGGTCCTGAAAGCCTAATGCCAAATGGATACGCAATGATTAATAATAATAATAATACCACATTGTATTAGTGGCACTTAAACATCTATGGATTTCGGATAAATCAAACACGAGAGTTGGTATCCACTGGGATCCCTAAGAAAATCTTAATCTGGATTGTTTTAAATCTGTAATGGCATTTTTAATTCCCATGTTGTGTGTGCTGTTAATGGACAAGTTAATGGTCATTATAATGGACAGGTGGCGTACCTGTAATGGGTATTTCTTCTCATTGTCTCTGCGAATCATAACACAAATGGGTTATTCTGTGCTTGCAACAGTTAGCTTGAACAGTCTTGGAGATAGTAAAGGCGTTTTGGAGTAGCCCTGCCCACTCTCCAACGGCCTTTTATTCGTCGGTTTCCCACATAAACCCTGCAGTTCCTGGACGCCGAGTAGCAGCAGTCCCAGGCCGAGGAGAGGCAGGGCACGACTGTGTGGGGGAGGAATGGGCGGGTTTGTGTGAATTCACAGATGACCCTTGAAGAAATACCGTTACAGGTAGCAACCGGTCCGTCTTCTCGGGGTCTCTATCTGCGAATCACAACAATGGGTTAGACTAGCAGCTTTAGGTTAGTGGAGTGGGAAGTGCCATGCCCACAAGAAAGGCATAGTGACCCCCAATAGAATCACCAGGTGGGAAACCAAATCCAAGGGCAATGCAAACATGAGGACGAACAGGAAGGCCCGCCTGACATGACGATTCGACAGAGTCAATGTAGAAATACTGAGACGTATGGAACAGTCAACCAGTGCAGGTGAAACAGGCCATTGGTATGAAAACAGGCTTGCCACTAACCATAGGTTGCTGTAGGTAAAACTTTGATGGTCCATAATAAATGGCAATGGTAAAAACCAAAGGGCAGGGAAAAGCCTTGACCTTAGATAGCACATATTTGTTGGTAATGGAGATTAGGTCAAGCCACCAATAGGGGAGTGGCATAGAATAAGGAATTAACTACCTGTGGAGCGGCTTGTGGAAATACCAAGCACGAAGGTCTGGTATACAGACATTGTCAATCTGAAAGGTGAATTGAATCCAGAATGAGGGCAAAGTGCTCCACAAAGGCAACAATGCAAGGCTGCACAGGCCGGGGCGTTGGTAAGCCAGGAAAGAAGGGCTTACAAAGCCTCAAACTTTAGGTGTGGCTTCAAAGAATCGTGAAAGTAGAACGGGCCAAGTGGCCTGATAAACCTCTCGAAGCCATGAGTTCGGAGATTATGAAGTGATAGACACAGCTAGAATGCTCAAGTAAGGTCGAGGGCGAACTGTTCTCTTAACAGATAATGAAAAAAAGACAATCTGTGGTCAACAATGGTGGAAGTGAATTCATAGAAGAGAGGCCTAATGATATCAAACTGGAGAAGAGCTCCAGCATGATTTCTGGAACAGCGGTGGACACCAGAGAGGAGGAAATATAATCTCATGTAAAGTCACAACAAATTTATGACAAGAAGAGAAAAAGATTGCAAGATCCAATTGTTTGTGGCACACAGACAAGCTGGAGCGTAATGTTGTCCAGGCTATCCAGCAGGAGCAGCGATATTGTGAAAACGAGAAAGAAAAACAACAGTGGCTATAATAGTGCCAATAAGACTAGCCACAGGCATTGAAAAAGTAAAGGGATACCACCACTGTGGTTTGAAAAAGTCCCGGTGGGATGGTATCCCATGACGTGACGTCCGGTAAAACAAGCTGTAATCAAGACTGGCAAGAACAGCCCAGAACTGATAGGCAAAAGTAAATAGCAGAAGTGGACCTGGGGTCAGTCCACCATGAATGGGCCCTGGAAAACAAAAATGTGCAGAGCAGTGGAGGCTGGAATAAGAACTGTAAGAACCAAAAAGTCCCAATTCCTAGCCAGCTGGTGCAAAACACCAGGCAATATGAGCATAAAATCATATATGTATCCTTAATGTTGAGAGGAAAGACTCCAAGCTGTAGCATAAATCTACTGCTCAGGCCAGTATGAGCAGAAGGCCCATGGGGACCAGATAACAGTGCTCAAAACCAACCCCTTATCGTATAGGTTCCAGGGCGCGGAATAGCATGAAGTACACTGTGACAGTGGCATAGCAATTAAGGTGGAGCGCAGACTCCCTAGGGAAGAAGCCCAGGAAAATGTACAGATGCTGGTTAGCCTTGTTAGGGTTGCAGGTGGAGGTCTGAAATATTGCCACCAATCACACATTGATGCCTGGACCAGAGGTTCAGGAGAAATAGGTGGTATGACATCAGTCAGCCAGAGAGATGGGACAGTATGTCAAATCTTCGAGATCCTCCAAGTATCCATGGGGTGGACAGATCTATTAAATGTAGGGATTCAAAATCAAGGGATGTACCAGAGGGCATTCCGGCAGAGCGAAAATGAAGGAATTGTAGCAGTTGTTTTGCCACCTGCGCCATGGAAGAGAGTGCATTGAAAAAACCTTTGGAAGGGGTATGGGAAATAAGACATGTATTTCTCAGATTTCCACCAGAGTAGTGGCCCTTGAAAGAGGCATCACTGCCTTAGGTGACCACTCACAACAGGAAGTGGGCAAAACCCTTCCCTATGACTGATGGTCTCTGTGCTTTGGTATCAAAGCCCCCCATGGGGGAACAAGAACCGAACACATTGAGCGTGGTACTAGTTGCATAATGGTAGCAGCCTAGGTTACGGAGGCAACAAAACCAATTATAATTTGATTGTACAGTCCGGAGCCTCAATATGGTGGAAGGATTATCTTACCCAAAGTGAATAGATTGTGCTCCCAAATTTTACAAGGCCAAAGAAGTCAGACGTGAATGTCCGCATTAAGTGACATTTAGCATCCGAGTCTGAAGGATGAAGGACTAGTCATAAATTGTGTGTGGCAATGGTGATGTCCTCCCTCGTAAGGGAGGGACACCACGTCCCCCAGAATTGGCTATATAGGGATAGCCGTGATGCCATGTCTCGTTACAGAAGGAATCTTTACACTGTTATAACTGTCACATGATGCTTGCTGCGGCCGCGATAACCCGAGGGAGCAACCTGAAATAAGTCTCATTTCAAATGAAGTAGCACTAGAGTATGTCAGGGGGACCATGGTTGGGCTGCAGAGGCAAGAAGTGACCACTGGTGGTGGTTTGATGGACGTGCACCTCATGGCCTGATAATTGATAGAGCGCTTGCTGATAGGTTAACCCTCGGTACAGAGGGAACAATAGGCTTGGAACCCAACCACATCATCCATACTGACTGTTGGTAACAGCTAATCGCGGCCACAAAAGAACCCGGTGGCAACAAGGAGCATACGACCGTAATCAGTAAATGGCCCTCAGAAACGGAAAAACCTGCTGCAATATCGAATATCCTCACCCTCTTTGTGCACTTAAACGTACCGATGTTTGGGCTCTTAGTATTTCCGTCGTCTCAAAGGAGAGTCGCAGGACGAATTACAGGCCCCCCACCCCCCCCCCCCCCAGCCATACAATGATGGCAAATCTGGCTAACACCCTATATCGTTTGAACCCCGAAGAGTCAGGGGGCTGACGAGGGTAGAAAATCAGCTGCAAAGCCAATCGATATTAGTCCTGAAAGTCAGGGACCGATGAATAGTGAAGCCCTGGCAGACAGCAATCTTTTGGCCCAGAGAGTTTTTTAGGGGACCGACAAGGATGGAATGTCAGAACTACAAGTCAATCAGTATGACTCCAGAGAGTCAGCCACCAACAAGGATCAAGTCAGGGCTGGCCATCCTGGTGGTATGGGACGCGATGAGGATCGAAGTCGGGTTCCAGGCAACCGGTTCAACCTCGAAAAAATCAGGGAACCAACAGGAAAGAAGTCAGCTGCAAGTCAAGGCAGTATGACCCCAGAAGTCAGGGACCAGATGGGGATCCATATTTGACCGGCCAGCCAACCGTTTGAAATCCCGAAGTGTCAGGGATCGATGAAGAGCCAAGGCGTTCAGCAGCCAAATGAAGTTGACCTCGAGAGTCAGGCGGACTGACAAGGCTCGAAGCTGCTATAACCAATCGGTCGGACTCTCCAGAGAGTCAAGGACCGATGCAAGATCGAAGTGGGCGGCCGTCCAATCATTTGGCACCGGAGGTCAGGGACATGAGGTTCTAAGTCAGGCTGCAAGCCAACCAGTAATGACCCCAGGAGTCCAGGGACCAATGACGATCCATGTTGGGCTGCCATCCAGTCCAGTATGACTCCAGAGAGTCAGGGACCGATGAGATCCATGTTTGGGGCTGCCCATCCAGTCGTATGACCCCAGAGAGCAAGGGATCGATGAGATCCATGGTTGGCTGCCTCCGTCGGTATGACCCCAGAGAGCCAGGGACCGATGAGATTCCGTGTTGGGCCTGCCTCCAGTTGTAATGACTCCGGAGATCAGGACCGATGAGGGACCATGTTGGGCTGCAAGCCAACCGGTTTGACCCCAAAAGTCGGGACAGATGAAGAGCCAGTTGTGCAGCCAGCCCAGACGGTTGACCCTGGATAGTCGGGACCGATGAACTCAAAGATGGCTCGAACCAATCGATATGATTCCGAAGAGTCAGGGACCGATGAACATCCAAGGTGGACCACCAGCAAAACAGTGTTGCCACAGAGAGTCCAGGGACCGACGAGACTCAAAGATGGGCTTTCCGAAGCAATCGGTAATGATTCCGAAGAGTCAGGGACCGATGAAGAACATCCAAGGTTTACCACCACAACAGTTTGACCCAGAGAGTCAGGGACCGACGAGACTTCAAAGAGGGCTCGAGCCAATCGATAGGATTCCGAAGAGTCGGGACCCCGATGAAATCCAAGGTTTTACCACCAGCCAAACAGTTTGACCCAGAGAGTCAAGGGTCCGAACGAGACCAAAGATGGGGCTCGAACCAATCGGTAATGTTCCGAAGATCAGGGAACCGATGACATCCAGGTTTACCACCAGCCAAACAGTTTGACCCAGAGAGCAGGGGACCGACGAGACTCAAGATGGGCTCGAAGCCAACGAGTATGATTCCGAGAGTCAGGGACCGATGAACATCCAAGGTTTACCACCAGCAAACAGTTTTGGACCCCAGAGAGTCAGGGACCGACGAGACTCAAAGATGGGCTCGAAGCCATCGATATATTCCGAAGAGTCAGGGACCGATGAACAGCCAAGGTTTACCACCAGCCAAACATTTTGGACACCCAGAGAGTCCAGGGACCGACAAGACTCAAAGATGGGCTCGAAGACAATCGATAAATGATTCCGAAGAGTCAGGACTGATGACAGCCAAGGTTTCACCAGCAACAGTTTGACGCCCAGAGAGTACAGGACCGCGAACGCAAAGATGGGGCTCGAAGACAATCGATATGATCCGAAGAGTCAGGGACCCGATGAAAATCCAAGGTTACCACAAGCAACAGTGTGACCCCAGAGAGTCAGGGACCGACGAGACTCAAAGATGGGCTCGAGCCAATCGATATGAATGCCGAAGAGTTCAGGGACCGTGAACCATCCAGGGTTTACCCGCCGCCCAAACAGTTTTGACCCCAGAGAGTCAGGGACCGAAGAGGCTTAAAGTTGGGCTCGAAGCCAATTGGGTATGACTCTCACTTCCGGAGAGGTCAGGGACGCAATAAGGAAGCGATGTGGGCTCAAGCATGAGCCAGTCCGGTTTCACTCCTGAGATCAGGGACCAAATATGAATGACATCCAAGGGGTTTTTGATCCTGAGGAGCTGGGACCAGCAAGGACCTGGAAGTCAATGCAGCCAGTAACAACATCTATTTCAGGAGAATAAGAGACAAAAGGCCAAGGTGAATGGCCCGGAGACAGTTGTCGGCAGCAAAAAGAGTGTCCCGAGCCCATGGTGAGGAAAGGAAGGCCCGGGGGCCATGCTATACGTTTCTTCTTATAAGTATAAGAAGTGAAAATTGTGCCAGTGAGGTGTGGCGCCATTTTAAAATGTTTTGCTCAGGAGTAAATGGGGCTTTGCCAGTGCACCGTAAGGCGGGCATTGTTTGAAAACTTGTTCCTCAAGAGAAAAAGGCGGGGAAAGTTCTCTGCCAAGCACACCAATTCCCTCAGAAGAGAAAAGGGCCTTGCCAATGGTGAAGGTGGAGGCTGCAGTTAAACAACTTCACCTCAGAATTAAAATGATAGAGTTCCTAGATGCTGCGAGTGCAGCGGACAAAGGAACTGAGGGTTAGGCGGGAAACCTAAGTTCCAAAGCTAACTGTGCAGGCACAGAATAACGCCATTTGTGGTGATTCGCAGAGACCACGAAGAAGAAAAAATAGTATTTACCCTGCCTCAGCCTTGGGGGTCAGGTGGGTAAGGATAATACAATATATATATAATGTTACTTTCAGGAGCTATGGATCTGTGGGGGGAGCCGGTCGCTTTTTCCCTCTTCCTCCATCGTTCCCTGTCCTTTCTTCTTCTTATCCTTCTATCATCAATCCATCCAGAGCGCCAGGGGGGTCCTTGCATCGGTGAAGGACATCCGCACCCTTTACGGGGACCTCCATGGCCGACAACCCCATATCCTTTTCGAGGAAACCGCCCCACAGCGTCCGGCCGCCGAGGGGCACGTCTCGCTGCCGCCCGGATCACCAGCGAAATCCCCGAAGAGGTCAGTCCGGTGGGGGGCCCTAAAAGAGAAGAACCAAGGGTTTGGTAAAGGTTGTAATGGTCTGTTTTGTCCCCCTCCGTTTTAGGGTTCAAGCCCAGCTCTTGGTACGGTGCAGGAGCTGAACGTCCGCAGCAACGAACGTCTGGGGCTACTACTTCAGTGTGGCAGCTGCCGGGGGTTTGCACGAATTCCGTTCGCCACGATTCAGTTCGGACACTGCTTCGCCTGGGGGAGAACCGCGAGGATGCCATTCGTGATGTTAAATGGTTTATTATAGTTTGCACGCACATATATTGGTGGCAGTCCAAGGACCTAAATATCCTAAAGGAGACAGAACCAACTGACTTGAAAATCTAATGTGGGTCACGCCTGGTTGTCCTTTGGAAGGGAAGCCCGCAGGTTGCTTGTAGGCGAATGCTTCAGATACGTGCGAAGAAAACGGCGTGTTGCTTGCCAATTCTAGGGTTCTGGAGTGCGTAGCACTGCACGCTCTGGAACTCTAGAACATGCCGCCGCCATCATGCCAGCCTCCCATCAACACAACACTGACTGCCATCTTGACATAAGCTACGGGCAGGCATATAGATGTTGTCGCTGGCGCATCACTTACGTCGCCAGTGCGCCAAATGGCGATCTCGTGACTTTACGAAGGGCGACTTTAAAAAGAAACCATTTTTTCCCAGGTTTCTTTTTACTACGGAGGGACGCTATGTGGTTCGGCTGCCGCGGCGTCCCTCTGAAGAAAGGGGGACCCCTGACCCTCCACCCACGATTTAATCTATGGGTTTGCCATAAACAAAAGCTTCATTTATATATACTGAGCTAACAGTGTAAGTGATAGACAGTGTCCAGGACAAAGGTCTGATTTTGGAAAGCTAAACAGGATCAAAGTCGGGATAGTCCTTGATGAGAGACCGCAACAGATCTGCAGGCGTATTTCCAGAGAGGAAGCTGAGGGAAAACCACATCGAAGACTCCTAGGAAAAGTCACCATAAATGGACTTCATTGATTTATCCCAAGGCAATGCCATACATGTTGCAAGCGCTCCCAGATTTCCCAGAAAGTCCCAGAGGGACCAAATTGAAGCAGGAAACCATTGGTGGGGGAAAACTAGATTTTGGGTTTTGGATCCTCCCTTTGTCGTCACCTACTCCATGGGTTTTTGTTTTAGAACTTGGTGGTAGCCATGAGGAGCTCCTCCATCCGGCGGGGAACTTTCAGGACCACCGTCGAGTAGCTGTGAAGCGGCTGGGGAGACGGATAGCTCCAGAACAACGAGGTCGACACCAGGTGGCTGGACCACCTCATTGCAGAGAAGGTGCAGGGTGAGCATCCCTCCTCGCCCAGTCCATCCTGCCTCACCTGTTGTAAGAGTAAAGAGGGCGAACAGGAAGGCAGAGTAAAGCTTGCGTCTTCCACACTTGGATACGTCGTTCTGCGGAGACAGAGAGAATCAAATGTAGAGTTGGAATAGACCCCAAGGGTCCTGGTCCCAGTCCAACCCCCATTCTGCCATGCAGGAGTCTCAATCAAAATATCCTCTGACAGATAGCCATCCACAGCCGTCTGCGTAAGACCCTCCAAGAAGGAGACTCCAAGCAGCATAGTCCATGTTGAGTGGAATCTCTTTTCTGGTAGCTTGCATCCATTGGGCTCTGGTTCTAGTCCGCGGAGGCAGCAGAAAACAAGCTTGCTCCCTTCTCCATATGACATCCCCTTTAAGTAGTTGAAACAGGGCTGTCATGTCAGCCGTCTTAACCTTCTCTTCTCAGGCTAAACATCCACAGCTCCCAAGTTCTTCCTCGTAGGCCTTCACGGTTTTCCAGACCTTCCTAACATCCCATTGTCTCCCCATACTTTTCTCCTCTGTAGCGTTAGGAGGATTTGATGGTTGAACTGGCCAAACACAAAGGTGCTAAGCAATTGCACCTCTTCTCCTTCGTCCCGGGAGAGAGTGAACCAGGGGGGTGTCCATGGGGTCCTACCGGGGCCCAGGGGGCTAACTATGCTCCTCTTCTGCTCCTTCGTCCCTGGAGAGGAGGGGACCAGTGGGGTGTTTCAGTGGGGTCCCTAATCCGGGGCCCAGGGGCTCAGCCGATGGCTCCTCCCTCTTCTCCTGTGTCCTGGAGAGGAGTGACCGGTTGGGTGTCCCAGTGGGGTCCTTCCTGGGCCCAGGGACCAGAGAGTTATACCTAAGAATTAGAACGCAGGTAAACGGAAACGGCAATTTACGGTTCCCCAGATACTTCTAGTGTTTAAATGTTTTAATATTAATCCATAATGGGATGTCCACCCAACCCCCCCTTGCAAATGAAAGGGCTGCGTACTACAAGATGACGTTTTGTCTCCTCCCCGGCACAGCGGCAGAGCCGGACACCATCTTGGGCGTCGTGGTTGCGGCGCACTACACCGTCGCCACGCTGCATTCCGGACCTGCATGATTTACTTCATGCATTCGCTCGAACGGTAACGGATGTGTTATATGCCGCGGGGTAGGGGTCTTTCTCCTTTCCCCGCTCCTTGCCATAAAATGGCCATAAAATAAAGAGCTATGGGAACCTTAAAACATATTAGTTTTAATTTTTCCAGGGGTCAGTGCTGCAATCAGCTTCCCTTCTGACATTGTGGTGGACATGGAACTTATTTATGAAGGCGTTAAATACACTTGAAGGTAGCGCTGTGCACTTGATATAATATTTTGGAATATTTGGCAAATCTGTGGGTTAGGAGATATCGTGTATTTTTTGGAGAAGGATGCAACTGTGTGTGGTGTGAATATGTTTAACAATGCTGTGATGCTTCTATAGTTGCACGCCAGTCGCGGAACCACTTATGTGATCATAATGAACGGTACCCACATTGAGAGCGATGTGCACCGGCGGAAACGATGGGGGCCTTCGCCTTTCATACAACGGAGCAACAGCCACACATCCACGTACATGAAGGAAAGAGGTTGACAGTGGGTCTTAAAGGGTCTAATCCTGGGATTTGTGGGTTTGTGAGACACCAGGAGCTGCAAAAACCTTGTGAAACGGCAGCTCCCAGGAGATGGACCTGCAGCACTTAAAGTGTGCTTAAAACTGGCATTGTTTCGACAGTGTAGAATCATTGGGCAGAATGGGTTGGAGTGGGATGCCCTTGGGCATCCCTTCCAGCCTTATTGCTTTGTAGTTCAGTGCAGGGAAATATGGATTGCCCTCAAAGGGGGGGGGACTCCGTATTTGCTGTTGGCGGTCCTTAATCCAAGCTTGGGTGGTTCATCTTTCAGAAGGCTTTAGATGTGGATTCCGGCATGGCAGGGGGTTTTGATGAGATGTACCCTTGGGGTACCTTCTAGTCGGTGGTGGAAAGTGGGGACACGTAGGAAAAAGTGGAAGACCATATTACATGGGTCGTTCCTAACCGAAGTTGACCCCGAGGCAAGTAACGCAATACCACAAACCATAGTGGGGCTGCGCATTAAGAATGGAAAGCTCGTACAACGTCGGTGTGATGGATCTCCTTCCTTGGAGATCTTTAACAGAGGCCTGGGTGGCCATTTGTCAAGATGCTTTGATTCTAGATTTCGCTGCATGGAAGAAACGGGGGTTGGACTGGAATGGCCCTTGGGGCCTCTTCCAACTCTATGATTCAATGATTGCCATAATTGACCGAGAGGAGTGATTATGAGTGGTGGTGTTTCCCCCCAGGTACCACCTACCCCCCACCGCGTCACCGTCGGCAAAAAACCCCTGTGATTTCGAAAAAGGAGAACGACCCACGTTGCTTCGGTCTCCGTCAGCCCGGGAAGCTGCTTCAGTACATGGTGGAACGATGGGAGCTACGTCTCCGTGGGACAACAGCTATGCCGGAGATAGAGGGTGGCCATAGAACGGTTGGAATTGGGAACACGGGGGTTTTGGCAAAGCTTTCCTCCGGGTTTTGCAACTGTTTTTAAAAAGCACCTAGGTACCACCTGGTGTGCCTTGGTGGGCCCCCCATCTAAGGGCTAACCAGGGCTGGACCCCTACTTAGCGTCCATGAATAGATGGGAACCGGGTGCCTTTGGGCTAGTTAGGTCTATGTGCATTTAAGTGGACTCCAGGAATTTTTGTAGGGTTTGCCTAAGTGCAGAGGTGTTTGGCCAGTTCCTTCCTCTGAAATGCAGCCCACAAACCCGGGGATGTGTGGTCCTCCGCAGCCAAGTATTCACCAGCTGAGCTTGCTTAGCTTACAAATGCAGATGGGATCCATAAACAGGTCAGTTTTACGGCAACCCCATGTGTGGAATGGTGTGGGAACCCGCCAAGTGGTTTGGGGCATGGTTCCCCCTCTGAAATATTTGCCGGCAGCACCTGGGTTCACTAGAGAGGTCTCCCATCCAAGGACTACCATGCATGCCTTGCCCTGCTCAGCTTCCTTCCACACAACACAGTTCTCCTTGCTCTCCATAGGTCCATGAAGATGGTAGTGACATTGTCGGTGGAGGAATATGGGGATCATCCGTTACGTGAAACGCCCCTGGACGCTGCTGGAGGCGGAGCTGCGTCATGCGAGGCTTGAACTGGATGACCCAGGAAAAGTCCACCTGTTGAGTGGGAAGCGTTCGACACCCAAGCGGTCAGTCTCGCAACCCCACCCCCACCCCGTAAGCACGGCCAGAGAGTGGAACCACACCATGATGGTCCTGGCCAACCCTCCTGGAAAGATGGTGTGGGAATGTGGCAAAAGAGGTGGGCCTGGAGGAGCTCCCTTTCTAGAGTGGTCAGTTGCGGAAAAGAAGGAAAGGGGGATATGGGAGAAAGATGGACACAGTGGTCCATGGGATGGAGAAACTAGAGACACGAGAGAGATGGATGGGCAGTGGTTCAGAGACATGCGATAGAATGGACGTGTGGTCATTAGGATGGAGAAAACTCTAGAGACGCAGGAGGGATGACGCAATTGTCCAGAGACATGAGAGAGATGGACACAGTGGTCCATGGGATGGAGACAGGTCTGAGACACATGAACAAGATGGACGGCGGTGGTCCCCAGAGACATGAGAGGATGGACGCAGTGGTCCTGGGTGGAGAAGACTCCGGAGACACGAGAGACAGGGACCGCAGGGGTCCATGAGTAACAAAAAACTCCAGAGGATTGAAAGAGGTTGGACACATGTGCGTTGGAGGAAACTAGCTAAGGGGGTCCTGCTTTTGTGACCCTTGAAGCTCCTCAGGTTTCCAGGCCAGGTTTTGGCTCACGGGCACATAGTTTCCGACCCCCTGTTTTGGAAAGGCCTCCACCTTCTTTTCTTCGTCTCTCTCCTCCTCTCGTCTCCGCGCTAGGCCCAATGTCATTGGGGGTCTTCCTCCCAGCAACCCCGTCCCGAGTCTCGGGGAGAAGCTGCACGGTCCTTCCACAACGTCCTGGACAGCCGCCTAACGATGATGAACGGCTACCTGCTTGCCGGAGCCCTATTTGCGGGACCAAGTAAAGGCGGAGGGGGGGGGGGGTTTCGGGTCCAAGCGGTCAGGGTTTTTGAAGCAGTAAGGGAGCCAGTGCGTCAGGGGTCCCAAGCGGTAAAGGGTCCAAGCGGCAGTCAGGGGGTCCAGCGGTAAAGGGTCCCACGCGGTAAAGGGTCCAAATGATAAAGGGGATCGAAGCAGTAAAGTGTCCGAAGCGTCCAGGGTTGAAGCGGTGTCCACCCCTCCAGATGGTCGCTGACCACCTCATGCTGGACCGCTCCTCGCAAACATGAAGTCATTCGTCCTTGTTCCCGAGTCCCCATGAACCTGTTTTTCTTTTCCCATTTTTGCACTTGCGCTGGTGCGCCCATGGTAGGTCAAAGAGTTGGGGTCTGTAAGCTGATGAAGACCCCTCCGGGACCCGTCCCGCTCCCGCTCCTTGGAGCTGCAGGAGATCATGACCAGCAGTTCAGGCCGGATCCCTCCGTCGGTGAGAGTCAGTCCGGAAAGTGATGGCCGCAGTAACGCCAGCAACATCACCTCTCCGTCCTTCTGCCAGTTGCCCCAGCTCAGCGGTGAATAAGGCAGAGGAGTAGCCAGGAGGGGGGACCTAAACATGGGGCTGCGTCCCCGCACTGCGGAATCTGTAGTGAAAGCTCCCTCCTTGGAGGTCTTTAAACAGAGGCTGGATGGCCATCGTCACTGGATCCTTTGCGAAGAGGTCACCCTGCGTGCCGAAGGGGGTTTGGACTGGATCAGGGCCCTTCAGAATCTCGTCCAACTCTAATGATTCCTTCTATAATTTAAAAATGTGCGTCAGCAACACCTTGGCTCATGCGGTGCAAACCTCGGCGCGATGAGGCCACAATATACCTATGTGTGTGTGTATATCCAAAATATTTTTTCATGGGTGCGGCGCATTTTTACTCGTATTCATCTTCCTGCTTCTCGGAGGGTTTGCGCTGTCGCCGGTCAATAACGTTGTAAAAAGGAAACGCAAATACGTGAACTTGTTTTCTTCGTAGCTCCGACGCCAGCATCCTCCTCGATAGCCACGCCGCCACTTTGCAAGCGCAAATCCGACCGAGAAGCAATCTTCTTCATGGAACACACAGAGGCATCGTGCAACTGGTCAGAAGCAAGTTTGGATATTTTTGCAATATGCTTGCAATATATATGTGTGTGTGTGTGTGTGGTGTGCAATATTTTTTGCAATATTCGTCGAATTTAGATACCCGGGCGGCTCCGAGGGGCACAATGAAATCCGTGGTGTTGGATCTCTGCGAGATACTTGCAGTGGAGACTGAAATTCACAAGGGTTAAAGCGGTTTGCAAATCTCCACCAAAAGTAAACGTTTGATCCTCGGTCCGCTATCAAATATTTTATTGCCCACTACGTCGCCCCCCAGCTCACTACACAATGCGTGATCATCTTCGGGAGCGGTACACATGCCGGACATGACGCCAGTCCCCGAATGCATCTCTCCAATGCGAGGTGCCAAGAGAACCTCCTGGTGACGATGCTCACGTGAGTACAGGACCCATGGCTTTGTTATGTGACAAAAATGGCGCTGCGGCCGACTCCCTTTGATAATGACTAGCCGTTGAATGGTTGCTTTGTATCGTTTCTTCTGTGCAGGACGCACCGTTGTCGCAAGGGACCCCCTACTTGACGGAAAGCTGGTGCCATTTTGAACGAACTCACCCAGCTGAGCAAGCGGAGCAGTCAAAAGTGCCCTGAGGGCCAGGCAGGTAAGTCCCGGCTTCAGGTGCATTTCTCATCTCTTTGGGTGCCATCAGGTTACTTAGTGGAAAAATGAAATGCATAGATATAGGATGGACTTGTCTTAAGGAGACTTAGGTGTGGGAAAGGGATCTAGGAGTCCAAGGAGACCACAAGTTGAACATGAGTCAACAGTGCGATGCCGGCAGCTAACAAGGCCGTTGCGATTCTAGGCTGTCCATCAAGAGATGTCTAAGTGTCTATTATCATGCCTTCCTGGCATCCTGAACCTGATAGGTTGTTGGAATGGTCCAGATTTCAGGTGGTCAAAGAGCATTTATGCCCCAGGAATGTTTTATAACATGGTCTGTCTGCTGCTGCTTGATTTTTCTGGCCGTAGTATCTTTTCGTGTTTCCTTTATCAGCGTTCCGGATGCCTGCGCTTTATAGAATCATAGAGCCGGGAAGAGAGCAGCACAACGGCCATCCAGTCCAACCCCATTCAGCCATGCAGGACTCTCAACCAAAGCATCCCTGACAGATTGTGGTCCTATGTGGACTTGTCACATAGAGAGAGTGTGGTTTTATCTGTCTGTGTCTGCATGACGTCGAAGGAGAGGGTCATAAACCCACAGTTACAGCTGGCGTCTACCTGCCATCTGCAAGGTGGCTCGTTTTGGGTTTGCACTTTGAGTTTTCGAACCACCAAGGTTTGATTTTCCGGAGGGAACTAAAAGTTGTTGTCTCAGCTTTCTTTTGCTCGCAGGTGCTGATAGCGTCCCACTGCCGTCCTACGAACTGCCGGCCAACCAAGGTGGAGTCCATTTTCCTCTCGGGCCATCGACATGTACGACACCAGTGTGTTTTGGTCCCGAGAACTGAGGGTCAGTCATGCTTGTGGTAGTAGTAGTAGTAGAGGTCTGGTCGGTTTCCTCTCTGTAGCCAGAAATAGGAACCACTTAAAAATTAGTTTTTCGGCAAAAGAGCGTCGTGCTTCGCAAGTTACGACGCCCTGGATATATGGGACACAGCCGTGGCAGTTAGAGTGGCGTCAACCGGACGTTATTTACACAAGGTAGACGCGGCCCTTTGCTTCCCGAGGTCCTCTACGCTTGGTTGAGTCGATTACAAAACATCCGGAAACGCAGATTAGTTCCGCTTTTTTCCTTCTTTCCGATACGCTGGGTCATATTCCCAGGACAGATACGTTTTCCGAGGATATAATGTATGCATTGGGTGGCCCTTTCCAGCTTCTCCTGTAGGAAATTAAAACTTGTAGTGGATGATGATGATGCTCTTAATTTTCTGCACCTTCTTCTCTTCTTCCCAAAACTCATCTTTCGGAAACCAACCATCTTCGATGTCCTGCCCACCTCTTCTATCACGCCACCAGTCGTCTGCAAGTTGCGGCCCTGGAGGTAAACAGGGGTTTAGCTGAAAGTGGATTTAATCCTACGAGCAGAGCATAGGTCGGACCTCCTTCTCCGTGTTTAACTCCCAGGTTTACGTGCGTCGGGCGTACGCGCGTACGAACTGAACAGCCTCCAGCATCGCCAGCTGGCGACGGCACTGCGTGGTGGAGTTTAAGTTCAGCTGCCCTCCCTCTCACCCAAACAGGTTGGCAGCGCATGGGCGCCGTAGGCGCGGCGTGCGCAGTTTTCTGGCGATGGGATTTTTATGGCATTTTTGTGGCGGAAGCGATGTGGACAAAGTTGTCACGAACAGTGTCGGAAAGCCACCCGCCATTCCCCGTATAAGTGGTGCAAGCTATTGTTTTCTTTCCAGAGGCAGCAGCCCGCTCTGACCAGGTACCCGCATCGAACTGGGTTTTTTTCTCTCGCCGCATGAGTAGCCAGTTTGAAAAACAAACATAGCCGGCTAAAATAAAAAGCGTCCTGGCGGTCCGTCCTCCCCGCTTCCTAGCCATCGCGTTTTGAAATTGGCCTAATTTCCCCGCCTTTTGTTTCCCCACCCCTCGAACGGGAAGACAAAGGGACGCCTGTTTGTTGGTTCACATCCCAGATTCGCGAAACCTTTTTTGCGTGTTGTGATTTTTGTGTGTTTGTGTTTGATGCTGGCAGGTCCCAGAGTCAAGGAGAGAAATTTTGCGCTCTTGTTCCCTATTCTTTTATAAATTAATGTTTAATTATATAGCGCTATAATTTGCATGCCGCTTTTTGCAGGCAATTATGGAACAGCTTGCTTCTCTTCTGGTCTCTGCGAATCACACAAGTGGGTTTTATTCTGCGCCTGCGGCAGCAATCATCGGAAACTATCTAGAATCTCCAGCAGAAATAATGTATCTTTCGGCACTTTTTGGCGGGAGCCCCCCCACCCATACATAAGGCCCCTGGTGGCCCGCTCCTCTTCAGTTCCTTCATTCCGCCGCGCTAAGCAGCTCGAGGACTTCGCTAGCATTTGCGTGCTCTTTGTGATGGGAAATCGCTGCTATTAACATGGCCTCTTTTCAAGCAAATGCAACCAAGTGCGGGGTGGAAATCCCCAGGCCGACGGCCAACGACAAGTGTGTCCGCTGCTTGGGGAGGCACCAACGTTTCCGGCAGTTGTGCCCCCTCAAGGCCATGGTCCCCTCAAGCCCTAAGAACATGGACCGGACGCTCAAGGCCGCCCTCTATGAGAGGGTTCGCACCAGCCTGTCGGCTCCGGAGCCTCTGGGGATGCGATGCCCCCAAGTCCTCAAGAGAAACGGGGAAAAGAGCTCCCACCGGGGAAAGAAGCGGCTCGCTCTGCACCCAACTTCTAAGAGCCTCCGCCAGGGGCCGCCCAAGCACGGTCTCAGTGCACTCCGCCTGAGTCGGGCCCAGTACCGTCGACATCGCCTTCGCAGAGCCGGTGAAGACCCCGACCCTTCGAGTACCGCCCCTCCCGGATGGTGCCGCTTGAACCCAGAGTCCCTTCGCACCAGTCATCTCTCTGTACCGGTCAGATGCCTACAGATTGTGAATGTGGACTCTGAATCGGAAGGAGAGCTCCAGGACTCTGATGCCCACTCTCTCCTCAGAGAAGGAGGTCAAGATCTCCCTCACCCGCTCCAAATAAAAGGCCCGCCCTGGCCTCACGGGAACCGGCTAACTGGGGCCGAAGCTGATGAGGCCGCCTGGACACAGACATCGGGCCCCTGCAAGAGCACGATCGGGACCGTCCCCAGCGTTCCCGGATCTCGTTTAACGCCAGCCACGGGACAAGTACCATCATCCCGGTTGACCCGTCCCGCCTGCGTCGTAAACCGCCTGCTCATTACACGGGCCCGTCATCCGGAGGTTGTCCTCCTCCCGCCGGGATGACCAGGGGACGAATTTTGGGACAATCCAACCTTCTCCCCAGACGACGCAGCCCATCTCCTTCGGGGTCCGGCTCGGGCTCTCCTTGTTCCGTGTTCCCCATCTGGACGAGGATGCACCATTCGTGCCCGATAGGCCATCGTGTCCCGTCACCCACGGATGACGTCCGGGCCTTCTCCGACAGGGTCATAAGGATGGCCGATCCTCCCTCAATTGGAAGTAGCCCATCCAGAGGATGATGCACTTGAATCGGTGGAAAGGAGGGAATCCATGGCTCTGCTCCAGCTCCACCAGCGTTGGATTACCTCACGTCCTGGAGAAGATCGCCAAGCGTTCTTGGGGACGCCCCAGCCACCATCCCCGTCGACTTCAAAGCAGATCGAAACCTGTTACCGGGTTACTTCCATCTGCCCCGTCTTGGCTGTCAAATCATCCCAAGCTGAAAGTCAGCTATTGTTGGAGGGAGCCGCAGTCCACCTTCGCTCCCAAAAACCTCATAGTCGCCGGTCGACAAGGACAGACAGCAAAAAGTTGGAAGGACGGCCTTGGCGAGAAGTTCTATGCCTCGGCGGCTCTCGACCCTCAAGATCGCGGAACTACGCGGCTTGTATGGGTGCCTATGTCAATTCCGGTGGGAAAAGATGGACCCCACCATTGCCGACTTGCCGTGATGACAGGAGGCATATGATGGCGGCTCTCGAATTAGATCCACCTGAATGGCAGCAGATCAATCTCTCCAGACACCCACAGACGTGCATCTAAATCTTTCTGGCTCCATAGCGCTCCGTCGCTTGCATGGCTCCGGTCCTCTGACCTCACCTCTCAGTCCTAAGGCGGCTATTGAAGACATGCCCCCTCACAACTCGGGCCTCTTCATAGGGCACGTGAGAAGCTCAGCTTCAGGTACCGAGAAGACCGGCGGAGAAGCACGGATGTCCTCTGCGACCATCCAAGTCGCCCGCCAAAGGTACGCCGGGTCAGCGCCCCTGGCACCAGGAGGCCATACCGCTTCCAGCCCCAGGATCTCCTTACCACAGGACAGTAATCCTCCGGGCGGTCCTCCCGGTCGCCTGCTCCGCATCGACAGGCGGCAGGCTTCCCAACCCAGATCAACAGGGGTATAGGAAGAAGGATGGCCGGGGCAAGAAGGGTTCTGATGTTTCCTCGCGCACCTCGTCGCCTCCAATAGGCTGAGCCTTCTTCACACTGGGCCGCCATCACTACAGACTCTGGGGCACTTATCGTCCGCAGGGGCTATGCCCTAGAGTTCGTCTCAGCTGGGGGGGGCCCACCAACGGGCTTTGGTTCAACGTCCCCTGGACGCCCTTCTCGACGAGGTGCGCACTCTTCTAGACAAGGGGCCAGTTGAACGCGTAGACCCCTCTGATTCAAGCGTGCTTCTTTCAGGTACTGTCACCGTACCGAAGAAGACTCTGGGCCTTAGACCATAAGGATCTCGAGCCCTCATACTTTTGTGTTTTACAGAAATTCAGGATGGTAACCTTGCTTCTATCTTACCACTCCTACAGGAAGGCTACGGGTTCGTGACGTAGATTAAAGATGCTACTTTCACATAGGGATCCTGCAGGACCACGAGGTTCCTCACGTGTTGCCGTCGGGCTCAGGCTAGCCATACAAGGTTCTTCCCTTTGCCTTTCACGCTCCAAGGTCTTCACCAGTGCATGGCCCCCGGGGTGGCATACCGCGTCAAAGGATCACGGTCTTCCATACGTGACGACTGGCGCTTCGCAGCATCCTCCAAAGACACACGGCTAAACACCTCAGACGACCCTGTCGCTTCTTCAGCACTAGGACACAGGTCAACTTCGACAATCAGACCTACTCCCACCAACGATCGACTCAGGAACACGCTGGCTCTTGTCAAGGAGGCATACCTTCCAAGCAAGGTTTCAGGCCCTCCGCTCGTCACTGCAGCCTGCCGGTCAGAGCGGTCTGCAGGCCGTGTGGTACAAGTCGCCATGGGACACCTGGCCTCTACCACTTCGTCACACCGTGGGCCAGACTAAGCTCAGGCCCTGCAATCATGGTTCCATCCGTGTTCGACGCCGGCCAGACACGCCTACCAAACTGCTCACCATCCGAGGACCGTACAGAATCCCTTCGATGTCATTCCACCCCGCAATCGACTCTCTCGACTACGGACGCCTCCCTGAAGGGATGGGGCGCCCACACTTGACCTTACATAAAGGACAAATGGTCCCGGGAAGCACTCTCCACATCAACGTCTTAGAGATGCTGGCTGTGGAAAAGGCCTCAGAGCCTGCAGACGGTCCTCCGCGACAAGGTGGTGCTTCTTTCTCACCACAACAGGCCACGGGCATGTATACCTCAACAAGCAAGGGGGTACAAAGTCGGGACCCGGTTGGCATCACCATCCCCTCTGGGGGTGGTGCATACAGCACAAATCTACGAGTGCATCCTCTGCCAGGCGACCAGAACGCCTTGCAGACCAACGCAGCAGGTCATCTTCCACTTGCCACGAATGAGGGCGCATCCAAATGGTGACCAACTCTTCGATCGCTGGGGACCCCTCTCCTGGACTTGTTCGCGCTCCCGGCTAACGCCCACGTACCGAGGTTTTGCGCACGGGTACGAGAGCCCGGGGGGAAGAGGGACGCCTTCCAAAGCAAGTGGACGCAAGGCCTCCTTATGCCTTTCCCCCATTTCCTCTGAGCCACGGGTGATCTCGAAGATGTTGTCGGTACCACACGACGCAATTCTGAGATCCGTGGTGGCCCAGGCAGCCGTGGCTGCCCTCTCCTAAGCGGCACAGGAGCATCGCCGATTGAACACCGGCCCGACCTGCTTCGCTACGCGAGCATCACCTCCCGAGATGCAGGTCCTCGATTGTGGCATGGAGGATTCGGTCCGGAACACGCGTCATCCGGTTGTCGGATTCATCAAAGCAGCACAAAGACCATCTGCACAAAGTCCTATGCCTACAATGGGATAAGTTCCGTGCTTCTTACAGACAAAAATTGCCCATCCCGTGTCTCCATCCGGGGGTCCTGGGACTTTGTATGACGCTGGTAGAAGCGGGTCTTCCGTGAGTCTATCAAGTGCTACCGCTGCCTCTCGTCCATTATTGTTCCGAGACAACTCTCTCTGTTTGGGGACCCTCTCATAAAGAGGTTGCTTTAAGGATCAACATTGCAGTCTAGACCCGACGCCACAGTGGGTCTAGACAGCCGTCCGGGCACAGCTGGGTTAACGTGTGAGCCCTTGCTACCACGGACCTGAGACTCCTGACTTGGAAAACGGCCTTCCTGGGGTAGCTATCCGTCAGCCGTGGTGTGAACTGTGGCCCTGAGGGGGGCCAGCCCTTCTCCGTTTTCATAGGACAAGGTGGTGCTGCCGTCGGACAGACTTTCTTGCCAAAGGTGGTGCTGCCGTTCACATCACCAGGACATTGTTTTGCCGCTCTGGCTCTAATCCGACACAGACTCTGGGGTCGCTCCATGCCCTGGATGTCCGCAGGCGCTGGCGTTCTTCTGGCAGGACATCTGCTTCCAGGCGTTCGGAGAGACTTTTTGTATGCTATTCCGAAGCAAGAAGGGGCGGCTGGGATCACCGCAGAGTTCTCGCAAGTGGGTGGCGTACCATTCACCTCTGCTACGAACTGGGCTGGAAAGCCTCTACCAGGTTGGGTAGAGCCCACGCAACTAGGGCGGTAGCCCGCATCCAGCCTTTTGGAGCGGGGATTCCCCTCGGGAGTGTGGCAAGGCAGTGTCTGGTCCAGCCATGAATCATTAGCCAGTACAGGGCTGGACTCAAGGGCCAGGCATGATGCGCCTTTGGGGGGCGTGTTACTTTCTCGCATCACTAACTTGTTGCACTGTTAATAATAACCAGGTTGTTTGGTTGACAACTTTATGATTATGTCAGTTTTGTTATTGACACTCCCGCCCCACTGACTACAGCTCGCTAGTCTAACCATTTTGTGATTCACAAGACCACGAGAAGAACAGTTGCTCACCTGTACGGTGTTCTTCGAGTGGTCATCTGCTAATGAAC
>NC_056531.1:14559077-14587331 GCF_019175285.1 Sceloporus undulatus
TTCACACAAACCCGCCCATCCATCCCCTCAGTGTCTGCTCATTTGACAACGCTTGTTGCCGCGCTGATTAGCGGCTCATTCGGAACTGAAGAGGAGCGGGCCACCAGGGGCCTTATGTATGGGTGGGCGGGGCTACCGCCAACAAGTTGCAGAAAGATACATTACTTTCTGCCTGGAGATTCTAGAAGTTTCCGAGGATTGCTGCGCAGGCGCAGAATAAACCCATTTGTGTGAATTCGCAGATGACCACTCGAAGAAACACAGTTACAGGTGAGCAACCTGTTCATCCATTGCTCCATTGTGTCCTATTCTCTGCAGCAGCAGAAAACAAGCTTGCTCCGTCCTCAATATGGCCTCCCTTTATATACTTAAAGAGGGCTGTCATATCATCTCTTAACCTTCTCTCTTTCATCTGGGAAGAATGAGGGATCTGGAATCTCTTTTCCTATAGCTTGCATCCATTGTTCCAGGTCCTGTTCTCTGGAGCAGCAGAGAACAAGCTTTCCCTGTAGGATTGAATCCATTGCATCCATTGGTCCTGTTCTCTGGAGCAGCAGAAAACAAGCTTGCGCCCTCCTCAACATGACTTCCCTTCAAGTATTTAAACAGGGCTCTCATATCCCCTCAACCTTCTCTTCTCCAGACTAAACATCCCCAGCTCTCTAAGTCTCTCGTTATAGGGTTTTATGGTTTCCAAACCACAAACCGCCACAGGGAATTCTGGCCAATGTTTCCATCCTAGTCGTTCTAACTGTTCTCTTCGGGGCATGGCATGTCTTATGCACTTTGTTTCTGTGCGCGTTCGCCGTCTCTCCTTTTGCAGGATGTCCGTCCCGGTCAGCATCTCGAACCCAGACCTGGTGCGCCACAGCACTGAGCTCTTCATGGACAGTGGCTTTTCTCCTCTCTGCCAGCGCATGGGTGCAATGGTGGCTTTCGACAGATTCGAAGACTTTGCCAGGTAGTTTGGGGGACACTTTTTGGGAACAGCCCGGGAAAAGGCCCTGTCAGATCGCTCTGGGTTTGCCCAAAATTTAATAATGCCATAAGTCTCCAATTAACCTAATCCCTTTTTCCTCTTCTCCCCTTTTTGTTTCCAGGAACTTTGACGAAGTCATTTCTTGCTTCGCGGAGCCTCCGTCGGAGAGTCCGCTCTTTAGCGAAGTGCGGTCCACTCTCTATGACGAAGAGGACAACAAGGTGACCGTTCGGGGGGCGGTTGGCCCTGGCTTGACTGCTGTGTTTTTCCAGCCGGACTGACTGACTGCGTGGTCTTGTGTTTTTCCAGAGCGTCCGGGAGGAGCCCATCCACATCCTGAACGTCGCGCTGCGCTTTGCGGACCGCCACGAAGACGAGGAGCTGGTGCCCGTCTTCCGAGCCTTTGCGCAGTCTAAGGTCTTGGCATGTTTTGATATGTGTGTGTGTGTGTGTGAATACTGATATTGAGAATGATATTGATTACTATAATTTAGATTGGCTTATTTCGTGTATTTAATTATTTATTCATATGGTAGAAAACCTAAATTAAACGACATATAATAGTGAAATAAAAAGATATGGAGGGACTATGTGCAGCCCTGTGCAAATTTACAGCGCATGAATTATAAAGAAAATGTAATAACAACAACAACAACAACAAAGTTACATATTGATAGAAATTATGTTTTTGAAGCGGAAAGAAGCTAGAACGTTTAAGCGTAATTGTGGCCTAATTTTATATATATATATATATGTGTGTGTGTGTGTGTGTGTGTGTATATATGATGTTAAGTATACCGTTTGCATTGTTGTAGTTGCCTTTTTCGTGGCAATTAGTCCGTTTGTTTTGTTTTAACGTGGTTTATATCACTGGATTATTTTGATCAGAACAACATCCTCGTGGATTATGGGCTCCGGAGGATCACCTTTTTGATAACTCAGCAGGTGAGCCAAGCATATTTTTGGGGACATGCTCAAGGTTTGCTCAGTGAATGTATTAATAGTCATAATAATTAAAAATTATATTTTAATATTAATTCGTTAAAAATGCAACACTAATACAAATAGTGACTATAAAATACTAACACCAAATTGCAACATTCTTATTAGTTCCTTAAAATATCCGTCCGTGCGAATGTTAGTTGACGATCTGGCATTTTAGCAAATTAATAGTAACGTCATTGTTTTAACGATTGTATTTTATATGGAATTGTTTGATTGCTGTAATATAAATAAATATTATTATTATTATTATTGTTATTGTTATTATTATTATTAATCATGAAATAATCGTATAATCATCATCAAGGGTGGAGCATTTTCCCAGACATCGCTTGTCTGTTATTGTAGGTTTATCTTTTATTTGCTATATTTTACTTTTTAATGCAAATATGTATTAATATGTATTATGTTAAGCTGTTTTTGTAGAATGCATGCCATAGGCAGGTTTATTTTATTTTATTCTATTCTATTTTTAACTGATTGCATGTTGTTTTTGTTGTTGTTGTTATTATTAAGTTTTATTTAAATAATAATTTAAATAAATAATATTTATTATTTTTATTATTTATTACAATAATTTATTTTAATAAATTATTTATTTATTGTTTTTATTATTTATTTAGTTTTTATTTATTATTTATCTATGGTATTTATATCCCACCCTTCAGCCCTAAAGGCTATCAGAGCAGCTTATTATAAATAATAATTATTTATTATATTTATTATTGTTTATTAAGCTGTGTAAATTTACAGCGCTCTATAAATAATAATATAATTTATTTATATTCCGCCTTTTCCCAGAGGAATCAAGGCAGACTACAACAGAAGCTATAATAAATACAAATAACAATACAAAAATACAAATAATAATAATAATAATACATTGGTTTCACCCCACATCTTTTGTAAACTTGAACCCTTGGAAATTATGTACAATCTGACCTGGATTCTTTATCCACAGATTCAAATATCTATAGATTGAAAAATATTCCAAAATAAATTTAATTAGAAATAAGTATAATTAGAAATATTTATAAATAAATAAATATAATTATTGGAAATGTAAATATAGTTAGAAATAAATGTAGTTAGAAATATTTGTAAATAAATAAATATATTAGAAATATAAATATTGTTAGAAATAAATATAATTAGAAATATTTGTAAATAAATAAACAAACATAATTATTAGAAATATAAATATAGTTAGAAATAAAAATAATTAGAAATATTTGTAAATAAATAAATAAAACTACTAGAAATACAAATATAATTAGACATAAATATAATTAGAAATATTTATAAATAATAAATAAATATAATTACAAAGGTTTTGTGTGTGCTTGAAAACATAAAAAAATATTTTGAATATTTGGTTTCCTCTTTCTTTTTACCTGCAATTTCTAATTTCTGTTTCAGAGGGAATTTCCCAAGTTTTTCACTTTCCGTGCCCGAGACGAGGTGAGCGCCGCACGTTTTTTCGGTCGCTGAGAAGTACGTTTTTTCTTGGTATAAAAGAAGCCCAACAAAAAGCGATATTAACGATGAGTTAACATGGTAAATTGAAAAGTGAAAAAAGGATTATGGAAAAGAAATTTGTACGAAGAATACGTTATATATCATTTGTATCATAAAATTTAAAAAAATACTAATAAAAAATTAATTAGTAAAATTATATATATATTATATATTATATATCTATATATATTAGCCAAAAAACTCCTCCTCCTTCTCCGGCCTTTTGCGCGTTGTCGAAGACCGCTTATCGCCACTTGGAGCGTTGGCCTTCCAGTTGGAGCTGAACCGCATGCGCAACTTCGACCTGGTGGCGGTGCCTTGCGCCAACCACAAAATGCACCTCTACCTGGGCGCCGCCAAGGTGGATGAAGGCGCGGAGGTCACCGACTACAGGTTCTTCATCCGGGCGATCGTCCGCCATTCCGACCTGATCACCAAGGTAATCGATATTGAGTCGTGTCCGAGGGATCCTCTTCTGCACAAAGGCTGGCCAGGCTCTGAGACAGAATCATAGAGTTGGAAGAGACCCCAAGGGTCATCCAATCCAACCCCAAGTTGGCTCATGTTCAACTCGTGATCTACTAGGACTCCTGGATCCCTTTCTCGTGTCCAGTTTTCCAGCTGTTGCCCGTCTCCATCTTTTGCAGGAGGCCTCCTTTGAGTATTTGCAGAACGAGGGCGAGCGGCTGCTCCTGGAGGCCATGGACGAGCTGGAGGTGGCCTTCAGCAACACCAGCGTCCGCACCGACTGCAACCACATCTTCCTCAACTTCGTCCCAACCGTCGTCATGGACCCTTCCAAGGTATGTGGCCCCCTTTGCCTTTGAACCTATGGAAACCCACTGAGGGACCCTTCCAAGGAAATGTGTGGCCTCCTTTGCCTTTACGCAAGCCTTGCACGCATGGACCTTGCACCCTCTTGCACAGACCTTGCAGATTTTGCATGGACCTTGTTCCCTTTTGTATGCACCTTGCCTGCTCTTGCACGGACCTTGCCTGCTCTTGCATGGACCTTGCACTCTCTCAGCCTCAGTGGAAAGCAATGGTAGTAGCAAGCTCCCTCTGAGTAAACCTTGCCCAGGAGACTCCATAGTTGGTCCACCTTAAAGTTGGAGATGACTTGAAGGTGCGCAGCAGCAGCAACCGTTGTGTTGGATTCCCTCCAGATCGAGGAGTCAGTGCGCTCCATGGTCATGCGCTACGGGAGCCGCCTGTGGAAACTCCGCGTCCTGCAAGCTGAGGTGAAGATCAACATCCGTCTGACGCCAACAGCGCAAGCGGTTCCCATCCGCCTCTTCCTCACCGACGAGTCCGGATACTACCTGGACATCAGCCTCTACAAGGAGGTCAACGACCCCAGGACCGGGAGCGTAAGTGACCCCTCAGACCCTTGACTGCAGGGACGCAATGCCTTTGCAGACAACCTACTCCCCCAAAACACCCTTTTGTTAGCTGCATAGGAAGCATAATGGAAGTTTTGTGAGATATTTAGCCTCCTATGGCCGCATCTGCACTGCAGAATTAATGCAGTTTGGCACCATGGTTCAGTGCTGTGGGATAATGAGATTTGTAGTTTGGTCAGACATTCACCCTTTTTGGCGTCTCAGGGCAGGTTGCGTAAAGTGGAATTATGGCGATTAAAGCAGTATCGAACCGGGTTAATTCCTGCAGTGCAGATGCAGCAGAGGTGAGAGTTAAGAGGAATGGGATGCAACGGGAGTTTTGCAAAAGAAATCAAATGTGCAAGGAAAGGGAAGAAGCCATTGCACGCTTGACGTTGCGGTGCGTCTCCATGTTTCAGATCATGTTCCACTCCTACGGCGAGAAGCAAGGCCCGCTGCACGGGATGTTGATCAACACACCGTACATGACGAAGGACCTGCTCCAGGCCAAGCGCTTCCAGGCGCAGTCCCTCGGCACCACTTATGCCTATGACTTTTTGGAGATGTTCCGGCAGGTGAGGCGAGATGACTGCGCAAATGCCGCTTACGTGAAACGTCGACACCGTCGTCGTCATCACAGTGATATTTGGTTTATACGGTCCGCCCTCGTGGGCAGCAAGGGATGAAACAGAGCAGCGTGGCATGTGGGAGCGCACTGCCATTCAGGCAACCCACAATTTGCGTTTCCTTCACAGGCGCTGTTCAAGTTGTGGGTCCCCATGGAGCCGTGCCCCACGGACGTCTTGACCTACACGGAGTTGGTGCTGGACGCTCAGGGACAGCTGGTCCAAATGAACCGACTGGCCGGCGGGAACGAGGTATGGCCACGCAGTGGTCATCGGCCCAAGAGGTCCGCTCGGTGGACTCTATGACCCTTAGTAGTCCCTTCCGACTCTAGAATCCTATGTATTCCTGCACGGCAGAAGGAGGGTTGGACTCTATGGCCCTTAGTAGTCCCTTCTGACTCTAGGATCCTATGTATTCCTACACGGCAGAAGGAGGGTTGGACTATATGGCCCTTAGTAGTCCCTTCTGACTCTAGGATCCTATGTATTCCTGCATAGCAGAAGGAGGGTTGGACTATATGGCCCTTAGTAGTCCCTTCTGACTCTAGGATCCTATGTATTCCTGCATGGCAGAAGGAGGGTTGGACTCTATGGCCCTTAGTAGTCCCTTCCAACACTAGGATCCTATCTATTTCTGCATGACAGAGGAGAGTTGGACTCTATGGCCCTTAGTAGTCCCTTCCAACGCTAGGATCCTATGTATTCCTGCATGGCAGAAGGAGGGTTGGACTATATGGCCCTTATCATGCATTAATAAAAATATTTTAAAACCTCTCCCTTTATTTCCTCTTTTGTTGCTGACTGCGCTTCCAGATCGGGATGGTGGCCTTCAAAATGAAGCTGAAGACCCCCGAATACCCCAAAGGCCGTGACGTCGTGGTCATCATCAATGACATCACGTACAAGATCGGGTCGTTCGGGCCCAAGGAGGACCTCCTCTTCCTGCACGCATCAGAGCTGGCACGAGCCGAGGGCATCCCCAGGATCTACATAGCGGCCAACAGTGGTGCACGCATTGGGTTCGCCGACGAAATCAAACACAAGTTCCAAGTGGGATGGGTGGACCCTGTGGACCCCTACAAGGTTAGTTTAACCCATTAAGTTGCACTGGAAGAGCTACAAAGGCCTAGCGGAGTGTCCTCTCTAGGAATCTCTAGGTCCTCCAGGACAGCTCTGTGGTCAACATTCGACAGACACTGACCGTAGAACTGCGCTGGGAGGAGCTACAAATGCCTAGTAGAGTGTCCTCTCTAGGAATCTCTAGGTCATTCAGTGCGACTTTTGGTTAAAGTTGACCATAGAGTTGCCCTGGAGGACTTAGATATTCCTAGAGAGGACATAGTTAATAAAATCCATGATTAACCAAATCCGGAAAAGTCAAATGTGGAAGGACAAGCGTACTTTATCTTATAGCACAACCTTTCCGTTAACATTATTATTATTATTAACATAAGTTCAACCGAAATAACTTGGGTTTTTTTGGAGAATGATTATTATTTAAGATGGCGTCCGTAACGTCCGAATCGCGTTCTTCTGAGGCCATTTTCTTGGCTGTCAGATTCCGAAACGGAAATTTCCGTATTTCTTGGCCTAACGCTCTTCGCCGTCTCTCTCCAAAGGGATTCAAGTACCTCTACCTGACCCCCCAGGACTACACAAAGATGAGCGCCATCAACTCCGTACATTGTGAACATGTCGAGGAGGCCGGCGAGTCAAGGTGAGCGTGCGGCACGCACCTGTTTTCGAATCCCGTGTTGTTGCCTTCATTGCGCGCTTCACATCATCTTTTGTGACCCTCTCGTCCTCCCGTAGGTACGTCATAACCGATATTATCGGTAAAGACGAGGGCTTCGGCGTGGAGAATCTCAGAGCGGCGGCAGCCATCGCCGGCAACTCGTCCCTCGCCTATGACGAAATCATCACCATTAGCATGGTACGGATTTTATTATTTATTTGATGCCGTTCGAGGCTCAAGGATATAGAAATGCTTGCATTTCTGAGCGGATTGGTAGTGTTATTGATATTGGCGATCAATAAATCCCTTCGTTTCCATATGGCAGGTGACCTGCCGCGCCATTGGGATCGGGGCTTACCTGGTGAGGCTCGGCCAGAGAGTTATCCAGGTGGACAACTCCCACATCATCCTGACCGGCGCCGGGGCTTTGAATAAGGTAAGCAAGTGAGTCGTGTCTCGAACCCTAGACTCGGAAGGGACCCCGAGGGTCATCTGGTTCTGGGAGGACACAGTCCGAGCCCGCCCTGCGACGGACGGTCATCTGGCCTCCATTTAAAACCCTCCCAAGAAGGGCGCTCCACCACTCTCCAAGGCACTTCTTACTCTCAATAAGTTCCTCCTAATGTTGAGGTGGAATCTCTTTTCCTATAGTTTGCATCTATTGTTCTGTGTCCTTTGTTCTGGAGCAGCAGAAAATAAGCTTGCTCCCCCCTCAATATGGCATCTCTCCAAATCTTTAAACAGAGCTGTCATATCACCTCTTAGCCTTCTCTCCTTCGTATGGGAAGAATGAAGAATATGGGATCTCTCTCTGTACTTGCATCCATTGCTCTATTTCCTATTCACTGGAGCAGCAGAAAACAAGCTTGCTCCATTCTCAATATGATATTCCCCCAAAACTTTAAACAGGGCTGTCATATCACCTCTTAACCTTCTCTTTTTCATTTGGGAAGAATTAAGTATATGGAATCTCTTTTCCTCTAGTTTGCATCCAAGGCTCCATTGTGTCCTGTTCTCTGGAGCAGCAGAAAACAAGCTTGCTCCATCCTGAGTATGCTCCATCTTCAATATGACATCCCTCCAAATCTTTAAACAGGGTTCTCATATCATCTCTTAACCTTCTCTCCTTCATATGGGAAGAATGAAGAAAATGGAATCTCTTATCCTCTAGTTTGCATCTATTATTCCATGTCCTATTCTCTGACAGTAAGAGCTATTTGACAGTGGAAGATGCTGCCTTTGAGTCTCCTTCCTTGGAGGCCTTTAAACAGAGGCTGGATGACCATCTTTTGGGTATGCTTTGATTGAGAGTTCCTGCATGGCAGAAAAATGGGGTTGGACTGGATAAGGGCCCTTCTTGGGGTCTCTTCCAACTCTTCTATGGATCTGTTTAATTCTTGCCATGATGCATGTGTCTTGTTTGCACCAGGTCTTGGGCCGCGAAGTCTACACTTCCAACAACCAACTAGGAGGAGTGGAGATCATGCACAACAACGGGGTTTCCCACGTAACTGTCCCGGACGATTTTGAGGGAGTCTACGCCATTTTGCAATGGCTGTCCTACATGCCCAAGGTAGGCTGAGAGAGGAGAGGACATGCGCTGGACATAGGATGGACATGCGCTGAAACAACTCCACTTTCTGATGCACCTTCTGTTGTTGTTGTTGTTGTTGTTCTCCTTCTTAATCTGGAATTAAAAATGTTCCTCCTTATAGGACAACCGCAGCCCATTGCCAATCATCGCTGCAAGCGACCCCATCGACCGAGAAATCGAATTTTTGCCTTCCAAAGCCCCTTACGATCCTCGGTGGATGCTGGCCGGGAGACCTCACCCCAGTAAGTCCAGTTTGTAAATGTTTTTAGGGGAACATGGCGCCGGAAAGGTGCGCAATTTTCAAAACCTTCTAGCGGCCGAACCCAAAGGGTGCTCCTCTTCTCTTTCGTCCTGGAGAGGAGTGACTGGTGGGGTGTCCAGTGGGGTCCTGTCTTGAGCCCAGGGCTGAGCAATGGCTCTTCTTCTTCGTCCTGGAGAGAAGTGACCAGTGGGGTGTCAGTGGGGTCCTGTCCTGGGCCCAGTGTTATTCAACATCTTCATCAATGACTTGGATAACAGAATTGGGAGCATACTTATCAGATTTGCAGATGACACCAAATTAGGAGGAGTAGCTAATATTCCAGAGGATAGGATCAAAATTCAAAATGACCTGAATAGACTAGAAAGCTGGGCCAAAGCTAACAAAACGAAATTAAACAGAGAGAAACGTAAGGTAGAACGAGGGATTATGTTATATTTCTGGTGTTCAGTCTGCTGCCACTGTGATGCATTTCTGCTCTGTGGGTTCATGCTTTGTCTTTCCACATTTCCTTTCCTTGTGCAGCGGTCAAGGGGTCTTGGCAAAGCGGCTTCTTCGACCACGGCTCCTTCCTGGAGATCATGCAGCCGTGGGCACAGACCGTGGTGGTCGGCCGGGCCAGGTAAGGGCGAGAACGCCAATCCGCGAAACATTCAAGGGATGGAGACCCTGCTTCCGCCAAAGTTAGCGCTTAGTAGCCCAAAGCGAGAGGGAGGCATGACCGACTGACCGTCTGGACACTCTCCTGGCGCTAGTGGCTGTGTTGTCATTGCGCATGCGCAGAAATCCAACGCCTGCGACATCTTTGCTCTGCAGTTTATAGATAAAGATTCCTAGTCCTTATGAATATAGCCCTGGGCAAACTCCGGATGTCTTCCCCTTCCACTATTATTCCTAGAAGAGGGTTTAAATGAAAAAAACGCGTTGGGTTATTATCCAACAGGCATAATTTCTGCATCGATTGAAGACTGATTCAAAACAGGCATAATTCCTGCATTAATTCAAGATGCAAAAGTATCGAACAGGCACCGTTTCTGCGTTAACCAAAGATGCAACCTTTTGCACCTTGAATTAATGCAGAAACTGTGCCTGTTCGGTTTGGTTTTGAGCCTGGGAATGTACAATGGGGGAGCAATTTTGGTTTTGGAAATGATTATTTTCGATCTTTGAACCCGTTGCAGGCTCGGCGGGATCCCGGTGGGCACCATAGCCGTAGAGACGCGGACGGTTGAGTTGGCGGTTCCAGCCGATCCGGCCAACCCGGAGTCCGAAGCAAAGGTCAGGAGCAGTCATTCCAAGTTGTAAAGTCCAGAATAATTTATTCCATCCTTGGTGGCCGCGCCTTCAACTTGTTTCTGACTTACAGGGGGGGGGGGGGGGTTGGTGGTGGTTTGCGTTTCCTGCGCAAGGTCATCTATGGGGCTTCCATGGCCAAGCAAGGGTTCAAACCTTGGTTTAGTCCAATGCTCCAACCACTACTCTCAATTCCTCCTAATGTTGAGGTGGAATCTCTTTCCCTGGAGCTTGCATCCATTGCTCCGGGTCTCATTCTCTGGAGCAGCAGAAAACAAGCTTGCTCCCTCCTCAATATGGCCTCCCTTCAGATATTTCAGCAAGGCTATCATGACACCTCTTAACCTTCTCTTACTCTCAGGAAGTTCCTCCTAATGTTGAGGTGCAATCTCTTTTCTTCTCACTTGCATCCATTGTTCCTGGTCCTAGTCTCTGGAGTAGCAGAAATCAAGCTTGCTCCCTCCCCAATATGGCCTCCCTTCAGATATTTAAATATTTGAATGCTTCTTCATTTGTTTGCCCTTCTTCTCCAGATCATCCAACAAGCGGGACAGGTCTGGTTTCCCGACTCGGCCTTCAAAACGGCCCAGGCGATCAAGGACTTTGACCGGGAGCACCTCCCGCTCTTGGTCTTCGCCAACTGGAGGGGATTCTCCGGAGGGATGAAAGGTAGCGAGCATCCGGCGTCCGTTCCCTCCGTCGGACGTGGAAATGCTGGACGGACTCTGACTCTTCCCCGTCTTTCCCCGTAGACATGTATGACCAGGTGCTTAAGTTCGGGGCCTACATCGTCGACAGCCTCCGGAAGTTCAGACAACCCGTCCTCGTCTACATCCCACCGCATGCCGAATTGCGGGGCGGCTCCTGGGTGGTCATCGACCCAACCATCAACCCACTCCATGTGGAGCTCTACGCGGACAAGGAAAGCAGGTGGGTCGCCTCCGTCTACTTTCATTTCCCTGAATCCTACCTGGAACCTCGTCCTCTCCTTCATTATTCTCAGGCTATGAGACCATAGAGTTACGCTGGAGGACCTTTAGATTCCTAGAAGGAACACTTCACTAGGCATTTATAGGTCCTTCAGTGTAACTCTATGGTCAGTGTTGACCATGGTGTTTAGTTGGAAGAGCTAGAGATTCCTAGAAGGAACCCTTCTCTAGGCATTTGTAGTTCCTCCAGTGCAATTCTGTGGTCATAGTGACCAGACATCTTCCTTTTCCAGGACATACCCTACATTTCACCCTTTGGTCAGGGCAGAATTCCAAAATGTGCTCCATTTTGAACATGACTAGGAAGCATGTATTTACATTAGTGTTAGCTTTTATTTTTGTATTGTCCCATTTTCCTTGACTTCCCTGTTTTGTGGTGCCTTGTTCTCCTTTGTGGTTATGATGCCTGGTCATCCTGCCTATGGTCAGCTTCTGGTTGACGTTGACCGACACTGAGTTATATTTACGGCGCCACGAAGACGCAGACCTTTAGGGGATCTGGCGTCCGACTCAGGACCTAGGAGTCCTCTCATTCCTCGTTCTTACAAAATGGCTGCTTCTCCTCTGCAGGGGAGGCATCTTGGAAGCCGAAGGCACAGTGGAGATCAAGTTCAGGAGGAAGGACCTGGTCAAAACCATGAGGAGAGTCGATGCCACCTGTGCCAAGATCGCTCAGAAGCTGGGTAAGTGGCCAGGAGAGAGTGGGTCGCTTGAAAGACCACAGTTACAGGTAACCAACCTGTTCTTCTTCATCATGGTCTCTGCGCCTCACCTGTGGTTCTTCAACCCATGCGCAAGGGCACAGATGACCACTTGAAGAACCACAGTTACAGGTAAACAGCCTGTTCTTCTTCATCGTGGTCCAGGTGCCTCACCTGTGGGTCTTCAACCCACCTGTCCTGAACGGGATCACGCTTCCCGTGAAGGACTCTGTTCGCAGTCTGGGGGTGCTCCTTACACCACAGGTGGATGCGACGGTCAGGAACACATGTTATCAGTTTCGGTTGATACGCCAGCTACGTCCCTACCTGGGCCGGGAGGACCTTGAAACGGTAGTACATGCTCTGGTAACCTCTCGTTTGGATTTCTGCAATGCGCTCTACATGGGGCAACCCTTGTACCTTACCCGGAAGCTGCAATTGGTGCAGAATATGGCGGCAACACTGGTCACTGGTACTTCCAGGACCAGTCATATAACACCGGTCCTTAAAGACCTCCATTGGCTGTCTATTCGCTTCTGGGCGCAATACAAGGTGTTGGTTATTACCTATAAAGCCCTAAATGGCTTGGGCCCAGGGTACTTGGAGGACCGCCTCTCTCCATACAATCTGCCTCGCACACTCAGGTCAGCCGGGAAGCAATTGTTAAGGGTTCCAGATGCTAGGTACGCCATCACTACTCAGAGGGCTTTTTCTATCTCTGCCCCCAAGCTCTGGAACTCGCTTCCCGGCGACCTCCGCTCGGCCGCCTCGCTGGACCAATTCAAGAAGGGGTTGAAGACACACTTGTTCCAGCAGGCATACCCCTGACCCCTGAAGTACTTCCCCCCTCCCCTCTCAGCAGCATTGGAAGCTGGCTTGAGATTTTTAGGGTGACGATGTAATTGTGTTTTATTCTGATTTTATTGTCAATTTTAATTGTATTGTGGATGTTTTAACTATGTTGTTAAACCGCCTTGATCTTTGGAAAGGCGGTATATAAATAAAATATTATTATTATTATTATTATTATTATTATTATTATTATTATATGTGAGGACACAGGTGACTACTTGAAGAACCACAGTTACAGGTAAGCAAACTTTTCAAGTGTGAGGGCACAGACAACTGTCGCTCTTCCATGCCAAACCAAATGCACCTGTTCCAGGTGACGACGATCGAAGCTGCATACGGTCTACTCCCTTTTCTTTCCTCTTGCCCCTGAGAGTATTGTCTGGGATTGCGCAGGTTCCCCGGAGCTCTCCGAAGAGGACCGCAAGGACCTGGAGAAGCAGCTGAAGGCACGGGAAGACCACCTCCTCCCGATCTACCACCAGGTGGCGGTGCAGTTTGCCGACCTCCATGACACGCCAGGGAGGATGCAAGAGAAAGGCGTCATTACAGTTAAGCGCGGCGTCTCCGGAACGCCTCTCCTCCCAAAAATGCCTAGTTTCTCTATCCCCCAACTATCTGTCAGGCCCCATAGTCTGGTCCCATGCTGGGTTTAGACCTGGGTGCACATTTTTCAATGTGGTTTTGATGGGCAGGTAGCCATTGTTTCATCTGTATATCTGATGCTTTCAGGGTGGCGTACAGTAAGTCAGTCCTGGTTAGTCCTTGGATGGGAGACCGCCAACCAATACCAGGTGCTATGGGCTCTATTTCAGAGGCCCTAAAGAAAACCCTAAATGGACAAGGGATTTGAAGGCACATAGGCAGAAGATCCCCTCTGAACTTGGAAGCTAAGCAGGGTCAGCCTTGATTAGTCCTTGGGTGGTTGACCGCCAGCGAATAACAGGCTCTGTTTCAGAGGAAGGGATTCGCGAAACCCCTTCTGGGGATTCCTCACCTAAGAAAAACCCTAGATAGTCCATGGGGTCGCCATAAATCAGTGGGTGATTTGAAACCACATGGATGCACACAGCTAATACAGCCATACGTGGGCGCACTATACGCAGTTTCAAGCTTACACTGAAGCCACATGACAGGTAAATAAATGGTGCACATGTGCCACTAGCACGCCCATTGTTTATCCCCTTCCCACATAAGGGAATGACCCACTGTTATATTGGTGTTTATGCATTCGTTGTATAAGTAATTTAACCTTCCGGGGCTCATTTTGTCCCTGTCCAGGATATCCTCCAATGGAGAACTTCCCGCACCTTCTTCTACTGGCGCTTGCGCCGCCTTTTGCTGGAGGAGGTGGTCAAGGCGGAGATCCTCAGTGCCAACGGCGAGCTCAGCAACAGCCACATCCAGTCCACGTTGCGGCGCTGGTTCATGGAGACGGAAGGGGCTGTGAAGGTGTGTGGATTGTGTATTCCTCTCTCCGTCGGGTTTCACATGCTCCGGATTTTGACGCCGCGGCATGTTTTTCTCCGTCTTTTAGGGCTACCTGTGGGACAACAACCAGGTGGTGGTGGAGTGGCTGGAGAAACACCTGCAAGAAGAGGACGGGGCTAAGTCTGCCATCCGGGAGAACATTAAGTACCTGAAGCGGGACTATGCCCTCAAGCACATCCGGAAGTGAGTAGCGAGCAGTGAGTAGGTGCCATTCCCACTGAGTACTGGCTTACTCTAAGGTGCCCCGACTGGGATGCTTACGGGATAAATCCAGTGTTAGTCTGGGCTAGAGTAGAACTAAACCCTACATAGTTTAATGGGATAAGGACTTTGGAGACCAGGGTCCAGATGCTCAGAGGGCCACACTCTCTCGGCCTCAAAGGAAGGAAATGGGGGTGAAACCCCTTGAAATAAAGCCGGCCATAAAAAACCCATTATAGGGTTGACTTGGGGTTGCTATAAGTTTGAAATATCTGGAAGACACACAAAACCAACCATTTCAGTCAGCACTTTGTTGCTGTTCTTGTATGTACGCGGGTCATGCCTGACTTGGGGCCGGCCCTAAGGGGAACCTAACATGGGGTTTTCTTGGCAGGTTTCTTCAGAGGGGCTTTGTCATTGCCATCTTCTGAGGCTGAGAGAGTGTGACTTGGCTGAGGTGGGTTTCTGTGGCTTCATGGGGATGGTCTCCTGGGGGCAGTCCTGGCCCAACATTCACATCCTAATGCCTTGCTGGCTCAGTAGTCACTATTACCAGATTTCAGTGGCTTTACTCCAGTTGGGAAGACATTTGCAGACCCTACTCAAGGGCAGCCCAATTGAGGGCCATGAATTGCCTCTTCTGGGGGTCTCTGGGGAAGGTCCCAAGGTCCAGCTGAGGAAGAAGAAGGTGGCCTGTGAGCTCTCCAGTGCCGCCCATCTTGTGTGACGTCTGGGCTCTACATAATAACACCCCGTTTTCTTCGTCCCCAATCCCCTTCTCTATCTCTTGTACCCTCCACAGCTTGCTTCAAGCCAACCCTGAGGTGGCCATGGACTGCATAATTCACATGACGCAACACCTGACGCGGGGTCAGCGGGCACAGGTTGCCCGCCTCTTGGCCACCATGGACAGCCCTGCCTCATGATTGCGGACGGGAAGACCTCCAGCGACGAAGGCCAAAATCATAAAGAACAGATCCAAGTCTGGTGAGTTCCTCCCTGCTTCTGTGTATGGAGCAATACTGGCGCAATGTCATGCAGCATCCTCAGCAGGAGCCGCCATTTTGTGCAGTGTTACGGCCTGCGCTCGACGGAGGACTAAACAACCTGCGGCTTCAGGGACTGTGCTTTGTTGATGGTCAAAGCATGACCAAGATAAGTGTTAACGTTTTAAAAGAGGAATTTAAGACTTTTGAAAGCAATTGTACCATGTGCTGAAATTTCCTTGTACCTCATGCACGTGAGAAGACGCCACAGTATGAACGAATGTATTTGCAAGTTTGCTGCAAGCCAAAGACAGCCTTTCAGTGGGGCGAAGAATACTCAGGTTGTGTATGCTTTCCTGGACTTGAGAGTTTCAAAGACTTGAAAAATGAAATTTAGCGTATAAAAAGGCGAAGGGGAGCGCAAGTCAATGAAGGAAATGCTCAGTGTTAAGCATATTCGGCGCAGAGCATTGTGCGGATTTGCACCGATCTTTCAACGTGCAAAATAGGTTGCGGTTGGCTGTGGGTCGTTTGGGAATGTATTGAGTGGAAGGGTTTTTATACACACACACACACACACACATTAGCAAAGTGTTAATATGAACATTGCTCTTTCTCATAGGAAGGGAGTTAGTGGGTCTGGGCACATTGTCACACAGAAGAGAAAATAAAAACCACTTTTTGGATCAAGTCTGAGCAAAGTTTATTAAAATGGCTTTTCATACAGACTCCTTTGCATTTCTTCTTCGTGGTCTCTGCGAATCATACAAATGGGTTTCACTGCGCCTGCGCAGTGCTGTTCGGAAACTTCTAGAATCGCTGGGCAAAGTACACTTTGCAACATATAGAAACTTTTTGGCGGTAACCCCGCCCCCCTCCTATAAAGCCCCGGTTCCCGCTCTTTTCCCCACGTTTGGCTGCTGTTTGGAACTTCGCTGCTGTTGCTCGTTGTTTGGATCACCGGTTTTTCTGACTTGGACTGCTTTTTGGATTTTGACTTCTCTGTTTTCCCGGTAATTTGGACCTTTGGACTGTCGACTTCGATTTTGGATCTCCGTTTGGCTTGGCGACCCGGCAAGTATGTCTCCGCCGTTCAAGAAATGTGAGGTCTGCGGAGGAAAGGTCCCGGTCCAAGACCCACATTCCTCTTGCCTCCTTTGTCTGGGAAGGGACCATGATGTGAAGGCTTGCCCGTTATGTAAATCGATGTCTTCCCAGGCCAGGAAGAATAGGGAGTCGCGACTGACATCCGCGATTGCCCAGGGAAAGATCCGGGAGGGGGACCCCCGTCCTTCTTCGGCCCCCTCGGCCTCGGTTGCGGTGCCTCCCGTGTCTTCGCGGGACAGCCCGGCCAGCGCTCTACCTGCGTCTGGCTCTTCAGCCCATGGCTCCAGAGAGCCCAGTGTTGTCTCTGACGTGGCCCATGGTTCTGCCAAACCCAGTGCCACCTCCAAGCCCGCCAAGAACCCCCAAAAATCGGGGTCCGCGGTGCCTACCGCCCCTTCACCGGTCCGTGTGGAGCAAGTTCCCGGGGATGCTCCTACTACTCCAAAGCGGGGAGCCTCCAACCATAAGGCTCGCAAGGCGGCTTCGGCTTCAGCTTCCAGCCCGAAGAAACCCAAGGATGGATCCAGGCATTCTAAGGCTCACTCCAAGTCCTCCAAGCCGGACGTCTCCGAGGTTTCAAAGTCGGGGGCTGACACCAGCAGGAAGAATAAGACCAAGTCGGGATCTAGGGTTTCAGAGCTCCCTATCCCCTTCTTTCCACCTGATGCCCCACGGGAGTCGAAGTCAAGCAAGAAGAGGCCCTCCGCTGCCTCGACTCCGGATGTTGTGGCATCAAAGAAGACCAGGTCGGCTTCCCCTGTCAAGGCTGTCAGTCGGCGTGACCGTTCTCTGTCCCAATCCAGGTCTCCATCTCCAAGGGCTCCACCGGACAGGGATGGGCGTTGCCGTTCACTCCAAGATGATCGTCCTAGGGGCCACCCCTCTGGCACCGAGGACACCACCACCAGAGGAGACGTGGCTTCAGTCCCGGGTTTTTCGGCTTCAACGGTTCAGTTTTCGCACCCGGAGGAGGTGGACTCCCGTGTACAGCGAAGGAGGTCACCGACCCCCCTCCCACGCTCACCGGGCCGAGACCTTGAGGACGACTCCTACTTTTATGACTCCGAGACCGACCGATACTACATGGCGGTACCGAGAGATGTGGCCATGCTCAAATTCCCTTCCACCCATGACCGACACCGGGAGGATAGACATCTGGAGGTGGCTACCTCTTCTAAGACAACCCGGACTCCGTCTGCTCACTGCCTGGCGGAACATCCTGGGACCAGGGTGACCGTGGATCTGTTGGCTTCGGACTCCGAACCAGACCCCCTCCCCGAGTCTGAACGTTCCTCGGATGAAGAGGACCTTCCGCAAGACTCCCCTCAAGGGCTTCACCATCCGGAACCAGCCTCTCAAACCGACGACGTGCGGTCATTTAGTGAACACGTCATAAAGATGTCTCGTGCCCTGGACATAGAGTTGGCCTATCCAGAGGAGACCGCCAAGGACCCGGTTGAACGACATGTCCACGGTCGCATTCAAACACCCCCTGCCATACCGTTCCTGCCTTCGTTGGAGACTCTTGTGAAGCGCTCCTGGGATGCTCCCTCTTCTCTCCTGGGCCCGCCCCGGAAGATAGAGTCCCTCTACAAAGTGGCTTCTACGAATGCTCCATGGTTGGCCGCTCACCCTTGCCAGAATTCTGCAATCGTCGAGGGTGCCCAGCAGACGTCAATCTAGCGTCAAGCCACCTCACCAGTTGATAAAGAGGCCAAGAAGATCGACTCATTGGCCAAGAAGGCCTATTCGGCGGCCGCCCTAGTGGTCAAGGCCACTAACTATGCTGCCTGCATGGGCGCATACGTCCAGACCCTGATGGAGGGGATCTCCCCGGTCATCCCTAATGTCCTGGATGAGGTCCAGCGTACTCTGACTGAGATTAGGGACGAGACCCACTCCATCGGCAGCTGGCTTATCACCACCTCAAGAAACATCGTGGAGTGCTCCGGTAGGGCGATGGCAGCTTCAATCGCTCTGAGCGCATGGCTCCGTGGTTCTGACTTGAACCCGAACGTCCGAGCCACCATCGAAGACATGCCAATTGACGACTTGGGACTGTTCCATGCTGAGACGGATGACAAACTGAACAGAAAGTTCAGAATGAAGGCGGCCGCGAGAAAGCATGGCATGTCGGCCCCGGCGGCTTCTCCGTTCCGAAGACGTCCGCATCCGTGGCAACACCATCAAGGTCAGTCCCAGAGGTCCTTCTACCAGGAACGACAGTTCAACCAACAGGGCACCCAGCAGCAGAGGGCTCCTTCCCAGTCGTCTTCTTCCTCTGGCCGCCGCAACCAGCCTGCCCGGTACCGTAAGAGCCGCCGGCAGAACTTTGATCAGGCCAAGAAGAGGGCATGAGGGCCCCTCGCGCACTTTGTCCACCCCACTCCGTTCTTTTTGGACATTCTCAGGCCCTATGTCACCGTTTGGGCCTCCATTACTTCCGACTCCTGGGTCTTAAACATTGTCCGTAGGGGTTATACCCTCGAGTTCGAAGAGCTCCCGCCCACCGGAGCTTTTATTTCCACTGTCCCCTCAGACACCCTTCTCGACGAAGTGCACTCCCTGCTCCAGAAAGGGGTAATTTCACCGGTCCCACCTGAATTATTGTCTAGATCTTTCTTTTCAAGGTATTTCACCGTACCAAAGTCAGACGGTGGAGTCAGACCTATCTTGGACTTGAGGGACCTTAATTTCTTTCTTAAGTATCGATGCTTTCGAATGGTAACCTTGGCTTCCATTTTACCATTGCTCCACCAGGACCTCTGGTTTGCCACAGTCGACCTCAAGGATGCTTATTTCCACATAGGGATTCGAGACTCCCACAGGAGATTCCTCGCCTTCGCCATCGGCTCCGCCGCTTACCACTACAACGTCCTGCCATTCGGTCTGGCCACGGCTCCGAGGGTCTTCACGAAGTGCATGGCACCCGTAGTGGCTTACCTCCACCAGAGGGGCGTCAGAGTCTTCCCGTACCTGGATGATTGGCTGCTGGCAGCTCCCTCGCGAGAGGAGCTCCGGGACTCCGTTCACGCTGCGCCTTCTGTCAAGCTTGGGACTGGTCGTCAATCTACAGAAGTCTTGCTTGACACCGGCCAAACAGGTCCATTTCATCGGCTCCATTCTCGACTCCGAAGAATGCAACGCATACCTGCCTCGGGACCGCTTTTTGGCCTTGTCGGTTGCAATAAATGCCGTCCGGTCCCACAGGAGAGTAAAGGCAAGGAACATTCAGGTTGCCCTAGGACACATGGCTTCCACCACGTTCGTGACTCCATGGGCAAGACTGCAGCTGAGGCCGCTCCAGACTTGGTTCCTGTCGGTCTTTGACCCCCATGACGGACTCCCCAAACAAATGGCTCACCGTACCGAGACCCGTCGCCGCCTCCCTACTGTGGTGCCTAGACTCCCGCAACATTTGTGTCGGCATGCCCTTCGCTCTGCCTCAACCGCAGTTGACCCTAACGACAGATGCGTCAATGGAGGGCTGGGGCGCCCATCTTCTGGACTTGTGTGTAAGGGAGAGATGGTCTCGACAGGAGTGTCCTCTTCACATCAACGCACTAGAGATGTTGGCGGTGGAAAAAGCACTGAGGGCCTTCGAATCCAGCATCACGGGCAAGGTGGTCCTCCTCAGAATGGACAACACCACCGTGATGTACTATGTCAACAAACAGGGAGGCACCAAGTTGAGGACGCTCCTAGACATTACGCTGAGAATCTGGGACTGGTGTATCCAAAGAGACATCCTTCTCCAGGCGATTCATCTGCCGGGGGACGAGAACACACTGGCAGACCAGCTCAGCAGGGCCTCCTCAACCTGCCACGAATGGAGACTGCATCCGGGGACGGTCAGCGACTTGTTTTGTCGGTGGGGAACTCCTCGGATTGACCTGTTTGCAACTGCCTCCAACAGTCATTGCCCACAGTTCTGCTCCCGAATGCGTCACGAGAGATCTCTCGGGGACGCGTTCGCCTTCGATTGGTCCGGGGAGACGCTCTACGCCTTTCCCCCGTTCCCCCTGCTCACCAGAGTGGTCTCGAAGATGTTGAGGGAACACGTCGATGCGATCCTCATCACGCCGTGGTGGCCGAGGCAGCCGTGGGTCCCATCGCTGTTCCACCTCTCCAACGACAAGTTTCTCTGGTTGGAGTCGCGACCAGACCTCCTCACTCTCCAAGATGGGAGAGTCCGGCATCCAGACATCGACACGCTACCGATGGTGGTGTGGAGGCTTCGCCGCTGACGTTGCTCCCTCCTTCAGTACAGAGGGTGATCCGTGCCGCACAGAAGCCGGCGACCCAGAAGTCCTATGCCTCCAAGTGGAGGAGGTTTCTTCATTTCCTTGATGAGAGGGGCCTGCCACCGCGTAGCGTCACGGTACTGGTGGTGCTAGAGTTCCTGATGTCCTTGGTGGATGCGGGGCTGTGCCTCACGTCCGTTAAATGTTATCTTTCGGCCATTTGTTCTCACTTTCAATATGATGGTTTGCCTTCCTTTTTCAGGGACCCTCTCGTTAAAAACTTTTTGAAGGGCTGCAATAACCTCCATCCCCAGGTCTCGGCTCCTGCCCCGGCTTGGAGCTTGGATGTTGTACTGTCCGCCCTCCAATCCAAGCCCTTTGAACCCTTGGCCACAACGGACTTGAGACTATTGATTTGGAAGACTGCATTCCTTGTGGCCATAACTTCTGCCCGCCGGGCGGGAGAACTTTGTGCTTTACGGAGGGATGAGCCCTTCCTTCGGTTCCACAGGGACAAGGTGGTGCTCCGAACCGATATCACCTTCCTCCCCAAGGTGGTTTCATTTTTTCACATGTGCCAGGACATTGTTTTGCCTACCCTAGCCTCGAACCCATCCACGACTGAGGAACGCAGCTTGCATATGCTGGACGTTCGTAGAGCCTTGGCTTTCTACTTGGACAGGACTGCAGGTTCGAGTCGTTCTGAAAGACTTTTCCAATTTTATTCGGAGCCGAGGAAGGGACTGCCTGTGTCATCTCGGAGACTGTCAAAGTGGGTGGCAAACACCATCCATCTCTGTTATGAACTATCGGGCAAGTCGGCTCCAATCAGGGTACACCCGCATGCGACCAGGGCGGTTGCAGCATCCTCTGCTTTCCTTGCAGGGATCTCTTTGGAGGATGTGTGTAAGGCTGCGATTTGGTTCCAGCCTTTGACGTTTATTAAACACTATAGGCTGGACAACAGGTCTAAAAGTGATGCAGCCTTTGGGAGGGCAGTGTTGGTCTCAGGTTTACATTGACCATGTTGCTGTTTAAGTTGCATTTATGACACTGTTCTCTATACGGTTGTATACACCTTGCTTTACCCTCCAGGTTTTGGATTACCTGTCTTGAGTGTCATGGTTGCCTTGTAGATACTGTGTTGGTATTTCTCAGGTAACAAAGAATGACTGACTCATGTTGGACTGATTAAAGGTTTATTGTTCAATAAAAACATTTGTTAACCTAGCTTGGGTTCAGGACACTCCCTCCGCCGTTACCTAAGCTTGTCAGTCTAAACCCATTTGTATGATTCGCAGAGACCATGAAGAAGAAGGACAGGTTACTCACCTGTAGTGGTATTTCTTCGAGTGGTCATCTGCGAATACATACAAATCCCGCCCGTCCTCCCCTCGGTGTCCTGCTCGGTTTGGCTCTGTTGACATCGCCTACTTGGCGGAAAAATTTTGGAACTGAGGAAAAGAGCGGGAACTGGGGCTTTATAGGAGGGGGGCGGGGTTACCGCCAAAAAGTTTCTATATGTTGCAAAGTGTACTTTGCCCAGTGATTCTAGAAGTTTCTGAACAGCACTGCGCAGGCGCAGTGAAACCCATTTGTATGTACAGTGGTACCCCGGGATACGAAATCACCGCGTTACGAAATTTCCGGGATACGAAAAAAATAAATAGGAAAAAACTGTTTCGGGTTACTTTTTTTTTGGCTTACGAAAAATTTTTTGGTGCTTTTCGGCGCTTTTTCGCACGAAATCGCGGCTTTCAGCGCTAGCGGCTATGGCTTTTTCGGCTAGCGAAATCTTTCGGGTTACGAACGGCGCCGCGGAACGAATTACATTCGTAACCCGGGGTACCACTGTATTCGCAGATGACCACTTGAAGAAATACCATTACAGGTGAGTAACCTGTCCTTCAGACTTTTTAATTTGCACGTTGAGGGAACGCCACCCAGCCGTCGCCACGAAAACGCAATGAATCCTTTCCAAATTCCATCAGTCACCTTCCCCCCCCCCCTAATCCCCCTTTTTTTACTTTCAATCTGCATGTCATTTTATCATTAATCGCTAATTTCCAAATCTCTTTATACCACTCCTCCAATTTGTACAGTTATTTTCGTTACTCAACATCTTGCTATGATTAATCTCGCTGCTTCTCCCCCCCCCCCCCCCCCTTCTCTGAGTTATATAATGATAACGATACTATATTCAGACTTCTATCTGTTTTTATATTCATAATACTTTCTAGAACTGTTTCGGAGCATGTGCAAAGCGCCATCTGCTCACTGGAGCCACATGGGTGAGCGCATGCTCTATATAGGCTCCAAAACCCACTGCAAGAAATAATCAACTTTGGGACCTATTTAATTGCCCTGGCTCAATGCTATGGAAATCTAGGAACATGTGTTCTGTGACACATTGAGCCTTAGTGCTACAATACACTACAATTCCCAGGATTCCCCTCACAGTTAAAGCGGTTTCAAACTGGATTATTTCTGCAGTGTGCTTGTTGCAAAGACTGGTGTGCCGGATCAGTTCTGTTGTCCGCCTAGATTCAAACCAAGGGTGACCAAATGTCACCTTTTTCTAGGACACATTTTAGCCTTCTGTCCATTTTGAGCATGACTACGAAGCATGGATTTATAATTTATACTAATATTTTTGGCTTTTATTTATTAATGTCCTTCCTTGGCCTACATTCTTCTCTTCCTTTGAGGTTAGGACATAGAATCATAGAGTTGGAAGAGACCACAACAGCCATCCAGTCCAAACCCCTGCCATGCAGGAACTCCTCAATCAAAGCATCCTCGACAGATGGCCATCCAGCCTGCGTCCACACTGCAGAATTAATGCAGTTTGGTGCCCCTTTTGCCATGCACCAGTGCTATGGGATTTAGCCCACTCAGTCAGAGAGAGAGCTCTGGTGCCACAATAAACTACAAATCCCAGAATTCCATAGCATTTAGCTATGACGGTGCTTAAAATTGCATTCAGCCACTGTGCCGCTGTTAAACTGTCATGGTATGGATTTGTACTTTCCTGATGCAACACAAGGAAGGCTAAATGCAGTTGCACGAAACTGCAGTTTCCAGTATTCCCTAGCACTGAGACATGGCGGCTGAAGCGGTGTCAAACTGGAGTATTTTTGCAGTGCGGATACAGCCTAAGTCGCCAAATAAGTTAAAATAAAGCTGATGGGGGCAGAGGAGAATAATGTTGGTGCCCAGTTTCTTCTTAGACACCATTCCAAGTCCTTGTCTTCTTCCAATTGCTTGGCTATAGTCTCCATTCACACTCGAATGAAAGCAGTTTGACACCACTTTTAGCTGTCATGGCTCCATCCTGGGATTTGTAGTTTTAATTCCATAGTGTGGATATAATATCCAATATTTCTCTGTAAGGTGGAAGGTAGTAAGGAAAGAAGAAGATCCCATTACAGACGGATAAGACTCCGTCGAGGAAGCCACAAATGGCTGCCCTGGCTTTGCAAGAAAAGAGGGAGAGGGGAGAAGGAGGCCACAATGGCTGCTCCCTGAGTTTGCAAGACCTGGTTGAGGACAAGGGGGGCTTTGAGGGCTTTCATTCATTGCTATAAGTCAGTATCAACATGATGGCACTTTAAAAGACTGGTAAAGTGAAAGGCAATAGGAAAAATGGGAGACCCAAAATGGCTGCAAAAGACTTTAAGGTCTTTAATTCTGTGAGGGGACTAGGTCGTAGCCACTGTAGTAGTAGTTATCTGTGGAGAAGTCCTGAAACCCCCCCCCCTTTTGTGGGCTTTGACCATAAAAGGGCAATAGAGTGGTGGCACTGGAGTGGACTGGAGTGTGTTGTCAGCTGCTGATTGGATAGGAAGGAACTGTGCTGAGGCCAAACTGTATAAAAGCTTGTAGCCACTAACACTCAAGTTCTTTCTTTGGGGTTTTAATCTAGACTCAGTACCTTGGATCAATTGATAATAAATAAGTTGATTTTCTAATAGTGAGAGGGACATAATAATGCTTTCTTGCTTTCTGTACAAAGCTTTGCAAAAGAATCAGTGGTTGCAGAAGGCTTATAGAATAAGCCTCAGAGTAAAGTGCATGGGCTATGATGGCCCCCACTCTTTTTTACTGCGGCACGCACTCACTTATCACCCCCTCCTTTCTCTAGAGAACTCTGAATACAATGGCCTGTGTTTAGCAAGTGGCCTTGAGGAGTTTAGCTAGCTCAGCTAAGTATCTCTTTTGCAGTAGCTAGCTATCTCTGTACATTCCAGGCTCCAAGCAGATGTAATGCCAAGAAGAAAATACAGGACCATTGAGTGAACAGTGAACACAACCAATCGCTTGTTGTTTAGAAAACAGCCCTCTGCGAAGGGCATAAAAGGGGGGTGACAAGAAGCCATCAGTGCTGCAGCCTTGGTGACACCTACTTTGGTGTGCTGCTGCCCTGCGCAGAAAATAAAGCGTTTTTATTCTAGCCAGATCGGTCTCCTTGACTCTGCTTGTCCTCTGGCAGGCCACGGGCCTTCGGGTTTGTGGGTTTGGGGTCACCCGCTACAATAGCAGGAGTTTTTACCCATTAATATATTAGATCATTATTATTCAATGACCTTTTCAGTCTAAGCTTTTCTAACCTGGGCTTTTGTTGATTAGTGATATGTGAGCATACTTGCACATAAACCCACAATAGGAAGAGACATTGTGCTTATTGCAGCCTTTATTGTGTCTATGATTCTTTAAAATAATCTTTTACACATCACACACAGGTTCAAATACAGCTGTGCTATATATTTTATAGTCCTCTAGTCCAAATTTGTGGTATTTCCAGTGTTTTTTGGAGGTGGGTTTTGAGGTTCAGCGTCAAATTGATGGCAATAGAAAAGAGAATAATAAAATTACTTTTAAAAAGCACTTTTTAAAAATAATAATTATTCTTTAAGTGGGAGGCCATGATGCCGGAACTGCGTTTCGCTACTTCATTTTTCTGCTTTACTCCTATCAAGTTTGTGTTTTCTTGAGCAGACAATTGACAGTTTGCCCCAAAGTGGAATACTTGAGGGAGACATGTTGTAAATGTTGCAATCCCTGAGGTAAAAAGCTGAGATAATGTAGGGGATTACTACCAAGAGTGGAAACCTAATATCTGACAGAAACCCTGGATTCACTAAGGTGATTTCTGAGGTAAAAGTTGGAGGTGTAATGTAAGAAATCACCAAAGTAATAAAGAAACAAGCATGTATAAAATGAAAAGATGTGGATTTTGATAAGAAGCAAAGTATTTCCTGAGGTAAAAGTTGTTGGTAAATGTAAGGAAATACAGATTTTATGGCTCCCAAAGGGGAAAAAATCCAATGTGAGAAAGCTTTGCTTATTGCACTTTTTACTACAAACAAGCTGCTCCAACCCAGTTTAAAGATTCTGCATTACTCAGACTTACAAATGAAATGCTGCTAAAAAGACCCTTCCATTTAGACCAGAGGATGAAGAGGAAAAGCTGATCTTTAAAAAGCCTTTGTGGAAAGGAGCTTCCCTGTTTGTTTTAGTTTTAAAATAATGTTTAATCGCAAACACAATCAGATTTCACAAGTATAATGGTAGTAAACCAATAGTAACAAATCAAGACAAAACAAACTGAACTACTGAACATTCTCCCTTAAATAATAACTTGCATTAAGTGAAGTTAAAAATTTGCAACTAAAAATGGACATAGCTGTGCTATGTACTTAATAGTGCTCTAGTCCAAATTTGTGGTATTTCTAGTGTTTTTTTGATGGCACTAGAAAAGGCAATAATAAAGTGAAAGGCAATAGGAAAAGAGGGAGAGATGGACTCCCCTTGAGGAAGACAACAATGGCTGCCCTGACTTTGCAAGACCTGAGCAGCTGAAAGCCTTTCATTCAGAGGGTCTCCATAGCCAAAAGTCCACTTCATTGCCATTAACCTCAGCAACAACTAACTTCTACTTTCATTGTTTCTTTTATCAACTGCCACTGCCTTGTTTGTATTAAGTTTAAACCAAAATACCTTTTATTAAAATAACCAATTTTAAAATTAATTATTCATTTAGATATGAGATAGATAGATAGGTATATAGATATAGCTAGCTAGTTGCATATAGATTTGATAGATGTGATATGATATGGAAAATAGGAATATATATGTGTGTGTCTATCTATAGATAGATAGATGTATAGATAGATTATGAAATACACACACGCACACATACACACTCTCATATATGGCTATTCCTATTTTCCAGCCCTTTCACTGGAACAGCAATGGCAGTTGGAATTCAAATATTTAAACTGTTAATGCTTGGTTGGCAGTCAGTCATGGTTAGACCATTAACCAGTATATCAGTTGCTTCTTTGCTGTCGCATCATTTCACAGAGCGACTGAAGCTGTCCAGAAACAAATCCTTCCATTAATATAAAAATAAGTTCAACCTAAACTAAAAAATGGCTTTAAAAGAGCACCTTTTAAAATAATAATTATTCTTTAATTGGGAGGCCATAATGCCTTTTCTGCATTTTGCGGCCTAATTTTTCTGTTTTACTCCTACATAGGCTAAAAACTTGTCAATATCATTCCCAAAGCTGTACTGAAATATTTAAATCATATCAACTTTTAATAAGTTATTAATAACTAATATCTTTGGATTGTTAATGTTAGAAAGCGTCAAAACCTGGCTGATACAGCTTTCTCACACATAAGTGATATTTCACAGTATTAATGCTGCAGGTTGAGTCTTTCTTATCCAAAGGTGTTTTGGGGTTTTGATTTCTTTGATTTAATATAGTGTTTTGGGGTTTTGATTTATTTGTTCCAGTGCTTGAAAATAGTTCCAGCCACATAATGAGTGATTTTGGAGCTGGGATGCCAATGCAAACGTTAAATTCATTGAGGTTTCACTTTATAATTCTTATACATATACCTTGAAGGTAGTTTTATACACTTTTTAAAAATAATTTTGTGCATGAAACAAAAGTTGGTGCTTGTCTTGAGTGGAGAGTTGACGAAGTTTGCCCCAAACTGGAAAATGGACAGGTTGCTTACCTGTAACAGTATTTCTTCGAGTGGTCATCTGCGAATACATACAAATGGGTTTCACTGCGCCTGCGCAGTGCTGCTCGGAACCTACTGGAATCACTGGGCAGAGTTAACTCTGCAACATATTGAAACTTTTTGGCGGTAACTCCGCCCACCCGTTATAAGGCCCCTGCCTTCCCGCTCTTTTCCCCAGTTCCGCCATTTTTCCGCCAAGCAGGCGATGGAAAGAGCCAATGAGAGCAGGACACTGAGGGGACGGACGGGTGGGATTT
>NC_056531.1:14590331-14595900 GCF_019175285.1 Sceloporus undulatus
GCAATCGCCGAAGTGAGCCGGGACTCACGGTTCTTCCGGGCCTGGGATGAGAGGGATCTGCAGAGCAGGCAGGCCTTGGTATCATGGTTTTTGCCCAGGCACAAGAGGCAGGAGGAGTGTGGGTCCTGGACGGGCACCTTGCCCCCGCAAATGTCGCACTTCTTGAAAGGTGCAGGCATTTCCAAAGTCGTCGAAGCCAGAGGGGAATCCAAAAACGAGGTCAACAGTCCGAAAGTCCGAAGTTACCAGGGGCGGGAGACAAAGAATGGTCAAGAGTACAGTCCGAGGTCAAAAAGCGAAAGTGATTCCAAGCAAGCAAAGCAAGCGAAAGTTCCCTGAAGCAGCTAGCGCGGCGGAAAAAAGGAACTGGGGAAAGAGCGGGAAGGCAGGGGCGGAGTTACCGCCAAAAAGTTTCAATATGTTGCAGAGTTAACTCTGCCCAGTGATTCCAGTAGGTTCCGAGCAGCACTGCGCAGGCGCAGTGAAACCCATTTGTATGATTCGCAGAGACCACGAAGAAGAAAGGCAGTTTAAACACTTGAGGGGAGACGTGTTGTAAATGTTGTGAGGAAAGTGTAATCCCTGAGGTAAAAAGCTGAGGTAAAGTAGGGGATTATTAGAAAGAGTGAAAATCTAATATCTGACAGAAACCCCTGGACTCAGTAAGGTGATTTCTGAGGTAAAAGTTGGAGATGTAATGTAAGAAATCACCAAACTAATAAGGAGACAAGCAATGCATAAAATGTTTGTTTTAGTTTTAAAATAATGTTTAATCGCAAACACAATCAAATTTCACAAGTATAATACTAGTAAACCAATAGTAACAAACCAAGACAAAACAAACTGAGCTACTGAACAAACATTCTCCCTTAAATCATAACTTGCAATAAATCAAGTTAAATTTTTTACAACTAAAATGGACATTAATATCCTGTAGAGATAATTATCATTTCCAGCCGAGGTAAAAAGCTGAGGTAAAATAGGGGATTACTACACAGAGTGAAAATCTAATATTTGACAGAAGCCCTGGACTCAGTAAGGTGATTTCTGAGGTAAAATGTTGGAGGTGTAAGGAAAAAAAGCATGCATAAAGTGAAAAGATGTGGATTTTGATAAGAACCAAAGTATTTCCTGAGGTAAAAGTTGTTGGTAAATGTAAGGAAATACGTATCTTTCTTATGGCTCCCAAGAAAGTAAAGCCAATATTGGGGAACAGAAGGGGAAGAAGTGACTGTGAAGAGAATAGACACAACCATTGCGGTGGGATGTATATTTGGGGCCCTAGTTGCATGTTGTAATGGTTTGAGCATTGGAGTTAGGGTTAGGGTTCTTTAATTGAGTCACCGAGTAACTTTCTCTTTTATTCTCTATGGGAATTACGTGGAACAAGATCAGTGCAACGAAACACAGACAGATGGGTCATCTGATCCAACCCTGCTTCTGCCATGTAGGAAGACACAATCCAATATGATTTCCTTTCAAATGTTTAAACAGGGCTCTGTCATATTAGGCTTAAATTGCAGTATTCCTTTTATCAAGCAAAAGTTGTATTAATGCTCAGATTTAGCAAGGCAAGTGTGTTTTACTTGCAACCTGTTGCATAATCTTCATTTGAAAACAATTGATTCAGCAGTTAACACCCTCCTCTTTGTACTGGAGAGATGTGACCAGTGGGGTGTCCAGTGGGGCTCTGTCGTGGGCCCAGTCTGCTATTCAACATCTTTATCAATGACTTGGATGAAGGAATAGAGGGCATACTCATCAAATTTGCAGATTACACCAAATTAAGAGGAATAGCTAATACTCCAGAGGACAGGCGTTCCTTGGCCTTATTATGGGCGACCTTCTTCTCCTCTATGGCTGCTCGGAACTTGGTCATTCAAAGACTGCATTGTTAGTTGTCTTGGCAGTAGGTTTCAAACTGGGAGGGGATGCTCTTACTGGGTCACTTTCTCTGGTCTTTGGGAAGTCCCAACCAATGCCCTTGGTGAGTGCCATTTGTGCCACAGAGACTGCTAGCGTCCGGCGTCCGCTATGGCCGCGTGGACCTTGGTCATTGGCCGTAGAGTCTCAGGGCACTATGGCTGTAGATTTCAAACTGAGTGGGGATTAGACCCTTGGTTTTTGGGAGGTAGAGCTCCTGTTGGTTAATTTAGGGTGACCTCCTTGGGAAGGAGATGGCTTGTATCCTGCGTCTGCTCTGACCAATTAGACTTTGGCCATCGGCCAGAAATTTTTTCAGGGTGATATGTCTGTAGGTTTGGGAAAACATCAAGCTGCCTAGTCTGGGCTGGGAGAAATCCAGTTGTTGTTATCGAGAGAGGGTTGTTCCAGACTTTCTATTTTGGGGGCTTCGTCAACTGGGCATCCTTGAGCAGCAATGATTGTGAGTAGGTTCATCCTTTTAAGGAGACTGTCCTCTTGGTGCCACCTGATTCCCATCTGGGTTCATGGCGTATCCCTTGACATTTCCAAATCCCAGTTGCAAGTGATATCAGTCTGCATAGTCTGGGCTGGGAGAAGTCTAGTTGTTGTTATTGTCGAGAGAGGGTTCCTCTGGACTGGCTTTTGGGGGCTTCATCTCCTGGGCTTCCTTGAGCAGCAAGGGACCCACAAAGAGCAAAGGGATCGGGAACGGGGTCATCTTTTGAGGGCAGCCGTCATCCTCCTTTAACTCTGAATCCACAAGGGTTGCCACCCAAAAAGGACCCAACCATTCCCATTTGGGTTCCTGGAGTCCCCCCAGGCGTTTCCTCTGTCTCCCAAAGACTCAACGACTCCCCTTTCCTTCTGTGGGGCTGAGCCTCCTCTCCATCTTTTGGGGCATCTTGTTGCAATGCTGGCAACTGAAGGAGGAGAAGGGGACTATCTGAAGTGGGATAAAATACCTTCAAAGGCTGGTTTGTTATCTATTGGAACTATTTATTATTATGATTTATGACTTCCAAGTTGCTCCCAGAGGTCCCTGGGGTCCAGAAGGCCTTTGGGTCCCACTGTCTATAAAGGGGTCACCTGAGAGACCAAAAGTGGATGAAGAGCCCCTTTAATTCTTGCTCTGACACAACAACAGACCCTCCTTATGACTATAGGCAAATAAAAGCCGGACTTGGAGGCCAGAAGGCCTTTCTATCTTCCTAATATCCTCCTCTACGGCTGCTCGGACTATGGTCATCGGCCGGAGGTTTTGTCAGGTTTGGGAAAATGTCAGGCTGCGTAGTCTGGGCTGGGAGAAGTCCAGTTGTTCTTATAGAGAGAGGGTTGCTCTGCACTCACTATTTTGGGTTTCATCTCCTGGGCTTTCTTGAGCAGCAAGGGACCCAAAAAGAGCAAAGGGATAGGGATCGGGGTCATCTTTTGAGGGCAGCCGTCATCCTCCTTTATCTCTGAATCCACAAGGGTTGCCACCCAGAAAGGACCAACCCATTCCCATTTGGGTTCCTGGAGTCTTCCCTGGCGTTTCCTTTGTCTCCCAAAGACTCAGCAACTCCCCTTTCCTTCTATGGGGCTGAGCCTTCTCTCTATTGTCTGGGGCAACTTGTTGCAGTGCTGGCAACCGAAGGAGGAAAAGGGGACCGTCTGAAGTGGGATAACTTCCCTTCTAAGGCTGGTTTGTTATCTATTGGATCTATTTATTATTACGGTTTATTACTTACAAGTTCCTCCCAGAGATCCCTGGGGTCCAGAAGCCCTTTGGGTCCCAGTGTCTAGAAAGGGGTCTCCTGAGGGACCAAAAGTGGATGAAAACCACGAAAACCCTTTAATTCTTGCTCTGACACAACAACAGACTCTCCTCATGCCTTTGTGCAAATGGAAGCCGGACTTGGAGGTCAGAAGTCCTTTGTATCTTCCTAATATCCTCCTCGCTGACCTCCTTGGACTTTGGCCATTGGCCGGAGGCTTTTCCAGGGCGTTACGGCTGGAGGTTTGGGGAAAGGACAGTCTCTGTCGCCTGGAGTCCATGGGCTTTGTAGGCTCCTCTCCTCCTCCGGTTGCGTCTCTCCTCTTTGGGTCGCGGGTGACGCTTGGATAGGGCTTTTTAATATCCTGATGCCATTAGGACAAAGTCAGTCTCAAGTCAAAGTATGTTTATCTACTTAAAGAAACCTATATCTTGCAGTTTTCTTGTCAATGGTGCTCCAGTCCCGCTACTTAGCCTTCAGAGTGCCAAAACACTTCTTGCACAAAGTGTTCTCACCAAATCCTTCTTTGGAGCGTTTCAGCCCTCCTCCTCCTCCTCCTCCTTCTATGGGTTTATTAATGAAACACACAGACGCTGCCAAGAGCTTGCTTTCTTACTGTTAGTGGGACGCGACCCAAAAGGGAGGCCCCCATATCCTCCTCCTTCCTTTCCCATAAGATGGCAGGTTCCTTGGCCGTATTATGGGAGACCTTCTTCTCCACAGGTCCCTTCTGGAAGCTGGGAGGAGAGATCAGTCCAATCAGAAGGCTGCAATTCCCATCGTCCACTAGATTAGAGGGCATAAAGTATATTTGGGGCCCCTATATTTTTTAATGTCCCGAGTCCTGCCATGAGCCACAGGCACCATCTTGGCACACCACCATTTACATCGGTTGTGTGGCGATGACGTGGTTCATGCGCCATGTCCAAATGGTGCGGCACATGAGGGACGTCATAGTGCCGCTCCAGGGTGCTTATGGGGCCTCTGTTGCGGTGGACAAAAGGGCCGCGTGTCGTGGCTACTTTTGGGTAGGGTTGTCATAATTCTCTACCACCAAACAGGGACAAAATGTAGAAAAAGATGTAGGACAAAATTTACCCCAAAATGTAGGACATTCAAGAAAAATGGAGGACATAACCAGCTAAAAGCCAAAACCATTATTAATTAAAAAAAACATTAATATAAATGCTTACATTATAGAAATCTTGTTGCGCCTCTGAGATTAAATACATCTGAGGAAGCAGACTTTAGGAAAGCTCATGCTGCCAACTTCTTTCTTTCAGTTAATAATAATAATAATAATAATAATAATAATAGAATTCAAAGACATAGAGATTTTGGAGCACCTCTGAGACTAAATGCATCTGAGGAAGTGTGGCAGGAAGCAGCAGTGGAGGAGAACAAAGATTCAATCCCTTCTTTGGGCATAATAGACCCACTGGGCTTGTCACAGCCTTAAAAGAAAGTGAAGGCAAATCCCCTCTGAACAAATCTTCCAAGAAAACTTTGGGGCAAGTCACACTCTCTCAGCCTCAGAGGATGGCAAAGTCAAACTCTCTCTGAACCAACCTCCCAAGAAAACCCTCTTGAAGGCACACACTCATACACTCGCACACACCCGTCACCAAAGGCAAACTCTCTGAACAAACCAAGAAAACCCACTAGACAAGTAAGTCACACACTCTCAGCCTCAAGGTGAGAGGTTTGAAGTTTATAAATATGAAATAGCTATGTTCATGTTATCAATTTGTATGAAGAAACAGGGACCAAGCTTGCCACAGACAAGCTCTGCTTAAGCAATTGAAGCTACACCTTGCTCATTCCTGTAAGTGGGCCTGACCGCAACCCTATTTCATTAATTTAGCTTCCTTCGCAAGGCAACGGCTGAA
>NC_056531.1:14598900-14606115 GCF_019175285.1 Sceloporus undulatus
CACTCCAAGAACCTTCTCGGAAGGGAAAAACTTTGCTCATATTTCCCTTACAAAGGAAAGGCTGGCAAAGGCAAACTCTCTGAACAAACCAGGATGTTTTGAAATTCATCCTGGGCAGAAATGTAGGATGTGTCCTGGATAAAGGATGCCGTCTGGTCACCCTGGTAAAATGGAGGATGTTTTGAGATTGCTCCTGGGCAGGGCTGAAATGTAGGCCACATGGCCGCAGGTCCTGACTTCTCTGTTGCTGGGAAAGGGAGGCTGGGCTAAGGAGGGAGAGAGAGAGAGACATTTGCGAGGTGAGGGAGGGCGGTGCAGGGGTCCCCTTTGGCTGAGGGCCCCAGGGCGGTGCCCCGCCTGCCCACGGTAGCTACGGGCCTGCCCCCAGAACTTGCAAGGCTCTAAGGGCTTCTCACCAGAACTTGACCTATCGCAAGGACATCCCTTGCAGCTTTGCCTTCCTTTCAGCCTTGCGTTGCCATCCACTCGGCCTTTTCTATTAGTATCAATTAGTATCAACTCACAGACGCTGCCCAGGGCTTGCTTTCCTACTGTTATTGGGTTGCGACCCAAAAGGGAGGTCCCCCAATGCCCCCTCTTCTTTTCCCATACGATGTCATTCCTTGGCCTTATTCTGGGCAACGTTTTTTTCCTCTATGGCCACTCAGACCTTGGTCATTCAAAGACTGCATTTCTATATGTCATATATTCAAACCGGGAGGGGATGCTCTTATAGTGCTCTTTGTTTGGGGTTTCCTTGGCAATTTGCACCACAGAGACCGCTTGCATCCACTCTGACCGCTCGGACATGGGTCATCGGCTGGAGAGTATTTTCCAATGAAATGTGGTGGTAGATTTCAAAATATATCAGGCTGCGTAGTGTGGGCTGGGAGAAATCCCGTTATTATTATCGAGAGAGGGCTCCTCTGGAATTGCTTTTCGGGGCTTCGTCTCCTGGGCTTCCCTGAGCAACATAATGCACAAAAGGACCCAACCATCCTGGTGTCTCCCCTAGCATTTCCTCTGGCGCCCAAAGACTCAGCGACTGGCCTTTCCTTCTGTCATGAATCCCTTTCATTCATGCATGTATTCATGTAAGGATTCATGTCATAAGGGTTATAGGTTTAGGGTTTTATTAGAGTTAATGTAGATTAAGTTGATGGTTGGTTTAAATGATGTTAGCTTTTATAATGGGTTGTTAGAAAATGCTAGAAAGAGGTAGAGTGGCTGTTGAAGAACGTGCGGCTTGTTAGGGTTGGAATGTGGAGGCTTGGTCTTCAAAGGGCTAGGGACTGGTATCTGCGATGCGAGTTATTATGTTGCCTATATGCTGTTATGAGATTATGTCTATGATATCTTTTTTTCTTCTTCGTGGTCTCTGAGAATCATACAAATGGGTTTTACTGCGCCTGCGCAGTACTGTCGGAAACTTCTGGAATCACTGGGCAAAGTACACTTTGCAACAAAAAGCAACTTTTTGGCGGTAACTCCGCCCACCCGTTATAAGGCCCCTGCCTTCCCACTCTTTCCCCAGTTCCTTCTTTCCGCCGCGTTGGCTACTGTTGGAACTTCGCTCATCGCTCTTCTCCGACTAGAATCACTGGCTATTTGACTTCGAACCGTTTTTTGACCATTCCTGACTGATCTCCCATATTGTACTTCGACTTCAGACTGTTCTTGACCATGCTCCTGCTGACTTTCCCCATTGTACCTCGACCTCGGACCGTCTGACTCCGTCTATCTCTTCGGGAAAATGTCACCTCTGTTCAAGAAGTGCGACGTCTGCGGGGGCAAACTCCCAGTTCAGGACCCGCACTCGTCTTGTTTGCTCTGCCTGAGGAAGGACCACGACATGAAGGCTTGTCAATTTTGCAAGTCCATGACGTCCCAAGCAAGAAAGAATCGGGAGTCCCGTTTGACCTCGGCGATAGCACAGGGTAAGGTGCAGGGGGAGGTTTCCCGGCCGGCGTCTGCCCCCTCACCATCAACTGCGGCCTTGGTTTCCAAGCCTCGGGACAGCCCTTCCAGTGCCGTTTCTGCGCCTCCGGCTACTGTCCAGTCTTCTTCGGGGGTCCATGGCCCGGATAAGTCCAGAGCCACCGATAAGCCTGTGCAAGTGGTCCGCGGCCCAGACAGGCCCAGTACCACCGACAAGTCCTCTAAACACCTCCACAAAAAGTCGGGGTCTGAGGCTGCAGCGGCGGCTGCTTCTCCAGTTCGGGCTGCATCTGCTTCGAGGTCAGCTTCTGCCTCTGGGTCTGGCCAAGAAGGGTCCGTTGCATCCCGCAAGTCGACCGAACTGACAAAGAAATCCTCCAAGTCCAAGGAGGTTTCCGCCCCGGCCCCCAGCTCATCGGAACCGGGAGGTGCGGGACCTTGTCGTCCCTCTTCTGCACCCAGAGACAAGACTCCTAAGTCAGGGTCTTCGGCGCTCGTGGAGCTGGAAGACAACCCCTTCTTCCCTCCTGAAATTCCCAAAGGCCCCAAGAGGAAGGCTAAGATTCCTGAGCCCGCTTCAGTAGCTCCTAAAAAGAAAAAATCCCGTGATGACACCTCCAAGGAGCCTACTTCTTCGGGAAAGCCGCCCAAGCCGTCAGGTCACCCGTCGGGCTCCAAGCACCGATCTCCAGACCGATCTCCAGACCGAGTGCCCAGAACACCGGTACCTGCATCCCGGGCTCCGTCACCTCCTTCCCGGGTTCGAGAGGAGTTCAGCCAACACCTCTCACCACGACGGGTGGAAAGTGAGGCGACCCCAAGTCTCTCTGGACTCGTCGTTATCCCTGTGGAAGACTCGGATGATGAGGGCTCCATTTCGAGAAGACGGCGCTCCCCCACCCCGGTGCCCCGCCCGTCACCTACACATGCATCAGAGGTCCAACCCAACGACCCCGACGTGTTCTATGATTCAGAGGCAGAAAAATACTACATGGCGGTCCCCAGAGAAGCAGCTCTACGCAGATTCGAGGAGGGACGCCGGCGCCAAGTTCCTAAGGGAAAGTCCTCTACTGCGCTGCCCGAACCTACAAGACCAGAGCCAACTAAGATGACTGGGAAACACGCAGAACCGAGATCCCAGACGGCTCAAGACCCGGTGAGGGTGGAAGAACTGAGGATTCAATCCGACACGGAGTCGGACCTCGAGCTGGTCCCGTCCTCGGCCTACCAGTCCGATGATGAACTGTCCCCTCAGGACTCTCCTCAGGACATGCATCACCCGGAGCTGGCCTCTCCTACGGATGATCTTCGGTCGTTTGGCGAGCATGTCATCAAGATGTCCAGGGCCCTGGACATCGAACTCGCCTACCCGGAGGAGTCGGCTCGGGACCCAGTCGAACGCCGGGTCCACGGTCGTGTCCCAACGCCTCCATCCATCCCTCTTTTGCCCTCTCTGGAGACTATCATTAAGAGGTCCTGGGAGAACCCTGCGTCTCTGGTCGGGACTTCGCGCAAGGTGGAATCTCTGTACCACGTCTCCCCTGCGAGCTGCGCCTGGCTGTCGACGCATCCCAGACAGAATTCCGCCATCGTGGAGGGGGCTCAGGTCGCCTCCACACACAAACAGGCCACCTCTCCCGTGGATCGGGAAGCCCGCAAGATAGATGGTTTGGCCAAGAAGGCTTATTCCGCAACGTCTCTTGCCGTCAAGGCCGTAAATTACATGGCCTGTATGGGCGCATACGTCCAGTCGCTCGTGGAAGAGGTCTCACCGTTTATCCCTGACGTCCCTGACGACACGCAGAGGAAGCTCGTCGAGATAAGAGATGAGGCACACTCCATTGGGGGCTGGCTCATTACGGCATCTAGGAACGTGACCAACTGCGCAGGTAGAGCCATGTCAGCATCGATGGCCCTCCGCCGCCATGCCTGGCTTCGAGGATCGGATCTCAACCCGGGAGTGAAGGCAGCTATTGAAGAGATGCCCCTCAACGGCTCGGGCTTGTTCCATGCGGACACGGATGACCGGCTCAACCGTAAATTTAAGATGAAGGCGGCTGCCAAGAAACACGGCATGTCTTCCTCTTCGTCGGCCCCGTTCCGAAAGAAGCAGCGTCCCTGGCAGCCTCAAGGTCAGTCCTTTAGACCTTCTGGTCAGGACCATCAGTACCAGCAACAGTGACCCCAGCATTCTAGGTACCCTTCACAGTCTTCCTCCTCCTCTGGCAGGCGAGGCAGTCCCCCCCCCCCCCCGTTATCGAAAGGGCCGCAGGCAGGATAACGACCAGGCCAAGAAAAGGTCCTGAAGTGTACCGGCGCACTTCGTCCCCGCTCCATTTTTTCTAAATATTCTGCAGCCCTTCATTAACACCTGGGCTTCCATCACGACAGACTCTTGGGCACTTAACATCATCCGTAGGGGTTATGCCCTCGAATTCGAATCCCTTCCCCCCAAGGGGAAATTTCTCTCAACCCTACCCTCGGACACCCTTCTCGACGAAGTGCGCTCTCTGGTAGCTAAAGGGGCCATCTCTTCAGTCCAGCGGGACGACTTGCAGGGAGCTTTCTTTTCAAGATATTTTACTGTCCCAAAGCCGGACGGCGGGATCAGACCTATTTTAGACCTCAGGGACTTAAACTCATTCCTCCGTTACCATCGGTTCCGGATGGTAACCCTGTCTTCCATTCTACCCCTCCTTCACCAGGGACTCTGGTTCGCCACGATCGACCTCAAAGACGCCTACTTCCACATAGGAATTCGAGAGTCCCACAGGAGATTCCTCACCTTCGCCGTCGGCTCCGATGCCTATCGCTACAATGTCCTCCCCTTCGGTTTGGCCACGGCTCCAAGAGTCTTCACAAAGTGCATGGCGCCGGTTGTAGCTTATCTTCATCAAAGGGGCTACAGAGTCTTTCCATACCTGGACGACTGGCTCCTAGCAGCCGACTCAGAAGCCGGCCTCCTGGACTCCATCGACTTCACGTTGAAACTACTCAGGTCCCTGGGACTGATAGTAAATCTAGAAAAGTCTTGCCTCAAACCCTTCAGACAAGTGCGTTTCATTGGGGCGGTCCTCGACTCCGACACATGCATCGCATACCTCCCTCTGGACCGTTTCCTGGCGCTGGAATCCTCAATGAGGCCGCTCTTGACTCACAGACGGATCAGGGCCAGGGACATCCAGGTAGCTCTGGGCCACATGGCCTTGACCACCTTCGTGACACTATAGGCAAGACTTCGGCTTCGACCACTCCAAAGGTGGTTCCTCTCGGTTTTCAACCCAGCATCAGACTCTCCCCTCAGATGGCTCATGATCCCGAGGCCCGTCACATCCTCCCTCAGGTGGTGGCAAGAATCCCAAAATGTCTGCGCAGGCTTACCCTTTTGCCCGCCTCACCGCAGCTAACCTTGACGACGGATGCGTCCCTGAAAGGTTGGGGAGCTCATCTTCTCGACCTCAGCGTGAGGGGAAGGTGGTCCCTAGACGAAAGGTCTCTCCACATCAGTGTGTTGGAGATGCTGGCAGTAGAGAAAGCCTTGAGAGCCTTCGAAGAGACTGTGACCGGCAAGGTGGTCCTTCTCAGAACCGACAACACAACGGTACTCTACTACCTCAACAAGCAGGGGGGCACCAAGCAGGGGGGCACCAAGTCAAATACGTTGCTGGACATCACACTACGAATCTGGTCTTGGTGCATCCCGAAAAGTGTCCTGCTCCAAGCAGTTCACCTCCCAGGGGAGGAAAACAAACTGGCAGACCAGCTCAGCAGGACGTTGTCGGTTTCCCACGAGTGGAGACTCCATCCAGAGACAGTGACCGAGATATTCGATCGGTGCGGGACCCCTTCGATCGACCTCTTCGCAACCGACAACAACACACACTGTCCCTAGTTCTGTTCCAGGACGCGCAGCAGGAACTCCCTCGGAGACGCATTTGCCTTTCGGTGGTCCCTCGGAGACGCGTTCGCCTTTCGGAACCGAAGAAGGGTCTGCCGGTATCGTCGCAGAGGTTCTCAAAATGGGTGGCTGAGACCATCCACCTCTGCTATGAACTGTTGGGCAGACCTCTCCCTGCCAGGGTACGGTCAGATTATCTGACAGGTTATCTGTCTATCTGACATGTCCGTCTATCCGAAAGACCCTGCCACCCTCCACTTAGCAGTACACTGCGCAGAGTGGCTCGCAACAAGGGACCCACAAGGAGCAAAGGAATCAGTATCCAGTTCATCCTTTGAGGGCAGTCATCATCTTGCTTTATCTCTGAATCCACAAGGGTTGCCACCCGAAAAGGAGCAACCCATTCCCATTTGGGTTCCTGGAGTCCCCCCAGGCGTTTCCTCTGTCTCCCAAAGACTCAGTGACTGGCCTTTCCTTCTGTGGGGCTGAGCCTCCTCTCCATCTTTTGGGGCAACTAGTTGCAGTGCTGGGAACCGAAGGAGGATAAGGGGACCATCTGAAGTGGGATAACATACCTTCAAAGGCCGATTTATTATCTATTGGATCTATTTGTGATGATTTATGACTTCCAAGTTGCTCCCAGAGGTCCCTGGGGTCCAACAGGCTTTTGGGTCCCACTGTCTATAAAGGGGTCTCATGAGAGACCAAAAATGGACAAAAACCATTCCCCTCCTCCCTTTAATTCTTGCTCTGACACAACAACGGACTCTCCTCATGCCTATGTGCAAATGGAAGCTGGACTTCGAGGTCAGGAGTACTTTGTCTCTTCCTAGTATAGCTGCTCTACGGCCACTCGTACTGTGATCAACGGCCGGAGGTATTTTCAGGGCTGGTTTTGGGAAAATATCAGGCTGCGTAGTCTGGGCTGGGAGAAGTCCAGTTGTTGTTGTTATCAAGAGAGAGGGTTCCTCTGGACTGGCTTTTGGGGACTTCGTCTCCTGGGCTTCCTTGAGCAGCAAGGGACCCACAAGGAGCAAAGGGATCAGCATCCAGTTCATCCTTTGAGGGCAGTCATCATCTTGCTTTATCTCTGAATCCACAAGGGTTGCCACCCGAAAAGGAGCAACCCATTCCCATTTGGGTTCCTGGAGTCCCCCCAGGCGTTTCCTCTGTCTCCCAAAGACTCAGTGACTGGCCTTTCCTTCTGTGGGGCTGAGCCTCCTCTCCATCTTTTGGGGCAACTAGTTGCAGTGCTGGGAACCGAAGGAGGATAAGGGGACCATCTGAAGTGGGATAACATACCTTCAAAGGCCGATTTATTATCTATTGGATCTATTTGTGATGATTTATGACTTCCAAGTTGCTCCCAGAGGTCCCTG
>NC_056531.1:14606125-14615633 GCF_019175285.1 Sceloporus undulatus
AGGTCCAGAAGCCCTTTGGGTCCCACTGTCTATAAAGGGGTCTCCTGAGAGACCAAAAGTGGACAAAAACCATTCCCCTCCTCCCTTTAATTCTTGCTCTGACACAATGACGGACTCTCCTCATGCCTATGTGCAAATGGAAGCTGGAATTGGAGGCCAGAAGGCCTTTCTATCTTCCTAGTATCCTCCTCTATGGCTGCTCGGACCTTAGTCATCAACCGGAAGTGTTTTCAGGGCGGTATGGTTGTCAGTTTGGGAAAATATCAGGCTGCGTAGTCTGGGCTGGGAGAAGTCCCGTTGTTGTTGTTATCAAGAGAGAGGGTTCCTCTGGACTTGCTTTTCGGGGCTTCGTCTCCTGGGCTTCCTTGAGCACCAAGGGACCCACAAGGAGCAAAGGGATTGGGATCCCTTTTGGTGCCACCTGCTTGTGTCCACTCTGATCAGCTAAATGATTATGGTGGTGAAGCAGTGTTGGGAGGTTTCTACCCTGAGGAATTACAAAAAGTGAACAACCTGCAGAATAGGAGCTACCAAATTGAGAAGGACAGGTTGCTTACCTGTAACAGTATTTCTTCGAGTGGTCATCTGCGAATACATACAAATGGGTTTTACTGCGCCTGCGCAGTGCTATTTGGAAACTTCTAGAATCACTGGGCAAAGTACACTTTGCAACATATGGCAACTTTTTGGCGGTAGCTCCGCCCACCCATTATAAGGCCCCTCCTTCCCGCTCTTTCCCCAGTTCCAAACTTTTTTTGCCACGTAAGCGACATGAGAATGAGCCAATAAAGAGCAGGACACTGAGGGAAGGATGGGCGGGATTTGTATGTATTCACAGATGACCACTCGAAGAAATACCGTTACAGGTATGCAACCTGTCCTTCTTCTTCGTGGTCTCTGCGAATCATACAAATGGTTTTAGACTGACAAGCTTAAGCAAGCGGCGGAGGGAGTATCCTGAGACCAAATGAGGTTCAAATAATGTGATTTATTGTTCACAATAAACTTTTGAAACCAAGCAAACATAGTCAGTCATTTCTTAAAGTGACTCAGGATAGCTCGTGTCAGGTAAGGCACAGCAACTTTCAAGTGGTCAAATAACTCCATGAACAAGAAATGCATAAGGTCAAGTAGCGAGGTCACAATGACCTAAGCAAAAACATCAAGTAGTGAGGCTCTAAAGACCTGAGCAAAGTCATCAAAGCAGGATAACCAAGTGATCCACCGAACCCAGTGGCATACCCAGAGTATAAACAGGTAATCAATATAGACATTCCCTGAGCAAAGGGATGCATAACCCAGAACATGTGCAAAGTACATTCCTTGCCACCAATCCAATGGAAGCTGTATAACAACAATTTTAATGTAACCCTGAAACCAATACAGCCCTTCCAAAAGCTGCATCTCGACTGGCCCTCTTGTCCAGCCTGTAATGTTTAATAAATGTCATTGGCTGGGACCAAACAGCAGCTTTGCAGACATCCTCCAACGGTACCCCAGTCAAGAAAGCGGATGCTGCTGCTACCGCCCTTGTTGCATGCGACCGTACCCTGGTCGGGAGAGGTCTGCCCATCAGTTCATAGCAGAGGTGGATGGTCCCCGCCACCCATTTTGAGAACCTCTGCGGTGACACCGGCAGCCCCTTCTTCGGTTCCGAGTAACACTGGAACAGTCTCTCGGAACGTCTCGAACCCGACGTTCTGTCCAAGTAGAAGGCCAAAGCCCTCCTAACGTCCAAAGTGTGTAAAGTCCGTTCGACCTCCGTTGTCGGGTTCGAGGCCAGGGTAGGCAACACAATGTCCTGACACGTGTGAAAAGCCGAAACCACATTCGGCAAGAAGGTAATATCGGTATGGAGGACCACCTTATCCCTATGAAACCTTAAATTATGGTTGGTCTCTCCGCAAGGTGCAAAGTTCGCCCGCAGAGCGGGCAGAAGTGATGGCCACCTGAAAAGCAGTCTTCCAGGTTAAGAGTCTCAAGTCCGTTGTGGCCATCGGCTCGAAGGGCTTGGATTGTAAGGCAGACAGTACAGTCCAAGTTCCAAGCCGGAGTTGGTACCGACACCGGGGGATAGAGGTTACAACAGCCCCTTAGGAAACCCTTCACCAAGGGATCCCTAAAAAAAGACGGTTTATCTCCAAACTGGAAATGGGAACAAATGGCAGACAGGTAGCACTTGATGGAGGTTAGGCAGAGCCCATCCTCCAAAAGTGCCAGCAGGAACTCCAGCACCACTGGAGTCGTGACTTGATTCGGGGAGAGGTCCTTCTTGGCCAGGAACCGGAGAAATCTCTTCCATTTGAAGGCGTAGGACCTACAGGTAGAAGGCTTTTGAGCTACACGGATCACCCTCCGTACCGAGTCTGGTAGTGCTGCTAAGGATGAAGTCTCCAAGCCACCAGCGGTAGGCGATCCATGTCCGGATGGCGAACTCGTCCGTCCTGGATCGTGAGCAGGTCCGGGCGAAACTCGATGCGGAGCCAGGTTTTCCTCGACAGGTGTAACAGGGATGGGAACCACGGCTGCCTAGGCCACCACGGCGTGACGAGGATCGCGTCTGAACAGTCCGCTGTCATCTTGGACACCACTCGAACAAGCAACGGGAATGGAGGGAATGTGTAGAGCATCTCTCCTGACCACCGATAGCTGAACGCATCTCTGAGGGACTTGCTGCTGAGCGTCCTGCAACAGAACCGGGGACAATGGGTATTGGCGTCGGTCGCAAAGAGGTCGATAGAAGGGGCACCCCACCAATCGAATATCTCGGCAACCGCGTCCGGATGAAGCCTCCACTCGTGCGAGACCGACGATGTCCTGCTGAGCCGGTCTGCCAAGTCGTTCTCTTCTCCCGGAAGATTGACTGCCTGGAGAAGGATCTGTCTCGGGATGCACCAATCCCAAATTCGCAGCGTGATGTCCAGTAATGTTGCAGATTTGGTGCCTCACTGTTTGTTTAAGTAATACAGGACAGTGGTGTTGTCCGTCCTGAGGAGAACCACCTTGCCGCCCAAAGCTGCCTCGAACGACTTCAGGGCCTTCTCCACCGCTAGCATCTCTAGGGCATTGAGGTGGAGTAACCTCTCGTCCCGGGACCACTTCTCCCTTACGATCACATCGAGGAGGTGGGCTCCCCAGCCTTCCAGGGATGCATCCGTCGTCAGGGTTAGCTGTGGCTGAGGCGGGGAGAAAGGCAAGCCGGCGCAGACGTTTAGGGGGTCTAGCCACCATCTGAGGGAGGACGCGACAGGTCTCGGAATCATGAGCCACCTGAGCAGCGAGTCCGTTACTGGGTTGAAGACCGAGAGGAACCATCTCTGGAGCGGTCGGAGTCGAAGCCTCGCCCACGGCGTTACGAAGGTCGTAGAGGCCATGTGGCCTAGAGCCACCTGGGTGTCCCTGGCTCTGACTCTTCTGTGGTTCAGGAGTGGCTGCACCAAGGACCCTAGTGCCCGGAAACGGTCCCGAGGGAGATATGCGGCGCAGGTGTCGGAGTCCAGGACCGCATCTATGAACCGTACCTGCCTGGAGGGGGTAAGGTGCGACTTTTCTAGGTTTACTACTAGCCCGAGGGCCTTGAGCAGTGTCAGCGTGAAATCGATTGCTTCCAAGTGATCTGCCTCCGAGTCGGCTGCCAGAAGCCAGTCATCCAGGTACGGGAACACTCTGTAGCCCTTTTGGTGTAGGTAGGCTACGATTGGTACCATGCACTTCGTGAAGACTCTTGGCGCTGTAGCGAGGCCAAACGGGAGAACGTTGTAGTGATAGGCGCCAGAGCAGACGGCGGTGAGGAATCTCCTGTGGGGCTCTCGGATTCCTATGTGGAAGTAGGCATCCTTGAGGTCGATTGTGGCGAACCATAGTCCCTGGTGGAGGAGAGACAGGATAGATGCTAAGGTTACCATCCAGAATCGACGATAACGGAGGAAGGAGTTTAAGTCTCTGAGGTCTAAGATAGGTCTGATACCACCATCTGGTTTCAGTATCGTAAAATATCTTGAAAAGAAGGCTCCTTTCAAGTGGTCACGCTGGACTGGGGAGATCGCCCCTTTAGCCAGTAAAGAGCGCACTTCGTCGAGAAGGATGTCTCAGGGTAGGGTAGAGAGAAATTTTCCCTTAGGGGGAAGATGCTCGAACTCGAGGGCATAACCCCTACGGACGATGTTAAGAGCCCAAGAGTCTGTTGTGATCGAAGCCCAGGTGTTAATGAAGGGCCGAAGGATGTCAAGAAAACATGGAGAGGAGACGAAGGGCCCAGACACACTTCAGGATCTCTTCTTGGATTGTTCGGTGTCCTGTCTGCGGGGCTTTCGGTAGCGGGAAGGGGCGCCTTGCCTGCCAGAGGAGGAGGAAGATTGTGATGGGTACCTGGACCGCTGGAACCCCTGGTGTTGATATTGGCGTTCCTGTCCGAATGATCTAAAGGACTGACCTTGAGATTGCCAGGGCCTCTGTTTCTTCCGGAACAGTGTCGAGACGGAAGAAGACATGCCGTACTTCTTGGCAGCCGCCTTCATCTTAAATTTGCGGTTGAAGCGATCATCAGTGTCCGTGTTGAAGAGACCTGAGTCATCCAGGGGCATCTCTTCAATGGCTGCCTTTACTCCCGGAGTAAGATCTGTGCTGCGAAGCCAAGCGTGGCGGCAGAGGGCCATCGATGCCGACATGGCTCTGCCTGCACAGTCAGCAACGTTATAGGACGCCGTAATGAGCCAGCCACCGATGGAGTGCACCTCGTCCCTTATCTCGACGAGCTTCCTCTGAGTGTCGTCGGGAATGTCCGGGATCAGGGGAGAGACTCCTTCCATGAGTGCCTGGACATAGGCCCTCATACAGGCTGTATAGTTGATGGCTTTCACAGCAAGAGAGGTTGCGGAGTAGGCCTTCTTCGCTAGGCCATCGATCTTGCGAGCCTCCCAATCTACCGGAGAAGTGGCCTGTTTGTGGGTGGAGGCGATTTGAGCACCCTCCACGATTGCCGAGTTTTGTCTTGGATGCGTCAACAGCCAGGCGCAGCTCGTGGGGGAGACACGGTAGAGTGACTCAATCTTGCGCGAGGTCCCCACTAGGGAAGCCGGAGTCTCCCAGGACCTCCTGATGATCATCTCCAGTGACGGCAAAAGAGGGATGGACGGCGGGGTTGAAATCCGGCCATGTACTCGTCGCTCAACTGAATCCCAAGCTGTCTCCTCCGGGTAAGGCAGTTCAATGTCCAGAGCCCTGGACATTTTGATGACATGCTCATTAAAGGTCCAGAGGTCATCTGTAGGCGAAGCTGGTTCCAGACGATGCATGTCTTGCGAGGAATCCTGGAGCGACAGTTCATCGTCGGACGGGGAAGCTGGAGACGGCACCGGCTCGAGGTCGGATTCCGTGTCCGACTGAATCCTCAGCTCCTCCACTCTGGCAGGATCCTGCAAGGCTGTTGCGGTGTCTCACCGTAGCCCTCGAAGACTCTGGCTTCGCTGGTATAGCTGTCACAGCCGAGGTCTTCTCCTTGGGAAATTGGCGATGGTGTCTCTCCTCAAACTTGCGCAGGGCTGTCTCCCTAGGGACCGCCATGTAATATCGGTCCACCTCAGAAACATAGAAGACCTCGAGATTGTCGGGTTCGACCTCCAGCGCATGGACACTAGATGGGCGTGAAACCGGGGTGGGAGAACGCCGCCGTCCTGACGCGGAACCTTCATCGTCAGAGTCTCCGAAGGGAGCCGTGGCGAGTCCGGAGAGGCTCGGGACCGAATCGCCCATCATTCTCCCTGGTGAAGGACATCTCTGTTCTTCTGCCCGAGGTTGGGACGCGGTACTCGGCGTCGGGTCCGATCGGTCTGGAGAGCGGTGCTTGGTGCCTGACAGATGATCAGAAGGCCTAGAAGACTTCTTGGAAGTGGTAGAGCCCTTAGGAGACTCATCGCGCGGCTCCTTCTTCCTGGGAGCCGACAAGGCAGACTCTGCGGCCTTGACCTTCCTCTTTGGAGCTTTTGGGGTCTCTGGAGGGAGGAAGGGGTTGTCTTCGAACTCCACAATCGTAGAAGACCCCGACTTAGGAGACTTGGTCTTGGAGAGTCTGTCTTTAGTCGAAGAGGAGGTGCGGCTCGAACCGGCGATGTTCGGCTTTGAAGGGCTGTCGATCGAACTGCGATCACCTGTCATCTTAGGGGTCTTCTTAGCCTGTTTGGACTTCTGGGAAGGGACGGTCGATTCCTGGCCAGGAACGGGTCTCGAGGCTGACCCCGAGATGGATGCTGTCCGGGCCAGGGAAGCAGTCGCCGCTGCACCCTCAGTCCCCGAAGTTTTGTGGGGGCGCTTAGAGGGCTTGTCGGTGGCACTGGGCCTGTCTGGGCCATGGGCCACATGAGATGACTTGTCGGTGGCACTGACTTGTCGGTGGCACTGGGCCTGTCTGGGCCAAGGGCCACTTGAGAAGGCATGCTGGGCGCCGGAGGTGCAGAAGCGGCGCTAGAGGGGCTATCCCGAGGCTTAGACACCAGAGCAGCAGTTGATGGAGAAGGGGCAGAAGCCGGTCGGGAACCCTCACCATGCACCTTTCCTGGTGCGATCGCCGAGGTCAAGCGGGACTCCCGATTCTTCCTCGCCTGGAACGTCATGGACTTGCATAGAGGACAAGTCTTCATGTCGTGATCCTTGCCCAAGCAAAGCAAGCACGAAGAGTGCGGATCCTGCACTGGGAGTTTGCTCCTGCAAACGTCGCACTTCTTGAAAGGAGGCGACATCTTCACGGAATCGACAAAGCCAAAGGTGTATCCGAAAACAAAGTCAGAAAGCCGAAGTCAAAGTCCAGTGGGGAGGTCAGAATAAACGATGGTCAAAAAGATGGTCCGAAGTCAAATAGCCAGTGATTCAAACAGGAATGAGCAATGAGCGAAGTTCCAACAGCAGCTAATGCGGCGGAAAAAAGGAACTGGGGAAAGAGCAGGAAGGCAGGGGCCTTATAACGGGTGGGCGGAGTTACCACCAAAAAGTTGCCATATGTTGCAAAGTGTACTTTGCCCAGTGATTCTAGAAGTTTCCAAACAGCACTGCGCAGGCGCAGTACAGTGGAACCTCGACATACGCGCGCTCGCCATACGTGGCCTTGAGCATAGGCGCTTAAGCCACAGCGCGCGCACGGGGCGGAAGGTGCGGTGCGTCCCATTCAATTGAATGTGCGTGCACACCCGTTGCGCCCCACGCGCGCCCGCACCACCGCGCCGCCGCCCACGAGCCCCATTGTTTACAATGGGGCTTGAGCATAGGCGGAAATCGCCATACGCGGCGGGATCCGGAACGGATCCCCTGCGTATGGCGAGGTTCCACTGTAAAACCCATTTGTATGATTCGCAGAGACCACGAAGAAGAAAATTATATCCACAAGTACCAGAAAAAAGGACAGGTTGCATACCTGTAACGGTATTTCTTCGAGTGGTCATCTGCGAATACATACAAATGGGTTTTACTGCGCCTGCACAGTACTGTCGGAAACTTCTGGAATCACTGGGCAAAGTACACTTTGCAACATAAGGCAACTTTTTGGCAGTAGCTCCGCCCACCCGTTATAAGGCCCCTGCCTTCCTGCTCTTTCCCCAGTCCGAACCTTTTCACCGCGTAAGCGACTTGAAATGAGCCAACCAAGAGCAGGACACTGAGGGGAGGATGGGCGGGATTTGTATGTATTCGCAGATGATCACTCGAAGAAATACCATTACAGGCATGCAACCTGTCCTTCTTCTTCGTGGTCTCTGCGAATCATACAAATGGGTTTAGACTGACAAGCTGAAGTAAGTGGCAGAGGGAGTGTCCTGAGACCAGATGAGGTTCCAGCAATGTGATTTATTCACAATAAATCACAATAAATAAGTTTATTCACAATAAACTTATGAACCCAGTGTCAACATAGTCAGTCATCTTTTCAAATAACCCAGGAATTCTTTGTCTAACAGGTACCATACTTTTAAATGGTCAAATAACTGCATGAGCAAACAATGCATAATGGTCAAAAAATTGCATAAGCAAACAATGCATATGGTCAAGTAATGAGGTAAGCAAACATTTGGCAAACAGGCCACCAGGTTTAAGCAACCGATCAACATCAACATATCTTGTCAATATACCAATGGAAGGTACATGATACAACATTAATGTAACCCAGAAACCAGTACAGCTCTTCCAAAAGTTGCGTCCCATCTGGCCCTAGTATCCAGCCTGTAATGTTTAATAAATGTCATTGGCTGGGACCAAACAGCAGCTTTGCAGACATCCTCCAAGGGCACCCCAGTCAAAAAAGCGGAGGATGCTGCTACCGCCCTGGTTGAATGCGACCGTACCCTGGCGGGGAGAGGTCTGCCCAACAGTTCATAGCAGAGGTGGATGGTCTCAGCCACCCATTTCGAGAACCTCTGCGGTGACACCGGCAGTCCCTTCTTCGGTTCCGAGTAACACTGGAACAGTCTCTCGGACCGGCTCGAACCCGACATTCTGTCCAAGTAGAAGGCCAAAGCCCTCCTAACGTCCAAAGTATGCAAAGTCCGTTCAACCTCCGTTGTCGGGTTCGAGGCCAGGGTAGGCAACACAATGTCCTGACACAAGTGAAACACCGACACCACTTTCGGCAAAAAGGTGATGTTGGTACGGAGGACCACCCTGTCCCTATGAAATCTTAAGAAGGGCTGGTCCCTCCGTAAGGCACAAAGTTCACCCGCACGGCGGGCAGATGTGATGGCCACAAGGAAAGCAGTCTTCCAGGTTAAGCGTCTCAAGTCCGTTGTGGCCATCAGCTCGAAAGGCTTGGATTGTAAGGCCGCTAGTACAGCATCCAAGCTCCAAGCCGGAGTTGGTACCGACACCGGGGGGGTAGAGATTCCCACAACCATTTAGGAAACCCTCCACTAAGGGATCTCTGAAAAAGGAGGGTCTGCCCTCAAACTGGAAATGGGAGCAAACTGCAGACAGATAGCACTTGATGGAGGTCAAGCCGAGCCCGGCCTCCAGAAGCGCCATAAGGAACTCCAGCAGCACCGGAGTTGTGACTTGGTAAGGGGAGAGGTCTCTCTCCGCCAGGAACTGCAAAAACCTTTTCCATTTGAAGGCATAGGACCTGCGAGTGGAAGGCTTCTGAGCAGCCAGGATCACCCTCCATACAGGGCCTGGCAAGGCTGCTAAGGATGGAGCCTCCAAGCCACTAGCGGTAGGTGATCCATATCTGGATGACGCACCCGTCCGTCCTGGATCGTGAACAGGTCCAGGCGGGGTTCGATGCAGAGCCAGGTTCTCCTCAACAGATGTAGCAGCGACGGAAACCACGGCTGTCTGGGCCACCATGGTGTGATGAGGATCGCGTCCGAACAGTCCGCTGTCATCTTGGACACCACTCGGACAATCAACGGGAACGGAGGGAATGCGTAGAGCGCGTCTCCTGACCACCGAAAGGCGAACACGTCTCTGAGGGAATTCCTGCTGCACGTCCTGGAACAGAACTGGAGACAGTGGGTGTTGTCATCGGTTGCGAAGA
>NC_056531.1:14615733-14632714 GCF_019175285.1 Sceloporus undulatus
AAAGGCAGAGAGACTGCAATGCGGGAACTCAGCCTCCGCTCTTCAATCCTGTGTGAGCAGTTTTCTCTTCCAACACACTGCTGCCCTCTGCTTTCAGAACTGTGCTCCTCTTTCTCATTCGCTTGTCAGCCAAGTTGATAGCAATGGCCCAGGAAGATCATACAGAAGGATGCTGCTTTCACCCCATCATTCTGTTCTTCACCTGCTTTTGCAACACATTTTCCATGATAAATATTGTCACATTTCCCAATGAAATTCTCCAAACCCTGCTTTAGCTGTATTGAAAACCGCAAAGATGGGTAACGTCTCACAATTGACATGAGAGCCACATCCTTTTTCAATACGCGACTGCCCTCTGGCGTCAAAAGGAGGTTCCTTCAATCTGACGCTCTCATTGTGGGAATGGAGGATTCCACAAGAAAGTTGCCTTTTCTCCATAGACAAAAATCAAGCAATTTGGAAGACAAAACAGATTTCACCAGCCTTATGGCACAATCAAGGTGCATGGCTGGAAGAGTCTTCACACCATAGCTCTGATATTCAAGGAGTCGGGATGTTCAACAAATGTGTACACTTCAAAAGAACATAAGGTTGGGACGCTTGCTAAGAGTACTTTTCAAAGAGAGATTAGCCACTTCATTGCTGTGTCATTTCAGTCCCATTTCGTTTTCCACAGTGCCGTTCTCATGCAGTCCCACGTCTGCTTTCCTCCTTTCATTCTTTTCTTCAGATACCATTGGAAGAGTTAGAATTTTCCATAAGAAATGCTGAAATATTCCTCAACAAAATTCTGCAAGCCTTGCTTTAGGTATACTAAAAATCACTCAGAAGGGCAGGGAAAAGCTTGACTACTTCTTGCAGCAGGGCCATTTCCAACACACAGCTGCCTTCTGGCGGCAAAAGGGCATTCCTTTCTCTGAAATGGTTATCATGAGAGTGCAGGAGTCCACAGGAAAATCACTTAAAGGAATTCTGAAGGTACACCAAGTTCCAGAATCAATACGAATATACCATATAGTACTGCACGCCTCCTGCTTCACACTACAAAGAAGACGCTCCATAAACAGTAGGCCCAGAAGGGCGACCTGGGGTTTGAAAATGTAACACAAGATTTCCCTATTCTTGGGAAAAATCCCAAAGACAGCTGCGACTGACAGACTACTCTTCATGGATAAGGAGACTAGACCTCAGTAACTTGGCAAAGTGCTCTGCAATCTCCTCCTTCATGGGAAGGGAATGGCAAAAGCCCAAAGAAATTTTTCAAATGGTCAGTTCAATGAAGGCACACACATACACACACACACACACACACACACACAAATAGTGGGCAAAGTTTATTCCTCCAAAGAAGTCAACACCTCAAATGGAGTGTGAGAGTCACTACTTTCAGAGGGTGGGCAGATGGCACAGTATTCTCTCATAGAAGAAGACCTCCCTTTTCCCTCTAGACAAGAGAAGAATGAAATATTTCACAAGTCTACACTTTCGTTGCGAACAGAACTCTTTGCCAACATAGGCTTTTCTGAATCTCTCCTAAAACAGGTGCCTCCTTCTTCAAGGCAGAGGCACCTTGGGAGAAAAGGCTGCCAGAGGGAGGAGGGGAGCCAGGGAGGATGTGGCCAGTAGGGGGCAGCCTTCAGTCTGGAGACCACTCCCCCAGCCGCCATTTTCTGAAAACCTTTCCTATGCAAAAGATAGCAGCATCCTTCCACGAAATGGTGGCAGAGGAGGGACCGAACGCAGGAGGCCAAAAGTAGGCAGGAGAGGGGAGGGACGCTGCATCCGATTGGCCAATGAGGAAGGCCACTCCCACTTTCATGCTGAAGAAGCCCTGACCCTTCATTTCAGCTCAGAGAGCCCAAAGTGCACAATGCTCTCTCCAGGCATACTGTGGCTTACACAATGAACACTTTCCCGAGCCAAAGCAATGCCTACCTAAATGCTCCCAGATCCTGAGGAAATTTTATACTACAAGTGTGCCCCAGGACACACCAAATGACATTGTCTCTTCCTTTAAGGCTCTCTCTGAATATCTGGTCAGATACAATCATTAAAGATGTGGCTCAGACCGCGTCAGACACTGCAAATAATGTGTTGAAACACAAATGGGGAGAGTTCAATGGAGGGGGATGCGCTGTTTTCAGAACAATAAAAGGCAGAGAGACTGCAATGCGGGAACTCAGCCTCTGCTCTTCAATGCTGTGTGAGCAGTTTTCTTTTCGAACACACTGCTGTCCTCTGCTTTCCAAACTGTGCTCCTCATTCTCATTCGCTTGTCAGCCAAGTTGATAGCAATGGCTCAGGAAGATCATACAGAAGGATGCTGCTTTCACCCCATCATTCTTTTCTTCATCTCCTTTTGCAAGAACGCATTTTCCACAATAAATACTGCCACTTTTCCCAATGAAATTCTCCAAACACTGCTTTAGCCGTATTAAAAACCACAAGGATGGGTACTGTCTCACAGCTGCTGTGGGAGCCACAGCCCTTTCCAATACGCGACTGCCCTCTGGCGTCAAAAGGAGGTTCCTTCAATCTGACGCTGTCATTGTGGGAGTGCAGGATTCCACAGGAAAGTTACCTTTTCTCCATAGAAAAAAAATCAAGCAATTTGGAAAACGCAACCGGTTTCACAAGCCTTATGGCACGGTAAAAGTGCACAGCTGGAAAAGTCTTCATACCCTATGTCAGATATCCAAGGAGTCGGGATATTCAATAAATGTAATCACTTCAAAAGAACAGGGCTGTTGGGAGGCTTGCTATGAGCACTTTTCGAAAAGTGTTTAACCACTTCATTGTGGTGGTCTCATGCAGTCCCATGTCTGCTTTTCCCCTTTCATTCTTCTCTTCACATACTTCTGAAAGCTTTAGATTGAATTTTGCAGAAGAAATACTGAAACATTTCCTAGCAAAATTCTGCAAACACTGCTTTATATATACTAAAACAACTCAGATGCATAGAACAGAGCCAGGCAAGTTCTCGCAGCTTCCATGGGAGCCACAGCTTTTTCCAATACAGTACTGCCCTCTAGTGTCAAAAGTGAATTCCTTCTTCTGGCACTGTGATTGTGGGAGTACAGAAAAGTAGCCATTTATCCGTGGACAGAGTCAAGCAATTTTAAAGGCACATCAAGTTTCAAATGCCTTATGACACTGTCGAGTTGCAGAACCAGAAGAATTTTGATACCATACGTCTGACATTCAAGTAAGTTGAAATATTCAGTAAATGCACAATGGTGGGTAGGTTTCCACAGTTTCTGTGGAAGCCACAAGCTTTTCCAATATACAACTTCTCTCTGGCATCAAAAGTGTATTCCTTCCTCTAGCATGGTTTTCATGGAAATGCAAAACTCTAGAACAAGACTCTTTATTCATGGAAGAAATAAATGAATTCTAAAAGGTACATCAGGATTCAGAAGAATCAATGAGAACTATATGAAGTACTGCATGTGTCCTATTTTACACCACAAAAGATGCTCAATACACATTGGACCAACAGGGGCAATTTAGAGTTTCTCAAAATATATCAGATTTTGCCTATTTTAGAGCTAGGAGATCAAGAAACTTGTGAATGACATATTACTACAGCGCACCCGCATCATACGCAGGCGCGCCTTACGCGGCTTGAGCATACGCACTCAAGCCACGGGGCGCACGCGGGGCGGAATGGGCGGTGCGTCCCATTCAATGGAAGGGGCGGCGCATCCCATTCAATTGAATGGGCGCATGCGCCCTGCGTGGCACCGCTGTGCATGAGCCCCATTGTTTACAATGGGGCTTGAGCATAGGCAGAATTCACCTTACGCGGAGGGATCCAGAACGGATCCCCGCATAAGGCGAGGACCCACTGTACTCCTTGATAAGGAAACCAATCCTCGGTAACTACACTCAGTGCTCTAAAAACTCTCCTTTCATATATTGGCCAAATAAATTTTTCAATTGTTCAATTCAATAAAGGTGCGCGCGCACACACACACAAACAGTGCACAAAGACTATTCCTCCAAAGAAATCAACACCTAAAAGGGAGTGTGAGAGTCACTACTTTCAGAGGGTGGGGAAATGGCAGTGTTTCTTTCATAGAAGAAGGCCTCCCTTTTCACTCTACACAAGAGAAGAATGAAATATTTCACAAGGTGACGCTTGCGAACAGAACTCTTTGCCAACATAGTCTTTTCTGAATCCATCATAAAGCAGGTGGGGGTCACTCTACTATTAAACAGGGCTGGGGAGAAAGATCCCCCTTCTTCCGCCAGAGACCCTGCTGCCATACAATGCAGCTGCCTCCTCCTTCAAGGCAGAGGGGCCTTGGGAGAAAAGGCTGCCAGAGGGAGGAGGGGAGCCAGGGAGGAGGCGGTCAGCAGGGGGCAGCCTTCAGTCTGGAGACCACTCCCCCAGACGCCATTTTGTGAAACTCTTTCCTATACAAAAGATAGCAGCATCCTTCCATAAAATGGTGGCGGAGGAGGAACCGAATGCAGGAGGGAGGGGTTAGGCACAAAGTAGGCAGGAGAAGGGAGGGAGGCTGCAGCCAATTGGCCAATGAGGAAGAAGACACTCCCACTGTCATGCTGAAGAAGCCTTGGCCCTTCATTTCGGCTCAGAGAGCCCAGAAGAGTGCACAATGCCTATCGCTCTGTCCAGAGCATATGTGGCATGCAAAGAGACCACCTTCCCTAGCCAAGCATGCCTACCTATACAATACCCAATCCGGGGAAGGTTTATATCGACAAGTGTTCTCCGAACACAACCAAATGACGTTGTCTCTACTCTTCCTTTAGGGCTCTCTCTGAATATCTGGGTAGATATAATCATTAAGATTGGGGCTCAGGACTGAGTCATAATTGTAAATAAGGTGATAGAGCACAATGGGGAGAGTTCAATGGAGGGGGATGCGCTGTTTTCAGAACAATAAAGGCAGAGAGACTGCAATGCGGGAACTCAGCCTCCGCTCTTTCAATGCTGTATGAGCAGTTTTCTCTTCAACACAACTGCTGCCCTCTGCTTTACAAACGGGGCTCCGCTTTCTCATTCGCTTGTCCAGCCAAGTTTGATAGCAGGGCTCAGGAAGATCATATAGAAGGATGCTGCTTTCACCCCAGCATTCGTGTTTCTTCACCTGCTTTTTCAAGAACGCATTTCCACCGAAATACTGCCACTTTTCCCCAAGGAAATTCGTCAAACCCTGCTTTTAGCTGTATTAAAAAACCAAAAGGATGGGTATGTCTCACAGCTGCTGTGGGACCCAGAGTCCTTTTCCAAATACGCGACTGACCTCTGTCAAAAGAAGTATTCCTTCATGTGACGCTGTCATTGTGGAAGTGTAGGATAAACAACAAGTTGCCTTTGCTCCAGAAGAACAAAAATAAAGCAATTTGGAGACAAAAAAGGTTTCACAAGCAGTATGCAGGGTCCCAGGTGCAAATGGCTAGAAGAGTTCCTTATACATAGTACATCTGATATCAAGGAAGGAGATGCACAGTGTCCTTGTCATGTGCCATTCGTTTTCCACAGTGCGGTCTCATGCATCCCCTATCTGCTTTCCCCTTCATTCTTTTCTTCCATACTTTTTTGGAAGAGTTAGAATTTTTCCATGAGAAATCCTTGAAATTATTCTCAACAAAATTCGCAAGCCGTGCTTTAGGTACAGCCAAAATCACTCAGAGGGCGGGAAAAGCAGGACTACTCCTACGCTGCCATTTCCAAAAACGACTGCCCTCTGGCGGCGAAAAGTGCATTCCTCCTCTGAAATGGTTATCTTGAGATAAGTACAGGGGTCCGCAGGAAAGTCCACTCTTTCGCATGGGCAAGTAAAAAAGTGTCCCAAGGTACACAAGCTTCAGAATCAATATGAATAGACAATATAGTACTGCACGCCTCCGGCGTCACTCTACAAAAGGTGCTCCTTAAACAGTGGGCACACGAGGGAGATTCTGGAGTTTGAAATGTAAGACAAGATTTGCCGTTCTTTGCAAAAGTCATGAACAAACATTAGTCCTCCAAAGAAGTCAAAACGGAAGGTGGAGGGTGAGAGCCACGTTTGCCACAAGGTGGGGGAAAACGCACATGGGTTCTTTCATTGAAGAAGACCTGCCATTTTCACTCTACACAAGAGAGGAAGAAATATTTCACAAGTCTACACTTTCTTTGCGACAGAACTCTTTTTTCCCCCAGTCTTTTCGCATCTCTCCGTAAAGGCCCCCCAGTGGAAGTGACCTTGCGATGAAACAGGGCTAGGAGAAAGACCCCCTTTTCCCCGATACCCGCTGCCAGACAAGGCAGCTGCCCGCTTCTTCAAGGCAAGGGACCTTGGGAGAAAAGGCCTGCCCAGAGGGAGGAGGGAACAAGGGAGGAGGCGGCCAGCAGGGGCAGCCCTTCAGTCTGGAACCACTCCCCCAGCTGCCATTTTCGTGAAACCCTTTCCTTACAAAAGATAGGCAGCCCTTCCTCAAAGGTTGTGAGGAGGGAAAACCGAAAACAGAGGGAGGGTGTAGCACTGAAGTGGCAGGAGAGGGGAGGGAAGGCTGGCGCCGATTGGCCAATGATGAAGAAGGTCACTACCCACTTTTCATGCGGAACAAAGCCATGGCCCTTCAGTTCAGCTCAGACAGCCCGAGAGTCACAAGGCTCTCATCTCTCCAAGCATACTGGGGGCATCACAAGAACCACGTCCCTAGACAAAGCATGCCTACCTATACACGCCCAGATCCGGGGGAAGGTTTAACGACAAGCCGTCTCAGAAACACACCAAATGGAACGTGTCTCTGCCTTTCCGGCTCTCTCTGAATCCCTGAATCAGGTATAATCATTAAGAGGTGGGTCGGAACTAGCGTCAGAAACGCAAAAATGCAGTGAAACACACAGGAAGAGAGGTCAGTGGAGGGGATGCGCTGTTTGTCGAGAACAATGAAGGAGAGAGACTGCAAGGGAGGGAACTCAGGCCTCCGCTCGTCAATGCTGGGTGAGCAGTTTTCTCTTCCAACACACTGCGGCCCTCTGCGTTCCAAATTTGTGGCTCCTCTTTCCTGCATATTCTTGCATGTCAATTTGAAGAGCAGCGGCGCAGGAAGATCATATGAAGGAGCTGCTTTCACCGCACCCCAATCCATTTCTTTTCTTCACCTGCTTTTGGCAAGAACGCATTTTCCACCAGAAATAATACTGCCACTTTTTCCCAATGAAATTCTCCAAACCACGGCTTTAGCTGTATAAAACCACAAGACGGGTAACGTCTCAAAATGACGGGAGCCACAGCCTTTTCAATACAACGATGCCTCTGGCGTCCAAAAGGAGGTTCCTCAATCTGACGCTTCAATTGTGGAAGTGCAGGAACTCCACAGAAAGTGATTTTTTTCTCACAGACAAAAAATCAACAGTGGGAAGGACAAAACAGGTTTCACAAGCCTTATGGCACAGTAAAGGTCACGGCTGGAAGTCTTCAGACCCCCATGCTGATAGTCAGCAGGTCAGGATAGTCACAAATTTGTGATACGTCAAAAGAACAGGGAGTTGGGAGGCCTTGCGAGAGCCACTTTTTGAATAACTTGTTTCGAGGACCACGTTCAGTGTACGTTCTTTATTGCAGTCCATTCCGTTTTCCACAGTGCAATTTCTCATCAATCCCATTTCTTCTTTTCTTCACATATTTATGGAAGCGTTTAGAAATTTTCTTGAGAAATCTGAAACATTTCCCACAAAATTCGCAGCCCTACTTAGGGATACAAAAATCAATCAAGAAGGGCAGGAAAGCAGGACCTATTTCTTACATCTGCCAGTCCAACACACGACGGCCTCTGCGGCAAAAGTGCAGTCCTTCTCCTGAAATGGTTATTGAGAGTGGCAGGGGTCCCACAGGAAAGTCACTCTTTCCTCCATGGGCAAAGTAAAAGTATTCCCAAGGTACAACCAAGTTTCAGAATCAATGCGAATATACCACATAGTACGCACGCCTCTGCTTCACACTACAAAAAAGATGCTCCGTAAATAGTGGGCCAGCAAGGAGATCTGGAAGTTTTTGAAAATTTTAAGACAAGATTTTTGCCTAGGCTTGGGGAAAAGTCACAAAATACAGCGGAAATGACAGACGGAACTTTCAATGGATAGAAGACGAGCCCGCAGTAACTTTGGCTAGGTGCTCTGCAATCTCGCCCTTCAGGGGGAAGTCAGAATGGCAAAAGGCAAAGTAAGTTGTTCAACTGATCAGTTCAAGGAAGGCGCGGACAACGCACACAACGGCACAAAGACCTATTCTCCAAAGAAAGAAACACGTGAATTGAGTGTGAGATTCACTACTTCAAGGGGCCGGGAAAGTGGCACAGTGTTTTTCTTCAGAGAAGAAGGCCCTCCATTTTCAATCTACACAAGAGAAGAAAGAAAATATTCCAAGGTGAACACGTTCTTGCGAACAGAAACGCTTCGCCAAAGTAGTCCTTTTTCGAATCTCTCAGAAAGCAGTGGGGGTCACTCGACATTAAAAGAGGGCTGGGGAGAAGAAATCGCCCTTCTTCACCAGAGACCCTGCGGCCATACCATGCACTGCCTCCTCCAAGGCAGGGCACTTGGGGAGAAAGGGCTTCCAGAGGGAGAGGGGAGCCAGGAGGAGGCGGTCAGCAGGTGGCCAGCCCTTCAGTCTGGAGACCACTACCCCCAGCCCCATTTCGTGAAACCCTTTCCTATACACAAGAGAGCATGGCCTTCACAAAATGGTGGTGGATGAGGGATCGAAGGCAAGTGGGAGGGTTTAGCTGAAAGGAGGCAGGAGAGGGGAGGGAGGCTGCAGCCAAGTGGCCAATGAGGAAGAGGCACTCCAACTTTCAAGCTGAAAGCCATGGCCTAATTTCGGCTCAGGAGCCCAGAGTGCACAAGGTTTTCTCTCTGCAAGCATGGTGTGGCTTGCACAAAACCACTTTTCCCTAGACAAAGCAATGCCTACCTCAGGTCTCATAGTTAAACACCAACAACAATCTTCTCTTTCTTTCAGGCGCTCTCTCGTGAATAGTTATTCGATATATCATTAAAGATGGGGGGCAGACTTGGTAGAAAACTTTGCCAACAAAGTGGTTTGAGAACACAATGAGAAAGGTCCATGGAGGGGGATGAGCTCTTTTTCCAACAAGAAGGGCAGAGCGAACTGCAGGCGGGAACTCAGCCGCCGCTCTTCAGTGCCTATGTGAGCAATTTTCCTTTCAACACATGGCTGCCCTCTGCTTTCCAAAGTCGCTACCTCGTTCTCTTAACGCTTGCAGCCTGGGAAGCCAGCCCAGTTTGAATAATGGCATTTTGCAGTGATCTAATGAAAGGTGACAGGCAGTGGCTCCAGGAGACCTATAGAAAGCTTTTCACTCTATCAGTCTCTTGCGTCATCTTGTTTTGCGAGAATGAATTAGCCGAAGGAAATATATGTCACATTTCCCAAGGAAATTCTTCAAACCCTGAATGAGTTTGGCATTAAAAACACAAGATGGGTTGGATTCTTGCAGTTCTTGCTGTGGGAGCCACGTGCCTTTTCCAATACACTGTGCCCTCTCGCTCAAAAGGTGATGCCTTCATCTGAACTGTCATTGTGAACGCAGGAATTCAACAAGAGTTGCGTTTTTCTCTCACGGACAATCAAGAAATGTGAAGCACACACTAGATTTCATGAGCATTACAACACGTGGTTGGTTTTGCAGGCTGGAAGAGTTTTCATTTCATGCCATATGTTCCTGATATTCAAGCAGTTGTTATCATAAATGTGTTCCTTCAAAAGACAGGAACGGTGGGGCTTGCAAAGACACATTTGCAAAACATTTTGTCCCTTCCTGCACTCCTGTGCAATTCCAACATATTCTTTTTTCCACAGTGTCCATCTCCATCTGTCACACCAATGCTTCTCTTCCTTCATTCCTTTCTTCAATTTTTTTGCAGAGCTAGAATGTTATGTTTCACAAAATATTGTTTCCCATTTTCGAACAAATTACTTCCAGTGCTGCCTAGTATACTAAACAACTCACTCAGATGGAGAAGAGGAACCGCTACTTCGCACACTGAATGAGGAGCCTAGGTCCTTTTCCAATACATACTGCCCTCTGGTTCAAAAAGCGCATCCCTTTCCTTTGGAAGTCCTTATTGTGTGGAGTACAAGATTCACAGAAGTTTGTTTCTTTTTCCATGGCAAAATGCAGGAACTCAAAAGTACCACGTTTCAGAACCAATCTAATACTAACTATATAGTGCATGGATCCAGCTTTAACACCACAAAAGACTGAATACACCTATGCCACAAGGCACTTGAAGGTTTTCAGAAACACACAATCTTTCTTATCATATCAAGGCAAAGCCCTTGTGAGAAGAGGCCTGCCAGATGGAGAAGGGACCAGGGAGGAGCGGCCAGCTGGTGGCACCTTCAGTCTGAGACCACTCCCCTACCTGCCCATTTTCAGTGACCCTTCCCTATACAAAAGATAGCGCATCCTTTCCACAAAAATGGTGGCGGAGGAGGGACCGAATGCAGGAGGGAGGTTAGGCCGAAAGTAGCAGAAGAGGGGAGGGACGCTCAAGCCGATTGGACAGTGAGGAAGAAACACTTCCACCTTCATGCTGAACAAGCCCTGGCCCTTCATTTCGGCTAAGAGAAGCCCATAGTGCACAAGCTCTCCTCTAATCATAGCATTGCAATGCACAAGAACCACCTTCCTAGCCAAAAGCATGCCTACCTATACTCTCACATATCCTGGGAAGGTTTCCTACTAAAGATTAGCCCAAGAACAACACCAAAGGACCTTGTCTTTTCCTTTCCAGCTTCTCTCTGAATATCTGGTCAATATAATCATTAAAGATGTGGTCAGACTGCATCAGAAACATTGTACAAATAATGTGTTGAGAACTAAATGGGGAAGTTCTTGGAGGGGATGCGCTGTTTTCAGAACATTGAAAGGCAAGAGATAACTGAAATGCGGAAATCAGCCTCCGCTCTTTAACAATCTGTGTGAGCAGTTTTTTTCTCTTCCAACACACTGCTGCACTCTAGCTTTTTTTTTTTTTCCCAAATTGCTCCTCTTTCTCATATTCTTGTCAGCAAGTTGATAGCATGGCTCAGAAGATCTACAGAAGGATTTCTTTTCAACCCCATCTTCTTTTCTTCACCTTCAACTCTTTTCCAAGAACGTCATTTTTCCACCAAATATCTGCCACTTTTCCCAATGAAATTCTCTCAAACACTGCTTAGTAGCCGTATTAAAAACCACAAGATGGGTACTGAATTCTCACGTACTGCTGTGGACCCAAGCCTTTCCAATACCACTGACTGCCTCTGGTGTCAAAGTGAGTGTTCTCTTCAATCCACCTTATGTGGGAGTGCAATTCCACAAGGAAGTTGCCCGTTTCTCCACGACAGAATACAAGAAATGTGAAGGCACAAACTAAGCCTTCCATGAGCAGTACAACACTGTGGGTGTGCAGGGCTGGAAGAGTGTGCATGCCATAGTTGTGTTCTATATTCAAGCAGTTGGTTATTCAATAAATGTGTTCACGTCAAGGACAGGAACGGTTGTGAGGCCTTTGCAAGAGCAACATTTGCAAAACATTTGTTTTGGCCGCTTCACTGCACTCTGTGGCATTCACATATTCTTTTCCACAGTGTCCCATCTCATCTGTCACACCAATGCTTCCCCTCCTTTCATTCCTTTCTTCAATTTTTTTGCAAGAGCTAGAAATGTAATATTTTCACAATAAATATTTGTCACAATTTTCCCGAACAAATTCTGCCAGATCTGCCCTAGATATACTAAAAACCACTCAGATGGAGAAGGATAACTCAGACTACTACTTCGCACAACTGATGAGGGGCCATAGGCTTTTTCAATCATGACTGGCACCTCTGGTGTCAAAGTTTCCATCCATTCCTGTTGGAAGTCTCTATTTGTGAGTCAAAGTTTCCCATCAGAAAGTTGTTTCCTTTTCCATTCAAAATCAAGAATTCTCAGAAAGTACACACGTTTTCAGAACCCAATATGAATACTTATACTTAGTAAGTGCTGGATCCAGTCTTTTTTAACACCACAAAAGAGCTGAATACCATCTAATCCAACAAGGCACTTGAAGGTTTTCAAAAACATACACATATCTTCTTATCATATCAAGGCTGAACCTTAAAACTGTCTTCAGAGTTGGAAAAGGGGTATTGTCCGGGAGGAGGCCAACAGGGCACCTCTTCTCTGGAGACACTCCCCCAGCCGCCATTTCGTATAAACCATTCCTATACAAAAGATAGCAGCATCATCCTTCCACAAAATGTGGCGGAGGAGGGACGAATGCAGGGAGGGGTTATGCCGAAAGTAGCAGAAAGGGAGGGAGGGACGCTGCAGCCGTTAGTGCCATAGGAAAAGACACTCCCCTTTCATGCTAAAAAGCCCTTGGCCCTTCATTTCGGCTCAGAGAGCCAAGAGTGCACAAGGCTCTCTCTAAGCATAAGCATGGCATGCACAAGAACCACCTTCCCTAGCCAAAAGCAATGCCTACCTTACACTCCCAGATCCGGGGAAGGTTTCCTACTACAAGATGGCCCAAGAAAACACCAAAGACATTGTCTTTTGTTTTCCTTTCCACTCTCTCTGTATCTGGGTCAGATATAATCATTAAATATGTATGTCCAACTGCATCAAACATTGCAAATAATTGTTGAAACATAAATGGGAGAGTTATTGGAGGGGATCGCTGTTTTCAGAACAATTGAAAGCAGAGAGACTGCAATGCGGGAACTCACCTCCGTCCTTCAATGCTGTGTGACATTTTCCTCCTTCCAACACACTTCTAGCCCTCTGCTTTCCAAATTGTGCTCCTCTTTCTCTATTCATGTGTCATCAGTTGATAGCAGTGGCTCAGAAGAATCATACAGAAAGGATTCTGCTTTCACCCCATCATTCTTTTCTTTCACCTGTTTCCAAAACGCTATTTTCCACCAAAATACTTGCACTTTTTCCCATTAAAATTCTCCAAACCTGCTTTGAGCACCGTATAAAAACCAAAAGGATGGTACTGTCTCCAGCTGATGTGGACACAGAGTCCTTTTCCAATAGCGACTGCCCTCTTGTGTCCCAAAGGAGTTTCCTCTCAATCCGACGCTGGTATTTTGTGGAGTGCAGATTCCACAGGAAAGGTGCCAGTTTTCCATAGCAAATCAAGCAATTTTGAGATCACTCCCATGTTTCACAATCTTCAAGAGACTGTCAAGTCCCATTGCACAGAACTGGTAAGTTTTTATACCCTAGCTCTCATATTCAAGTGGTGTGGGGTTTCAATAATTCCGTAAATACAATTTCACAGGGCAGTCTCATGCAGTCCCACCCCTTCTCTTGTCTTCCCCATTTCGTTCTTTTCACCACTTTGCAAGAGTTTGGAACAATTTTCCCAAGAAATATTTTCACATGTCCCAATAAAATTCTTTCAAAAACCCTGCCTTTAGCTGTGTTTAAAAACCACAAGGTCGGTATACTGTCTCACAGCTATTCTGTGGGGACCACAGTCCTTCACATATGTGACTGCCCTCTCACATCAAAAAGGAGGTTCCTTCATTTGACACTGTCAATCGTGGGAGTGCGGATTAAACAGGAAAGTTGTCTTTTCTTCATAGACAATAATCAAGCATTTTGAAAATACAAGAGCTTCAACAAGCTGTATGGCCAACTATCAAGGTGCACAGCTGGGAAAAGTTCTTCATACCAGACTTCTAGGTACGTTAGATATTCAGGCGTCGGATGTCTACACTTCAAAGGGAAAGGGAGTTTGGAGCTGGCAAAGAGCCCGTTTGGAAAGATTTAGACCACTTCAGTGCAATGTCTTCTCAGTCCATTCTGTTTTCCACGTCTGCTGCTGACCCTTCATTCCTCAGTCACATACGTTGGAAGCATTAAAATGAATTTTCCATGAGAAATCCAGAAACGACTTCCCCCCAAAATTCTGCAAGCCCGGCTTTGTTAGGGTAACGGCAGTATTCGGCTGCTTCTTATAGCTTACGGGTAGGAATAGCCTTTCCAACATAGCGACTGGCCTCTGGGTGCAAATGGCGCATTCCTTCCTCGAAGTGTTACCATGGATGAAAGGAGTACACAGGAACCACTTAAGAATTCTGAAGTGACACCAGGTTCAGATGACCAATCTGAAATACATCATATGTACTGAGGTCAGGCCTCTGCTTCACACTACAAAAAAAACCCATAAACTATGTTCAAACAAGGGTAATCTGGGGTCCGAAAAGGGATCAAAGTTTTGCCTATGTTGTGAAAATTCAAAAGAAAACGTAGATTCACAGATTTAGTCGCATGGACAAGGGAGAGGCTATCAGGTACGTGTGCGGTAGCTCTGAAATATCAATCTTCATAGGAAGGGGGAGTGGTAGAAAGGCAAAAGAAATGTGTTCCAATTGGTCAGGTCAATGAAGGCACAAATAATTAGTGAACAGATTACTCCCTCCCACAAAAAAGGGGGAAAAAAAGTTACCACCGGAGAGGAGTGTGAGGGGTCCTTTGCCCACAAGGTGGGAATATGTCACGATGTTTCTGGCTTTCATAGAAGAAGGCCTCCTTTTCACACACTACACAAGAGACGAATGAAACATTTCACAGGTGACACTTTCTTCTTGGCGAACGAACTCTTTGCCACCATAGTCTTTTCCTTCCTGAATCCAACGTAAAGCAGGTGGAGGTCACTCTACTATTAACAGGGCTGGAGAGAAAGAATCCCCCTTCCTTCTACCGCCAGAACACTGCTGCCATAACCATGCTCGCGGCCTCCTTCTTCAAACAGAAAGCACTTGGGAAAGAGCTGCCAGAGGGAGAGGGGCCAGGGAGAGGCGCCGCATGGCAAACGTTCCAGTCTGGAGACCAATCCCCCAGCCGTCCATTTCGTAAACCCTCCCTGTACAAGATAGCAGCATCCTTCCACAAAATTGTGGCGGGAGGGACCCGAATGTCTGGAGGGAGGGTGTAGGCCGAAAGTAGCAGAAGGAGGGAGGGGAGGCTCAAGCCGATTGCCAGTGAGGAAAAAGGCCCACTCCCATTTCATGCCTTGACATCCCATGGCCCTTCATTTTTCGGCTTCAGAGAGCCCAGAGTGCAACAAGGCCTCTCTCTCCAAGCATAGTGTGGCTGCACAAAAACCACCTTTCTAGCCAAAGCAATGCCTACCTTACACTTCCCAGTATCCTGGGAAGGTTTCTACTACAATTGGGTCCCCAGAACACAACAATGACGTTGTCTCTTCCTTTAGGCTCTCTCTGAATAATCTGGTCAGTATAATCATTAAAAGAGTTTGGTTGGACTGCGTCAGAAATTGCAAATATAACGTGTTTAAGCACAAATGGGAGAGTTTCAATGGAGGGGGTAGCCTATTTTCAGAACAGTGAAAGGCAGAGAGACTGAATTGCAGTAACTCACCTCCGCTCTTCAAATGCCGTTGTTAGCAGTTTTTCTTTTTGAACACACTGCTGCCCTTCTGCTTTCCCCAAACTGTGCTCCTCTTTCTCATTCGCTTGTCACCAATTTGTAGCAATGGCCTCAGGAAGATCATACAGAAGGATGCTGGCTTTCCACTTTCATGCACCCCATCTTCGTTTCTCACCTGCTTTTGCAAGAACAAATTTTCCATATAAATCTTGTCAATTTTCCTCATAGAAATTCTCCAAACCCTGCTTTAGCTGTATTGAAAAACCAAAAGACGGGTAACTCTCACAACTGACTGGGACCGTAATCCTTTTTCAATACGCGCTGCCCTCTGGCGTCAAAAGGAGGTTCCTTCAATCTGACGCTCTCATTGATGAAGAAAAATTGGAGGTTCCACAGAAAGTTGCCTTTCTTTTCTCCATCGACAAAAATCAATCAATTTGGAAAACACAAACAGGTATCACAAGCCTTATGGTACTGTCAGGTGTACGCCTGGAGAGTCTCTCATACCATAACTCTGATATTCAAGAAGTTCAGAACAGTGATCCAATAAATGCAAACACTTCAACAGAACAGGGAGTTGGAAGCTTGCTAGGCACTTTTTTCAAGATAGATTAGCAATTCATTGCTGGGTATTCTCAGTCCTCCCATTCCTTTTCCACAGTGCCCATACCTCATGCAGTCCCAGTTCTTGCTTTCCCGATTTTCGTTACTTTTCTTCTTCACGTATTTTTGAAGAGTTAATAATTAATTCTGGAGGCACACCGGTTTTCAGAACCAATATGAACAACAACATATTGTACGGCATCCGCCTACTTTACACCACAAAGATACTACTCAATAATACTGGAGCCCACATGGGTAACTGGGATTTAAAATTTAACACGATATTTGCCTATTCCTGGAAATATTTCACAAAGACAAATAATGATTCACGATTACTCTTCATTAAGAAGAGGCAAGCCATCAACTACGTTGATGTGTTCGCTGAAAATCTCTCCCTTCATAGTAAGATACGCAAAAACTCAAAGAAATTTTCAGTTGTCATTTAAATGAAGGTTGCAATAAAGTAGTGCACAAAATATTATTCCTCCAAAGAAGTCAACACTGCTGTGAAGTGAGAGAGTCCCTCTGTTTCCCACAAAGGTTGAAGCAGATGCACAGTATTTCCTCATAGAGCAGACCTCCATTTTCCTCTACCAAGATAGGAATGAAATATTTTACAAGGTGACACTTTGCCAACATAGTCCTTCTGATCTCTCGTAAAGCAGGGTTCACTCTATTAAAGAGGGCTGGGGAAAGATCACCCTTCTTCAGCCAGAACCCTGCTCAATACATGCAGCTGCCTCCTCCTTCAAGGAAGAGGGGCCTTGGGAGAAAAGCTGCCAGAGGGAGGAGGGGAGCCAGGAGGAGCTGTTCAGCAGGGGCAGCCTTCAGTCTGGAGACCACATCTCCCCCAGCCGCCTTTTCGTGAACCCTTTCCTATATCACAATATACAGCATCCTTCCTAAAATGTGGCGAGGAGGAACCGAATGCAGGAGGTATGGGTTAGCACAAAGTAAGGCA
>NC_056531.1:14632739-14647651 GCF_019175285.1 Sceloporus undulatus
CACACACACACACACACACAGAGAGCGTACAAAGATTATTCCTCCAAAGAAGCCAACACCTGAGATGGAGTGTGAGAGTCACAACTGTCAGAAGGTGGGTAGATGTCAGTGTTTCTTTCATAGAAGAAGGCCTCCCTTTTCACTCTGCACAAGAGAAGAATGAAATATTACACAGGGCTACATTTTCTTTGCGAACAGAACTCTTTGCCAACATAGTCCCATCTCTCATAAAGCAGGTGGGGTGACTCTACTATGAAACAGGGCTGGGGAGAAAGATCCCCCTTCTTCATCCAGAGACCCTGCTGCCATACCATGCAGCTGCCTCCTTCTTCAAGGCAGAAGCACCTTGGAAGAAAGGGCTGCCAGAGGGAGGAGGGAACCAGGGAGGAGGCGGCCAGCAGGGGGCAGCCTTCAGTCTGGAGACCTCTCCCCCAGCTGCCATTTTGTGAAACCCTTTCCTATACAAAAGATAGCAACATCCTTCCACAAAATGGTGGCGGAGGAGGAACTGTACGCAGGAGGGAGGGGTTAGGCCAAAAGTAGGCCAGAGAGGGGAGGGACACTGCAGCCGATTGACCAATGAGGAAGAAGGCCACTCCCACTTTCATGCTGAAGAAGTCCTGACCCTTCATTTCGGCTTAGAGAGTCCAGAGTGCACAATGCTCTCTCCAGGCATAGCGTTGTATGCACAGTCATCACCTTCCCTATTCAAAGCAATGTCTATCTACATGCTCACAGATCCTGGGGAACATTTATACTACAAGTCTGCCCCAGAACACCCTACGGGACATTGCTTTGACTCCTTCCTCCTTTCCTATGGTTCTCTTTGAATATTCCATCAAATATAATCATGAAAAGTGTTGTTCGAATGACATCAGAAACTCTGTAAATAGCGGGTTCAGAACACAAATGCGGAGAGGCCAATGAAGGAGGATGAGTTGTTTTCAGAACAATGAAAGGCACAGATGTTGCAATGCGTGAACTCATCCTCCTCTCTGAAGTGTTGTGTGAGCAATTTTCTCGTCCAACACATTGCTGCCCTCTGCTTTCCAAACTGTGCTCCACTTTCTCTTACGCTTGTCAGCCTAGGAGCACAAGATCAGTTTGAATAATTCCATTTTGCCATTGATCTAAAGAAAGGTGACAGCAGTGGCTCCAGGAGATCATATAAAAGGCTTTCACCCTATCATTCTCTTCTTCATCTGCTTCATCTTTTGCAAGAATGAATTTTTCACAGGAAATATTGTCACATTCCCAATTAAATTCTTCCAACCCTGCTTTAGCTGTATTAAAAACTACAATGATGGGGAGGTTGTCACAGATGCTGGGGCACTATGGCCTTTTCCCATTCACAACTGCTCTTGGCATCAAAAGGAGGTTCCTTTAACCTGATGATGTCATTGTGAGAGTACAGGATTCCACAAGAAAGTTGCCAGTTGTCCATAGGAGGAATAAAGCAATTTGAAAGACACACCAGGTTTCAGTAGCCTCACGGCACTGTCAAGTCACAGGACAGGTAGAATTTTCACACCGTAGGTCTCTTATTCAAATAACGTGGAGTAGTCAATAAATTCAAAAAATAAATTTCAGCAGCGCCAGTCTCATGCAGTATTCATCTCTCCTTCCACCTTTGATTCTTTTCTTCACAACTTTTGCAAGAGTTGGAATGAAATTTCCACAATAAATATTGTTAAAAAAATTTAACCAAATTCTGCAAGCTCTGCAATAGATTTACTAAAAATCATTCAGAAGTGCAGGGGGAAACTGGGCTACTTCCTACAGCTGACTAGGAAGGAACAGCCATTTCCAACACACGACTGCCCTCTGGTGTCCTAAATGCATTCCTTCAACTTACACAGTCATCGTGGAAGTTCAGGATTCCACAGGAACTTTGCTCTTTTTCCATAAGTAAAATAAAGGATTCTGAGGGTATGCCAGGTTTTAGAACATCCTGCTTTCCACTGCTAAAGATACTCAATACACACTAGGCCAACAAGGACGATGTGGAGTTTGAAAATGTAGGACAAGATATCATTATTCTAGAGAAAAGTCACCAAGACAATTGTTACTGACACACTGCTGCTGGTTAATAAAGGCAACTTTGTTAAGTACCCTGTAATCGCTCTGTTCATATGTACAGGACAGGCAAAAGACCAAAGAAAAATTAAATGAAGGCAGGAAAAAAAATTTACATGAAGATTATTCATCCAAAGTAGTCAAAGCCTAAGCTGGAGTGTGAGATTCACTACCGTCAGAGGGTGGGCAGATGCCACAGTGTTTCTTACATAGAAGACCTCCCTTTTCCCTCTACACAGGAGAAGCTGCCTCCTCCTTCAAGGCAGAGGGGCCTTGGGAGAAAAGGCTGCCAGAGGGAGGAGGGGAGCCAGGGAGGAGGCGGCCAGCAGGGGGCAGCCTTCAGTCTGGAAACCACTCCCCCAGCCGCCATTTCGTGAAACCCTTTCCTATACAAAAGATAGCAGCATCCTTCCACAAAATGGTGGCGGAGGAGGGACCGAACGCAGGAGGGAGGGATTACACCGGAAGTAGGCAGGAGAGGGGAGGGAGGCTGCAGCCGATTGGCCAATGAGGAAGAAGGCCACTCCCACTTTCATGCTGAAGAAGCCCTGGCCCTTCATTTCGGCTCAGAGAGCCCAGAGTGCACAAGGTTTTCTCTCTGCAAGCATAGTGTGGCATGCACAATGAACACTTTCCCTAGCCATAAGCAATGCCACCTACATGGTCCCATATTTACACTACAAGTGTGCCCCAGAACACACCAAATGACATTGTCAGATATAATCATTAAAGATGTGGTCCAGACTGTGTCAGAAACATTGCAAACGATGCATTGAAAAACACATAGAGAGAGGTCAGTGGAGGGAGATGCGCTGTTTTCAGAACAATGAAAGGCAGAGAGACTGCACTGCGGGAACTCAACCTCCGCTCTTCAATGCTGTATGAGCAGTTTTCTTTTCCAACACACTGCTGTCCTCTGCTTTCCAAACTGTGCTCCTCTTTCTCATTCGCTTGTCAGTCAATTTGATAGCAATGGCTCAGGAAGATCATACAGAAGGATGCTGCTTTCACCCCATCATTCTTTTCTTCACCTGCTTTTGCAAGAATGCCTTTTCCACCAGATATATTGCCACTTTTCCAATGAAATTCTTCAAACCCTGCTTTAGCCGTATTAAAACCACAAGGACGGGTACTTTCTCACAGCTGCTGTGGGACCCACAGTCCTTTGCAATACACGACTGCCCTCTGGCGTCAAAAGGAGGTTCCTTCAATCTGACGCTGTCATTGTGGGAACGGAGGATTCCACAGGAAAGTTGCCTTTTCTCCATCGACAAAAATCAAGCAATTTGGAAAACACAACAGGTTTCACAAGCCTTATGGCACTTTCAAGATGCACAGCTAGAAGAGTTTTCATACTACAGGTCTGATATTCAAGGAGTCGAGATGTTCAACAAATGTGCACACTTCAAAAGAACAGGGAGGTTGGGAGGCTTGCTAAGAGCACTTTTCAATAAACATTTAGCCACTTCACTGCTGTGTGATTTCAGTCCCATTCCGTTTTCAACAGTGCCGGTCTCATGCAGTCCCACGTCTGCTTTCCCTCTTACATTCTTCTCTTCACATACTTTTGGAAGCATTAGAATGAATTTTCCATGAGAAATCTTGAAACATTTCTCAACAAAATACTGCAATCCCTGCTTTAGGTGTACTAAAAATCACTCAGAAGGGCAGGGAAAAACTTGACTACTTCTTACAGCACGGCCATTTCCAACACAGGACTGCCCTCTGGCGGCAAAAGTTTATTCCTTCCTCTGAAATGGCTATCATGAGAGTGCAGGAGCCCACAGGAAAATCACTCTTCCTCCATGGGCAAAGTAAATTATTCCCAAGGTACACCAAGTTCCAGAACCAATAGGAATATACCATATAGTACTGCATGCCTCCTGCTTCACACAGCAAAAGATGCTCCATAAACAGTGGGCCACAAGTGGTATCTGGCATTTGAAAATGTAAGACAAGATTTGCCTATTCTTGGGAAAAGTCACAAAGACAGCTGTGACGGACAGACTACTCTTCATTGATAAGGAGACTAGCCTATATGTGCTCTGCAATCTCTCCCTTCATGGGACGTAGAATGGCAAAAGCCCAAAGAAATTTTTCAATTGGTCAGTTCAATGAAGGCGCACACACACAAATAGTGCACAAAGATTATTCCTCCAAAGAAGTCAACACCTAAAATGGAGTGTGAGAGTCAGAACTGTCAAAAGGTGGGCAGATGTCACAGTATTCTCTCATAGAAGAAAGCCTCCCTTTTCCCTCTACACAAGAGAAGAATGAAATATTTCACAAGTCTACACTTTCTTTGCGAACAGAACTCTTTGCCAACATAGGCTTTTCTGAATCTCTCCTAAAACCGGTGCCTCCTTCTTCAAGGCCGAGGGACTTTGGGAAAAAAGGCTGCCAGAGGGAGGAGGGGAGCCAGGGAGGAGGCGGCCAGCAGGGGACAGGCTTCAGTCTGGAGACCACTCCCCCAGCCGCCATTTTATGAAACCTTTTCCTATACAAAAGATAGCAGCATTGTTCCACAAAATGGTGGCAGAGGAGGGACCGAACGCAGGAGGGAGGGGTTAGGCTGAAAGTAGGCAGGAGAGGGGAGGGAGGCTGCAGCCGATTGGCCAATGAGGAAGAAGGCCACTCCCACTTCCATGCTGAAGAAGCCATGGCCCTTCATTTCGGCTCACAGAGCCCAGAGTGCACAAGGCTCTCTCCAGGCATAGCGTGGCATGCAGTCATCACCTTGCCTAACCAAAAGCAATGCCTACCTACATGCTCCCAGATCCTAGGAAAGGTTTATACTATAAGTCTGCCCCACAACACCCTACGGAACACTGCTTTTCCTTCTTCTTTTCGTCTGGTTCTCTTTGAACAAACATAATCTTCAAATGTGTTCTTCAAACTATGGTAGAAACTATGTAAATAGTGTGTTCAGAACAAAAATGCGGAGAGTTCAGTGAAGGGGGAAGAGTTGTTTTCAGAAGAGTGAAAGGCACAGGCGTTGTGCTACATGAGCTCAGCCTCCTCTCTTCAGTCTTGTGTGAGCAATTTTCTTTTCCAATTCAGTGTTGCCCTCTGCTTTTCAAAGTGCACTCCTCACTCAGGCTAGTTTGAATAATTCCGTTTTGCCACTGACCAAACAAAGTTGATAGCAGGCTCAGGGAGATCATACACAAAGCCACTGATCATTCTCCTCTTTACAGGAGCCTAGGTGGCACAGAGGTTAAATGCAGCCACTTACTCATAAATTACAAGGTTGTGAATTCAATACCAGCCAGCAACTCCAGGTCAACTCAGCCTGGCATCCTTCCATAGGTTGCTAAAATGAGTACCCAGCTTGTTGAAGGCATTTAGCTTACACTTTGTAAACTTAGTACATCAGTAAGCAGTATAGAAATATACGTAGTACTGGTATTTCTACCTAGTTTTAAAACTGTTACAATGAATTTTCCAAAGAAAAATTCTCACTTTTCTCAAAGAAATTCTTCAAGCCATGGTTTAGATATATGAAAAACCACAAAGATGGGTACTTTATCACATCTGCTGTGGGAGCCACATCCTTTTCCAATACACTACTGCCCTCTGGCGTCAAAAGTGAATTTCTTCATCTGACTGTCTTTGTTGGAAAGCAGGATTCCACAGGAAAGTTAGAGTTTCCCTTGGAAAGAATCAAACAATCTCAATGACACACTGTGTTTCACAAGCGTTACGACACTGTCAAGCTGCAGAACTGGTAGAGTTTTCATATCATCGATCTGATATTCAAGCAAGTCAATATAATCAATAAATGTGTTCATTTCAAAAGAACAGGGAGGGTAGGAGGCTTGCAAAAAGCACTTATTGAAAAGATTTCACCACTTCACTTGAGTGCAATAGCAATGCTACCCTTATTTCAAAAGCGCTGATCTCATGCGGTCTCACCTCTGCTTTCCCCCTTATAATTTTTTCTTCACTTCTTTTTGCAAATTAGAATGACTCTTCCACAAGAAATAATGTCACATTTCAAAACAAATTTATGCAAGCCCTGATTTAGATATACTAAAATGCACTCAGACAGGCAGGGAAGAACACAGCAAGTTCTCGCAGCTGACATGAGAGCCAGATCCTTTTCCAATACACTACTGCCCTCTGCCGTCAAAAGTGCATCCCTTCCTCTGGCACTGTCATTGTTTGAGTGAGATTCCACAAGAAAGTTGCCATTTCTCCATAGACAGAATCAAGTAATATGAAACACCTAAGACTCATGATACTTTCAAGTTGCAGAATAGGAAGAGTTTGCATAAAAAAGTCTCACATTCAAGCATGTTGGGATATTAAATGAATGTGTACACTTCAAAAGAACAGGGAGGGTGGGAGGCTTGTTAAAAGCACTTTTCAAAAAGAGTTTAGCTACTTCCCTGCAGTTTCTTGCTGTCCCAGCTTTGCTTTAAGAGTTTCATTTTTTTTCCAGGTGCTTTTGTAAGAATTAGAATTAATTTTCCACAGAAAACATTGTTACTTTTCCCAAAGAAATGCTTCAAACCCTGATTTAGTTGTATTAAAAACACAAAGATGGGTGGATTCTTGCAGCTGCTGTGGGAGCCACGGGCTTTTCCAATACACTGCTGCCCTCTGGCGTCAAAAGTGGATGCCTTCATCTGAAGCTGTCATTGTGGAAACGCAGGAATTCACAAGGAAGTTGCCGTTTCTCCACGGACAGAATCAAGAAATGTGAAGCACAAACTAGCCTTCATGAGCATTACAACACTGTGGTGGTGCAGGGCTGGAAGAGTTTTCATGCCGCAGTTCTGATATTCAAGCAAGTTGGGTTATTCAATAAATGTGTTCACTTCAAAAGGACAGGAACGGTGGGAGGCTTGCAAAGAGCACATTTGCAAAACAGTTTGGCCGCTTCACTGCACTCCTGTGGCATTCACATATTCTTTTCCACAGTGTCCATCTCATCTGGTCACACCAATGCTTTCCTCCTTTCATTCCTTTCTTCAATTTTTGCAAGAGCTAGAATGTATTTTTCACAAGAAATATTGTCACATTTTCGAACAAAATTCTGCCAGTGCTGCCCTAGATATACTAAAAACCACTCAGATGGAGAAGGAGGAACTCAGCTACTTCGCACAGCTGATGAGGAGGCCATAGGCTTTTCCAATACATGACTGCCCTCTGGTGTCAAAAGCGCATCCCTTCCTTTGGAAGTCTTATTGTGGGAGTACAAGATTCCACAGGAAAGTTGTTCTTTTTCCATGGGCAAAATGCAGGAACTCAGAAAGTACACACGGTTTCAGAACCAATATGAATACTAACTATAGTAGTGCATGGATCCAGCTTTACACCACAAAAGAAACTGAATACACACTATGCCAACAAGGGCACTTGAAGGTTTCAAGAAACAACACAATCTTTGCTTATCATATCAAGGCAGAAGCCCCTTGGGAGAAGAGGCTGCCAGAGGGAGAAGGGGAGCCAGGGAGGAGGCGGCCAGCAGGGGGCAGCCTTCAATCTGGAGACCACTCCCCCAGCCGTCATTTTGTGAAACCCTTCCCTATACAAAGGATAGCAGCATCCTTCCACAAAATGGTGGCGGAGGAGGGACCGAATGCAGGAGGGAGGGGTTAGGCTGAAAGGAGGCAGGAGAGGGGAGGGAGGCTGCAGCCGATTGGCCAGTGAGGAAGAAGACACTCCCACTTTCATGCTGAACAAGCCCTGGCCCTTCATTTCAGCTCAGAGAGCCCAGAGTGCACAAGGTTTTCTCTCTGCAAGCATAGTGTGGCTTGCACAAGAACCACTTTCCCTAGACAAAGCAATGCCTACCTACATGGTCTCATATTTACACACCAAATGACATTCTCTCTTTCTTTCAGGCTCTCTCTGAATAGTTATTCAGATATAATCATTAAAGATGTGGGTCAGACTATGGTAGAAACTTTGCAAACAATGTTTTGAGAACACAAATGGAGAAAGGTCAATGGAGGGGGATGAGCTCTTTTCCAAACAATAAAAGGCAGAGCGACTGCAATGCGGGAACTCAGCCTCCGCTCTTCAGTGCTATGTGAGCAATTTTCCTTTCCAACACATTGCTGCCCTCTGCTTTCCAAAGTGCGCTCCTCTTTCTCTTACGCTTGTCAGCCTGGGAAGCCAAGACCACTTTGAATAATGCCATTTTGCCATTGATAAAGGTGACACAGTGGCTCCAGGAGATCCTATAAAAGGCTTTCACTCTATCATTAACTTCTTCATCTTCTTTTGCGAGAATGAATTATCCAAAGGAAATATTGTCACATTTCCCAAAGAAATTCTTCAAACCCTGATTTAGCTGTATTAAAAACACAAAGATGGGTGGATTCTTGCAGCTGCTGTGGGAGCCACGGCCTTTTCCAATACACTGCTGCCCTCTGGCGTCAAAAGTGGATGCCTTCATCTGAAGCTGTCATTGTGGAAACGCAGGAATTCACAAAGAAGTTGCCGTTTCTCCACGGACAGAATCAAGAAATGTGAAGTACATACTAGATTTCATGAGCATTACAACACTGTGGTGGTGCAGGGCTGGAAGAGTTTTCATACAGTAGTTCTGATATTCAAGCAAGTCGGGATATTCAATAAACGTGTTCACTTTAAAAGGACAGGAATGGTGGGAGGCTTGCAAAGAGCACTTCTGCAAAACAGTTTGGTCACTTCACCGCAGTCCCGTGGCATTCACATATTCTTTTCCACAGTGTCCATCTCATCTGGTCACACCAATGCTTTCCTCCTTTCATTCCTTTCTACAACTTTTTCAAGAGGTAGAATGTATTTTTTCACAAGAAATATTGTCACATTTTCAAATTCTGCCACTCAGATGGAGAAGGAGGAACTCGGCTACTTCGCACAGCTGATGGGGAAGCCCTAGGCTTTTCCAATACTCTGCTGCCCTCTGGCGTCAAAAGCGTGTCCCTTCCTCTGGAAGTCTTATTGTGAGAGTGCACATATCCATAGAAAAGTTGTTCTTCTGGTCAAAATAAAAGAATGCTGAAAGTACACCAGCTTTGAGAAGCAATATGAATACTATCTATAGTACTGGATGCTTCCTGTTTTACACCACAAAAGACACCCAGTACGCATTAGACCAACAAAGGCAAGTTAGGGTTTCAAAACATAGAACAGTATGTCCATATGATGCAGCTGCCTCCTTCTTCAAGGCAGAAGCCCCTTGGGAGAAAAGACTGCCAGAGGGAGGAGGGAACCAGGGAGGAAGCGGCCAGCAGGGGGCAGCCTTCAGTCTGGAGACCACTCCCCCAGCCGCCATTTCGTGGAACCCTTTCCTATACAAAAGATAGCAGCATCCTTCCACAAAATGGTGGCGGAGGAGGGACCGAACGCAGGAGGGAGGGGTTAGGCCAAAAGTAGGCAGGAGAGGGGAGGGAGGCTGCAGCCGATTGGCCAATGAGGAAGAAGACACTCCCACTTTCATGCTGAACAAGCCTTGGTCCTTCATTTCAGCTCAGACAGCCCAGAGTGCACAATGCTCTCTCTAAGCATAGCGTGGCATGCACAATGAACACTTTCCCTAGCCAAAGCAATGCCTACCTACAGGCTCCCAGATCCTGGGGAAGGTTTATACTACAAGTGTGCCCCAGGACACACCAAATGACATTGTCTCTTCCTTTCCGGTTCTCTCTGAATATCTGGTCAGATATAATCATTAAAGATGTGGCTCAGACTGCGTCAGACACTGCAAATAATGCGTTGAAACACGAATGGGGAGAGGTCAGTGGAGGGGGATGTGCTGTTTTCAGAACAGTGAAAGGCAGAGAGACTGCAATGCGGGAACTCAGCCTCCACTCTTCAATGCTGTGTGAGCAGTTTTCTTTTCCAACACACTGCTGTGTTCTGTTTTTCAAACTGTATTTCTCACTCTGCAATGCGTGTCAGCCCTGGAAGGCAAGACCAGTTTCAGTAATTCCGTTTGGTCACTGAACAAACACAGTTGACAGTAGTGGTTCTGGGAGATCACATAGGATGTTGCTTTCACACTATCATTCTTTTCTTTACCTGCTTTTGCAAGAGTTAAAATCAGTTTTCCACAAGAAGTATTTTCATATTTTCCAAAGAAATTCTTCAAACCTTGCTTTAGATGTATTAAAAACCACAAAGATAGGGAGGTTCTCTCAGCTGCTGTGGGAGCCATGGCCTTTTCCAATACAGAACTGCCCTCTGGCATCAAAACTGCATTCCTTCCTGTAGCACAGTCATTCTAGGAATGCAATATTCCACCAGAAAGTTGCCATTTCTCCATGGAGGGAATCAAGGAATTTGCAAGAGACGCTAGGTTTCACAAGCCTTATGACAATTTCACATTGCAGGACTGGAAGAGTTTCCATACCGCAGGTCTGATATTCAAGCAAGTTGGGATATTCAATAAATGTGTATACTCCGAAAGGACAAGGAGGGTAGGATGTCTGCAAAGAGCACTTGTCAAAAAAGAATCACTTCATATTGGTGAGAGTTGGGGAGCAGTGAATTTAACCACTTTGCTGGAGTGCTATGGTAGACACATTCTGTCTTCAATTGTGCTGGGTCTTTTTGACACGTTCTATCTCTAGCAATATAATGGGGCTGCAAAGCAAATCCTTAGGAAAGAGTGCTAGTTCACCATTCAATGAACAAATAAATATTGAAGTTTCTGTATTGTTTTAATATTGCAATAAGGTGTCCCATGTTTAAATAAACTGCACTAGGTGATAGTTGGTTTCTGACACATCACGGAATACACCAGTGCTAGTTAACAAAGTTCATCACAAATGAAGAAACTGATCGCTCTACATTGCCATTCGAGGAGAATACAGCCCAAGGACAGCATATGACTACATATTTTCCATTTTGAACCATGAAACAAAATCAACACAGGTGAACCCAATGGGAAGGTGTTAACGCCACAGTGATGGGAAACGCTGTGGTGTTCTTTCAAACATATAGTGCTTCATTTTGCCTTTACAAAGGAGAACAAGGGAATGTATCAAAAGGCACAGCATCTCAGCAAAACAGAAGCAGACACGGGTCTTCTACGCAACAGGGCTGACAAGCAAGTGTACCACTCCCAGATTTCCAGAAAATGACTCTACAGGCCTACTATGCAGCTGCCTTCTTTGTGCAAGGCAGACGAACCTTGGGAGAAAATGCTGCTAGAGGGAGAAGGGAGGGCCAAGGTGTGAGTTAGCAGCACAGAGGCAGAAATGTGACAAGCGCATGGAAGACCATCAAACCTCCATCCAAAAAGGTAACACCCAGACGCCATTTCGTGAAACTCTTTTCTATACAAAAAATAGCAGTATCTTTCCACAAAATGGTGGCAGAGGAGGGACCGAATGCAGTAGGGAGGGGTCAGGCCGAAAATAGGCAGAAGAGGGGAGGGAGGCTGCAGCAGATTGGCCAGTGAGGAAGAAGGCCACTCCCACTTTCAAGCTGAAGACGCCCTGGCCTTTCATTTCGGCTCAGAGAGCCCAGAGTGCACAATGCTCTCTCCAAGCATAGTGTGGCATGATAAGAACCACCTTCCTTAGCCAAAAGCAATGCCTACCTACAAGCTGCCAGATCCTGGGGAAGGTTGATACTACAAGTTTGGCCCAAAACACTTCACGGGACATTGCTGATCAGACATAATAATTGAAGATTTTTTTGTTCAAACTGTGTTAGAAACACTGCAAATAGTGGGTTAAAAGCACAAAATGCAGAGATCAGTGGAAGGGGAATGCACTGTGTTTCAGAACACTGTAAGGCAGAGAGATTGTGATGCCTCCCACTCAAGGTGTAAGACTACATGTCTTCCATCTTCAACCCTGAAAAACCTTCAGCCCATTGACTCGAGTTTGGTGTTTGAGGACCCAAAGAAATTCACTGATTTTAGGGCAATGTTATGAATAAAATTTATAGTTCCTAATCATTATTCCGCTATAAACAACTCAACCCTGAGTACTTTTTTCTCACTGCTCTGGAATCTCTGTCCTCAGATGAAGAGAAGGTTTGTACAAATTTTGCAGTAGGTCAGTCCCACGAAGACACAAAGGAAACATTACACAAACATTATCCATCCGGGGTGGGGGGGTATTAGTTCCAAAGGGTGAGAAGCTACTGCATTGTCTCAAAGGTGAAGTGTTTTTTCTCTTTACACACTGCAACAAGAAAAAGTATCACAAGGCACCACATTTTCTATCAACATGCCGAAAAGCAAGTGGGGGGCAGCTTACTACTTGTCTGGCCAAGCAAAATGAGCACAGCTCCCACTTTTTAACAAAAGTACACTGCAGCAATACTATGCAGCAGCATTCTCAAAGTTAAAGATCCTTTGAAGTAAATGCTGGAGGAGGGAGAACAAGGGAGTGCGGTCAGCAGCATGGAGGAGGGACCCTGCCAGAAGGCTGAGAGCTTGCGAAAAGAATACCACGCGCCCAATGGAGGGGGGAAGAAACAGCATCCATTTTGTCAAACACATTCCTACACAAAATGATGTACAATGGAGGATGAAAACAAAGAAGGGAAGAATTAGTAAGACAGTAGACAAGACAAAGGACAGTCTCTTTCAATACCGGATCAGACTTCATCACTAAAGACATTGCCCAAAATGTACCATCAGATTTAGACACTGAAAGGCAGAGAGATAGAGATTAAGCTGAGCCACCTCTCTTGCTGTGTGAGCAGATTTCCCACACAGAGCTGCCCTCTGGTTTTCAGACTGCACTCCTCACTCTGAGATGATTACCAGGCTGGGAATGCAAAGCTATTTTGAATAGTACCCATTTTGCCACATAAAGAAGAAGCAATTTGATATTTGGGGCTTAAGGAGATCATATAGCCAGATGTTTCTTTCACTGTTTAATTCCTTTCTTCGCCTGCTTTTGCAAGAGTTGAAATTATTTTAATATGATTTTTTTAAAAAAACATTGTTCAATGAAATAATAATAATAATAATAAAAAGTTTATTTTCATCCCGCTTTTCCAACTTTGATCAAAGCGGCATAAAGAATTTAGATAAAAAATACACCAAGATAAAAACAGTTTAAACAACATTTAAAAACAGTCACAATAACAACACAGGGCCAGCTGAGTGGGGGAATCCATAAACATTCCATAAACAAATGTTGCAAATGTTCCTGTAAGTATCCTTAAAATCAGTCAGATGGGAGGGGAAAGTTCAGCTAGTTCGGCCATTTTCAGCAGTCATGTCAGCCACTATCGTTTTCAACAAGCTATTGTTCCCGAGAAAAAGACAATGCATCTATAGCTTTCTTTTCACATGGCAAGAGAACCTTGAGAAAAAATGCTGCTGGCAAGAATGAGGTGAGCAAACACGTCAGCTGGAGGGCGAGGAGCCTTGTCAGAATGTGGTGAGTATGAGAAAGAACGTCTCCTTTCCTACAGAACAGGCACAAGCAACTTTTCACAAAATGGTGGCACAGGGAGGGCAGGAACACGGGAGGGAGGAGTTAGAGAGAGTAAGAACAGCAGAAGGGCGCCGTAACAGATTGGGCTGATGAGAAAAAACGTCACTCCCACTTTCATGCCGAAGAAGCCCAAGCACTTCATTGTGACTCAAGCAGACTTGACTGCAGAACACTAGGCCACTAAGGGGGATTTAGTGTTTAGTGCAGAGAATGCAGTCCTGGGATAATAGCATGACATGCAGGCCTCCCTGTTTCACTAACCGAAAACAATTCTAATATACATGCTCCAAATGCAGAGTAATCTTCATAGTACAGGTGCTCAAAAATACACAGTGTGACTTGCTTTACTCTTCTGCTGAAGCTCTCTTTCAATCCCGGATCAGACGTTATCAGTAAAGATATTGTACAAGCTGTGTCATGAACTTTGCAAATATTGCTTCTAGTGCAAGGCAGCTGTTTTCAGAATCCTTAAAGACAGAGAGATTGGGATGAGGGAGCTCAGGCACCTCTCTCAAACATCTTGGAAGTGGCTTCCTTTCCAACACAGTGCTGCCCACTGCTTGTCAAAGTCCAGTCCTTACTCAGGCCAGGAAGGCAAACCCGTTTGAATAGTTCTTGTTCCATCATTGAGAAAGCAAGTTGAGAGTTGTGGTTCCATAAGTGCATTTGACATTTCTTTGGCCCCAATTCAGTGTCTTCAGCTGCTTCTGCAAAAATAATTAAATGTTTCAAGTTCTCTCCACAGAAGATAAGAAGGAAATATATCAAAAGGGTGGCCTTTTCTGAAAAACAGAACACATTGCCAACAAAGACATATCTTAATCTCTCAGAAAGCAGGTAGGAACAGCTTGCTACTAGGATGGACTGACCAGAAAGAGCACCACTCTCCTCTGAAGAAAAGGACATTGCAGCCATATTATGCAGCTGTCTTGTTCCCATAAAGCAAAAGATCCTTGGGAGTAAAAGCTGGCGAATGGAGGAGGCTTGAATGAGCAGGACAGGGGTGGGGGGGAGGCTGCAAGGAGGTGGGCAGCTTGGCAAAGAATACCACTCCCATCTGGGGGGGAAAGCACCCAACCACCATTTTATGAAACTTTTTCCTACATAAAAGACAGAAGTATCTCTTCACAAAATGGCAGTGGAAGGAGGGAGGATACCTTTCCATAAGGTAAAAAGAACTTGGGAGAAAATGCTGGTGGAGGAAGGAGGGCGAGTGAGGGAGTGAGTCAGCAGCATAAGGGGAGGGATGCAGCAAGCACATGGAAGAGCACCACGCCTCCTTTCAAAAAACAACAGAGCAGCCATTTCGTGAACCTCTGTCCTATAGAAAAGGCATAAGCATCTTCTCACAAAATGGCGGCGGAGGGAGGGAGGGAACAGGGGCGGGAGGAGTTGGAGCAAGAGGGGGCAGGGCAGGGGAGGGAGGCTGCA
>NC_056531.1:14652651-14671672 GCF_019175285.1 Sceloporus undulatus
CCCGAAAAGCCTTCGTAAGCCGAATTGCCATAGGCGCTAATGGGGAAAAGCCGCGTTTCGTGCGAAAAAGCCGAAAAAAGCACCAAAAATTTTCTTCGTATCCCGAAAAAACATTCGTAACCCGGAACAATGATTTCCTATGGGATTTTTTCATATCCCGAAAATTTCGTAACCTGGGTATTTCGTATCCCGAGGTACCACTGTATATGAAAGAATAAGTAAGACAGAGGAGGGGCAGGAGGGGCTCAGGGGGAAGACCACTCCCACCGGGGGGGAAGCAGCACCCGGCTGCCATTTTATGGGGCAGTTTCCTGCACAAAACTCCCAAGAACCTTTTCACAAAATGGTGGCAAGTGTGGAGGGAGGAGGAGCAAGAGACATTCAGTCATCTAGAGAGAAGAGAAACACAGCCAGTAGAGGGGCTCAGGAGGAAGAATACCACAGCATCCATTTTATGAACAGAGTAGCAGCACTTTTGAAAAAAATGACAGAGGCGGGAACCAGGAAACGGAGGAGGGATAAACCACATTTCCACATCCTAAGTTAACCACACCCCTTCCCTTCCGTTCAGAGGTGTGTGTGGAGAACACTCAATGCTCGTACCGCTTGCACCATGCCTCACGCAAACAACCCAAGGGCTATGTTCTCAAACCCTGGGTCATCTCTGTAATGCAACTGGCTCAGAAAAACAAAGGTTAGTATTTCTTTCACTCACTATTCTTCAGTTCAGGCTCCTTTTCAATAGCTTATCAGATATGATCTCTACAAAGGCTGTGAAAAGTGTGAAATCAACTTTACAAATTGTGTTTTCACAAGACTAAAAAGCAAAAGTAGGGAGAGGAGAGCTCAGCCAGCTCTCTTGAGTGCTCTGGGAGCCGTATTCTTGCTGGTCTCAGCTTTTAAAACCGCAAACCAAGCATGGAAACTACTGTTGTTCCAGTAATACAGGACCATACTGAATCATTGCAATTTCACCACTGAAAAAAAAACAAAGCAATCTTAAAAGTATGCTACATTTTAGAATCTGTAGGAAGTGGTATGTTTGCAGGATCCAGTGTTGATGCTAAAGATCTTATGTTAAAGAACTGGGGTTCCAAATATGTGTGCTTTGTACAAGGGAGTGGGGCTGGAATGTTTGTTAGTAATGTCTTGGATAAAGAAAATAAGGCAGATATGGAGAGGAGAGTTCATTCATTTCTCCAGAGTGCATAAGCCACAATCTTTTCTCATACAGTGCTGGTCTATATTTTTACCACTGCAACCCATGCTCTACAGGTGCCATCATGCCAGAAATGCAAGACCTATCCAGCTGCAATTTCACAACCCAAGAGACAAAAGCATTCATAAAGATGTGTGATGTAAAATGCCCAAAAGACAACTGTGGTCCTCTAACACATAACAGAATAGGAATGTCACTACTGATTAATGGACCTCATCATCAAGGAAAAGGCTAGTCTCCACAATATCATGTGAAAGGCTTACCCTCCAATGAGGCTACATTAGCACAAGTCTCCCACTTTCTGCCACTGGCACACAGTGCATCATTTATTGTTTTGAAAGACGTGTGCCAAATTAGCCATTTCTGCTCCAAGGAGATGACGGTTACGAGTAGCTCCTAATTCCTCTTCCCTAAAAAGAATTAAATGGTCTGTACCTTTTCTTTGAGCTGTAGAATTTCCTGCCTAAAATGAAGAGAAGGTGCCTGGGAGAGTGAAAAACCGCAGTAGCACAATCCAATTCAGACAAGTTAAGAATGTTACCACAATATTCTTCTTCCAAATCAGAGGAGAACTAGGTGTGGGGTGAATGATTGTCACAGGGTTGATAAATGCTACAATGCTTGTTCAATGATGTTATTTCAAAGGCTTAACAAGGAAACATTTCAACATGTTGAGTTTTTATGCAGAATGTAACATTTAGTAAACAAATACACTCCAGCATCTCCTTCAAAGCAGGTAGGGATAAGTAAGCCTGCCTCTAGAGATAGTTCATGAGGCTCTCTGACCTTTTTTGAAAAAGAACAATGCAATCAAAATATATAGTTGTTTTCTTCAGATAAGGAGCCACTACAGAAAATGCTGACAGGAGATAACCACAGGAGAGTGAGCAGACAGGAGGAGGGGAGGGAAATGGTCAGGACTGGAAGAAGCAAGTGCAAGGAAGAAGACCAATTGCATTAAAAAAAAAGCACACTGCTGTCATGTTATGTTTCCTACAGTTAAGGCACAAGCATTTTCACAAAATGGCAGCAGGGAGGGAACACATGAGGGAGGAGTAAAACAAAGATGGGCAGGACAGAGGAGGGACAAAGTCAATGGCAGGTCTCACAAGGAAGAATACCACTCCCACTTGGAAAAAAAGGTCCCAACCACCATTTTTCTCTAGTTAACACATAAGTATCTTTTCACAAAGTAGAAGAACAGGGAAGGAACATACATGGAAAGAGTCTGAGACAGAATATGCTGGACAGTTGAAGGACACCAACAGTGGAAGAATACCGTTCTTACTTAACTGGAAAGCAACACCCTCCAAAATCCTGTACCATCAGTATAATACAGCTGGGTTAAAAAAAACAGTTTAACATTGTTTTACCCTTTCATTCTTCTATGTAGGCTTTTTTCAACTGATTATCAGACAGTATCAGTACTAATTTTGATCAAATTGCATTGTAAAAGTTTCCAAATATATGACATTTTAAGTTTTTCCATCTTTCAAACAGTTATAGAATGAATATTTTTCACTTTTCCAGACTGGGTGTTGATCCTACACACATTTCCTGGAAAAGTTTTAGTCTCCATCCAGTTGTAAAGTACACTATATACTGTTAAAATACCTAAAGTTTTAAATAAACCACTTGAATAAAACTTGCCACAAGATCCCTACCTCAAAGTCTACATCTCTTCTTGCTGTCCTCCTTTGGAAATATTTGATATGTACTTGCTGATAAGGAAACTGACCCATTTCTATGGATCAAAATTGCCTTGTTTCACTAGAGGAAATTGAAGCATAAGACTAACAATAACTAAACAGCAACCTTCTTCTGCCAGTGACTAAAGTGAAGGCTCCTCAAGTGTCTCAGAAATGAGCAGGCATCAGCTCTGTCTCCTCTTCTCCAAGAAGCCAACATCTTGTCTAAGCACTTACATTGTTGAATGGAGTTACAGTAGGTTTCCAAAACTGTGTGATCCTTTTGAGTTTGCACAAGTGACGCAGTGATGATGATCCAGATCTCATGGCAAGCAGGCAATATTCAATAAACATATACAGTGTAGAGGCTAGTAAGTCTGAAATATTTGGAAACAATGATTTATGAATACTGAAAAGAAGACATGCCATGATATTATCAACATCCCAAAAATGCAAAAGCAATTGGAAAACTACCATTTCGCCAATTAAGAAATAAACTAATTTGAAAATTGCATGATGTATACATATTATAAAAGTAAGAGAATGCATGGTAGAAAAAGCAGAGCAGTGCATAACAGATTACAAACAGCACTGCTAGTTGACATACTTTGTCTTTAATGAAATCAATAGTCTCTGCACTATTGCCGCCTCGAGTCCCTGTATTGGGAGATAGACAGGATATACAGTGGTACCTCGGGATACGAAATACCCAGGTTACGAAATTTTCGGGATACGAAAAAATCCCATAGGAAATCATTGTTCCGGGTTACGAATGTTTTTTCGGGATACGAAGAAAATTTTTGGTGCTTTTTTCGGCTTTTTCGCACGAAACGCGGCTTTTCCCCATTAGCGCCTATGGCAATTCGGCTTACGAAGGCTTTTCGGGTTACGAAAGCGGCCGCGGAACGAATTAATTTCGTAACCCGAGGCACCACTGTACAGTAATAATAACTGAAAAGCTTACACTTGGATCAGTCTATACTCCCACAAGCCTCCCACTTTCCACTTTGAAAAAATACAAACCCCGTACTAGGCCATACTAAATAATTTAGTGTTTTAACAGACACCTGTAAAATTAGGCCTTCCCACTGCAAAGAAATGAAGACTACTACTTGGCCAAAGCACCTCTGACTATTCTTTGTCTAAGAGAAGCTTATGAAATTCATAGGCTCACCATACAACTTGAATGCCCATTGACACAATAGTTCCTATTCGCTATTCCCTTATAAAGATTTAAATAGTCAGTACCTTTCTTAATGCTCTAAAACTTGTTTCTTCAGATGAAGGGTGAGGCAACCAGAATTGCAATATTTCAATCTCATTAAAATACAATACGAATATTACCAACGTGTTATTTCTTCAAATACGAGAATGCTGCGGAATGGGATAAGTTGTACAGTGTATGCAGATGCTACATGCACTTGGAAATATGGCGTTCCTTAATTTTTCTTTTAAAACGCGCAATGAGAAAATATGCCAACATCGCAACCTTTTACGCAAAACAGTATTCGGCGAAGAAATACATTCTGTGATCTCCTAAGTAGGTGGAAGATAGCCTGCAAGTAGGTGGAAACGACAAGAAACAACATCAGTCCTATTGGGGGTTTTAAAAGTCCCCTGCTGTTAACTTAAGCTGGTTTCTTTGGACCGGCCATCATCTCTGCAGATACCTATCACAGAGGCAAGTGGAACTACTGGGGGATGGGACAGTTTTGTGTTAGCCCCAGCTATGAGCAGCCTCAGGATGTGGGTGCTGTCTGCAGACAGGAGTGGGTTTCTTTCTCATGAGTTCTGTCTTCTGCTAGCCTCCCTTCCTCTTGTACGTTCTACCAAACCTAGTGTTCTCTCGTGCTTTCTTTCCCTGTCCCATTCCCCAGTAGTTCCACTTGCCTCTGCCACAGTTGTCTGCTTTTTAAAAAGCACACCCTGCTGCTCTTTTATGAAACTGTCTTCTTCAAATAGTGGAAAGTACCTCTGAAGAAAACAGTGGTAGAGGGAGCCAAACCTGGGATTTGGAGGGAAAGACACAGCGAAGACAGGAAATGTATCGGTCAACTGAGTTGGCACATAATAAGAATGCCATCCCCACGTTTTATGAAAAGGGTACCTTGCCACCATTTGATGAAGCTATTTTCTGCCTCTCAAAAAATGATGGCAAGGAATAGAGAAGAAAGGAAGGTGTGAAAGAGAAGGAGGGCAGGGGGGGGGGGGGGGACAGAAGTGACCAGCAGATGGGGCTGACAAGCAAGAATTCCACCCCCATTTTTCAAAGGAGCACCCTGCAGTCATTTTATGAAGTTGTCGTCCACTGGCATTGCAGCAGCACCTGTGAAGAAAAAAGGTGGCAGTGTGGGGAAAACTTGGGGGGAGAGAGGAGGGGTCAAAAAGAAACTGGGCCGGAGAGGAGAGGGATGGAGGCTGCCAGGAGTCAGGGCTGGCAAGTCAAACCCTCTCCCACTTTTATGAAGCCGCTGTCTTCACAGAAGGCAACGGCGCATATGAAGAAAATGACATGGTGGCTGTGCAAGAATGGCAAAAGGGGGGAGGGAAGGAAAAGTAGGCAGGCCAGGGGAGGCTGGAGGCAGCCAGTAGGGGCAAGGAGGCCAAGCCAAAGGGGCACGCCTGCCCCAGCCCCCCCCCCCGCTGGCCCTGGAGGCAGTGGCCTTCTGCCAAGCAAAGACTAGGAGAGAGAGAGAGAGAGGGAGGCCTCCTGCGGGTGGCGCTAAAGAAGCGCAGGGAAGGAGCTCCTTTCCACGAAGCTGGCACCACCAGAACCTCCTCAGCAAATGGAAGGGGGCCCAAAGTGGGCAGGCCCAGCGGAGGGCAGCTGCCAATAGAGGCGCCCGAGAGGGAAGGCCTCCCACTCCCCCTGCTTAAAGCAAGGCCCCCTCCCGCCATCTTAGGACACCGTCTTCCTCAGATAGAGCACCAGCATCGCTCAAGAAAGCCGAGGGAGGCCGGGAAGGGCCTCCAGGGGGCGGGGGATGGGGGTCCCCACAGGCAGCCTGAGGCGTTGAGCCTCTCGCCCGGGGCGCCTCAGCTAGACGCGACGGAGCGCTTGAGGAAATGGCGGCGAAGGGAGGGCAAGGCGGGGAGGGCGGGGGTCGGGGGGCTCCCGCCCAAACTCTGCCTGAGGGGAACGGGGGAGGGGCGGGGGAGAGAAGGCCGCGCACTCCCCCTCGGCCTTGGCCCTCCTCGGGCGGCAACCGAGATGCCGGGGGCGGAGGCTAGGGGGACTCCAACCCGCACGCCCCGCGCCCCCGACCCCCTCCCCGCCCGGAGTGAAGGGCCGCGCCGGCCTCGGGGCGGGAAGAAGGGCTGCTTGGCTCCCTCCAAGGCCTACAGGCCGCCCAGAGGCCGAGGGCCCCGTCTCGCTCCGTCCGGGAGCCATGTTTGTCTGGTCACGTGGCTCCGCTGGGCCAATGGGAGGGCGGCCGTGACGCTGTGGCCCCGCCCCTTTCACTCGGCGCCCTCCGCCAGCCAGGAAAGGCAGAAGCCGCGCGGGCGCCTAACGAAGGGTCTGGCAGTGTCGCAGTCTCCTCAGCTCCAGGCGCCGGGAGAGAGGGGCGGAAGCAGAGCCAGGGACGGGGAAGGAGCCGGGCCGGAAGAAGCCGCCTGGGAGGCCCTGAAGGAGGAGGAAAGGGGCCCGCCGCGCAGCCCTGGGGAGCCAAGGCTTGGGAGGCAGGCGGGCGGGTGGGTGGGGGGCGCGTGCCTCTGCCCCCAGCGAGGGCCTGGCAGCCTCGTTGCTGAGGGAGCCCGAGAGCGACTAGCCTTGGTCTGCGCCTGCGCGCCTGCTGCCTGGCTGATCTCACCGGAAGGGCGGGGGCTTCGGCGGAAGCGGAAGGGCCGGCGGAGAGGGGGAGGGGCCTGGGGGCAGGCGCTGCTGTCGACGGAATGGCCTTCAGCAACTACAGCTGCCTCCAGCGCGCCCAGCTGACCTTCGAGTACCTCCACACCAACTCGTGAGTAGCCCCCAGGCAGCCAGGCAAGCAACCCCCGCCGCCGGGCCTCGCGGGCAACGGCCGGCCCAGGCTGCTCTCTTCGCGCAGGCGCTCTTTCGGCCGCCTTGGCCACGGCTCCTAATCCAGGACAAAAACAACCAAGCCAGCCGCACAAGGCCCAGCCAAAGGCCCGCCCGCCCCGGGCAATGAAGGCGCCTCGCGGGCCCGGAGGCAAGCGTCGCGGGACTTGGCACCTCGCAGCATGGGGGCCCCTCGGGAGGGAGTGCTGCCAGGAATCCCGCCGTTCCCCCGGGCCTCGGGCGGCAGTAGGAGAGGCCGAGGAAGGCGACCCTACGCTGGAGCGCAGAAAAGGAGTCAGCAGGGCCCTAGGTTCCCAAGAAGGGAGGGCAGGAAGCCAGGCCCTGGTGCTGCTCCTCTGGGGATGGCGCCAGGGGCCGAGAGAAAGGGCAGGCAGGGCAGGGTCTGTCGAGGAAGAGGAGGGAGGCAGGTAAGTCTGCTCCCTGCCTCGGAAGGAGGAGACCTGCCTCCCAGGTGCCCTTGCTTCTGCAGGGCAACTGGAGAGCCCCATCCAGGGTGGGAGCCTTCAACAGGACCATGCTCCAGCACTGTGCTCTTCTCCAGGAGCTCACTGCTTCACTGAAGCAGGACCCGTGCGCCTTAAAAACCTGAGCAGAAAAACTGGGAAGCCCTCCGAAGCAGCAGAGGGGAACAACAGCCTGTTTCCACTAGCATTGGAGAGTAAAATCGCCTGTTGGATCTCTCCCCAGATTCTAAGGTCCCCTCGCATGCAGATTAGGGGACATCCAAGAAGAAAGGAGGTGCTTGAGCCCTGAGTAGCACAATGGATTCATAGCTGAGAGATGCTTTTCCTATGGCGTCAATAGTTGTATCTCACAGATCCATAGGACTTGCCCTGCCAGGGTGCGGTGTAGTCTTTAGCACTGAAACTCTGGTTGTATTTTATGAGGTTTGCTTTTGCTTCGATAGGCAAGTAATACTCAGGTGGTTTTACCAGTTCCTTCCTCTGAAATCTAGTCTCCTGTGCCTGGTATTCATGGGCCTGTTAGTATTGAAATATTACTTCTGTAGTTCAGGATCAACTGCTTCAAAAGCAATGGCTTCTGAGTCCAGCGGTCAAGGAAGGAAGGAACTTTCATTATAGACAATAGTATCACAAAATTTAGTGATGTGTCAGTCTCTTTTTGCGTAGAATAGTTTGTCATCTTTCCAGTCTCTGGACACTATGGAAGTGGCATTGGCATTACAAATGTCAATAAAAGCATGAGAATGTTGTGTAAGGCAGAGTAAACACCTTCAGAACCATTCATCTTATATAGAAAAGATGCACATGTCACTTGTGCTTCAGCCTTTTCTAATGTAGCAGTGGACACATGGGGTACTTACTAATGTGAGCTTAAAGTACAGCTTGAAATCATTGGCTCACAGCCGAACCATGAGACATCTGCTGTTGGAGCACACAGCTGGTAATGCAAAGTGTGCTTGGGAAAAACTGAACAAAACTGCTTTTGGTTAGGACAGACAGATAGTTCCTATTGTGTAAGGCTTCCTATTTCTTGTTAGTATAATATTTGCACTCTGGTTTGCTGGAACACTGTTGTAAGAAGAAGGAGGCTATTGAATGAAGGTGGATAGTATAGTTGCACTCTTTAAATACTTCAGGGGCTGTCACAGAGCGGAGGGCGCAAGCTTGTAGAACTATCTCGATTGGTTTTGAGTAACAGGAGAATAAGTCTTACAGAATGAACATATCAAGCCCTTGTAATGAAGGAACTTTTTGACAGCGAGAATGACTAGCAATGGAACCCATTCCCCAGAGGGCTAGTGGGGTCTCCTCTGTTCTAGTTGGAGCTCCTGCATTGAGCAGGGAGTTCGATCTCATGACCCATAGGGTTCCTTCCAACTCTGTGATTCTGGACAGCTACCTACTTTAGATGCTCTAGTTGGATTTCCTGACGTGAGCAGAGGGTTGGACCTGGTGGCCTGTGGGGCCCCTTGCAGTTCTGTGATTCTATGGGAAATAGATTGTTTTGATCCGTGCTTGCTGTAAGTTATCCTGTGTCATAGAGTAACTTAGCCACTTGGCCAAATTTTCTTGGATTTGGAAAATACAGGACTTCCTAGGCCATAAAACAGCCTTGATCTACAATACGCATGGTCAAAGTGAATATATAATTTAAATAAATGCATTAAATAAGTATGGCCCTGTGGCCCCATGCACCCCACATATGCAAAGATGGTTTTTGTGACCTGTGTAATCTCCCAATGCCATTTCTAACCATGAAAAGAGAGTTTTCTCTCTTGGAAGCATCCAGGCAGGTATGGATGCACTGTTTAACATCCCAAAAAAAACCATCTGCCCTTCACTGTTCAATTTTTTTCAAAACCCAAACTTTTTTGAAAACCAGAAGTGGACATCTAGGACACTGCACAATATTGTATTAAATCATCATCTTTGGTTATTTTTATTTTAAAACATCTTCGATGTTTGGAATCAAAGAGTGGCTAGTGAGTTCTGGTTCACCTGTTTGGGTTGCTATGGAACATTTTCTTGATGCCTGGAAGGCTATAAAGTTGCTGGACCTGATATTCTCTTCTTTCTCATAGTGTTCAGCAATGTATAACAGAAGTTGCGTCACTTAGGCCTGTTACAGACTGCCAAAATAAAGCTGCTTTGGGTCTCTTTGGAGGTATGCTATTTAAATGATGCACGGGTCCTAAGAGTCCGGAGGTCGCGCCAAAGCCACACTCCATTCCTAAGCACTGGAGTGCAGCTTTGGTGCAGCTTCCGGATTCTTAGGATGCATGCATCATTTAAACAGCATACCTCCAAAGATACCCGAAGCAGCTTTATTTTGGTAGTCTGTAACAGGCCTTAGATTCAGGGAGCATTTCATATGTATGATAGAATAATGGCACTGGCTAGGAATCTCCCCTGAGTTGCAGTGTGAAAAAGAAGAAAATTCACACTGTATCATTAGGAAGGGAATCAAAAATAAAATGCTTACACCATAAAGACTTTAATGCAAATTGATGGTATAGCTGCCTTCATGAACAGTTCATGAACAGACCCTGTGCGAATCACACTTAGCCTTAGAAGAAGGCAATGGCAAATATCTGAATAAATCTTGCTGAGAAAACCCTGGCATGGAGTCGCCATAAGTCAGATTTGAAATAACTGGAAAAAATGCAGAAAAGAGCGTCCAAAACTATTAAGGAGCTGAAGCACCTTCCTGCAAAAGAAAGGTTACAATGTTTTAGGCATTTTAGTTCAGAAAAGCATGCGAAGTGACACATAATGAGTACGTTTGAAATAGTTCATAGTATGAAGAAGGGAGACAGAAAGGAATTCCTCTTCTAGTCATGCTGGAAACCGATAGCGTCACCCAGTGAAGCTGACTGATGGAAGATTTTGGAGAGGAAAGAAAGTTCTTCTGTATACCGTGGATAGATAAACTGGAATTTGCTACTGCAAGATGTCATGATAGCTGCTAACTTGGATTGTTTTAAAAGAGGGTTAGAGAAAATCATGGAGGACAAGACTGACAATGGCTACTAGTCATTTTGACTTCAATATCAGAAGGCCTCAGTTGAGGGAGAGCAATTGGAAGTGTGTTTTTAGTCCCATTTATAATTCTTAGAATTAGAGCCAATATTGTGGTTTAAATATCCCAGGATCCAGCGAGATGAATAGTGTTTGTTATGCTGGCAAAGAAATAAGAGTGTAAAACAAAGAATTGATCTAATGATGAAATTGCAGGTAAATATCCACTTCGGTGACCTGGTTGTATCTTCAAATTTGACTGTTTTTGAACTGCTAGTCTCCTTTAAGGAACAAACAACATAGAGGACTACAAAGAAGTTCATGCTGATGTCTGAGTGGAAGGAGAAACTTAGAGCAGTGATTAGAGCAGACAGATTCTCATGTGTATTTGAAATGGGAGCTGCAAAGATACAACAAGGGTTGTGAAATACAGTGACTCAGTCTGATCCTCCCAGCACTGAATGGATATTCATTCATATACCATACTGAGAGATCCAAATGGAATCTCATAGAGGGGTTTTTCCTGGATTAGCAGCAGTAGCCAATGTGCTCATTGTTAATACTTTGAAGAAGATAATTGGACATTAAGTGCACCAAAAAAACATTATTTGGGTACAGAATACCCATTTTCTGAAAACTAAAAATAGAAAGAGCTGTTTGCACAAAGAGAAATATTTGAAGCTGCTTGGGTTAGACGTTAAGAACTGTTATCGAATGTCTGATATTTATTATACTCTAGTTAATAACGCTTACCAGTAGTATCTGATCAAGGATTTGTGCACCACAAGTGGTGACATTCTGATTAATAACTTTCAAAGTTTGTATTCTTTGACGGAAGATAGTTCTTATTTAACTGACGCATCTGTTCTTACTGATTCTCTTAGTGTTAGTAGGGATTATGATGCCTTGAACATGTAAAGAATTTCCTATAGTCCAGTTTTGTTTCTGGGGTGGTAAGTGGGTTACTTTGTTTTCTTTGACTCTGATGGGCAATAATTAACTTTTCCTACCTTGGTTGTACTAACACACTATTGTAAACAGCTGTTCTTGATGGTTATATTTGAAATACATAACATTGGAGCAATTAACAAGACATATGTGACTCTCTTATTCAAAGCAACTTCTTTGATTCTGTTTGACATTACAGAACCACACACGAATTCCTCTTTGGTGCTCTTGCGGAGCTTGTAGATAATGCCAGGTATGTAGTCAAGAGGGCAAGAGGTCCTTCTTTTAATTTGGCTGGATTACCAAAATGGGGCAAGCATGTTGAGAGACGTTTTGTTAAACTGAGGTGACTGAATCTGACTGCTTTGCTTTCTCCAACCTTAATTATCAAGTAACATGAAAGGGCCATTATAGGATTATGTCAAAATGAAAGAAAAATCCCAAAGGAACAGATGATGAGGAAAACACTAAAAGAAGAATGCAAGAAAACAACAAAAATAAGGGAGACAATACTGTTCAAAAAGTAGTCGTGCATTTTAGCTTGCCTCCCTACCTTACCTGGATAGCTTCTAAATAATCTGAGGAGACAAGTGTTGACAGACTATACTGCTATAGACAGTGGTGACAGAAGTAAAAAGACCTGAGGCACAAAGGCTGTGAAGGAAGGAAAGCAGACATAAGAGAAAACAGCTAGCCACCACTGCCTGACCCTGGGAAAAGTGCAACCAACAGGAATGTGGCCACGGTATTCTTACGTGGTGATGGATAAAGGAGTGCTGGTAGACTAGAAAGGAATATTCTGTCCAGCCCTTCATCTGGATCTCTTGAGTTTAAACTAATGTTGATGCCACCTAGTTGAAAAGATGTCATAATTAAAGACAATTAAATCTTGCAATAAAACATGAACATTGCAATACATTAAGTGGAAGTTACAGTAGAAGATGGTCTGAAAGAAATCTGGCTTTGTAATGAGCAGTTCCCATTTCTTCTGCAAACAAAGTTTTTTTCCTTATCTTGAGGAAGGGGCTGTAGCTCAGTGTTAGAGCATTCCTTCTCTATGCCCAATGTTCTAGGTTCAGTTGCTAGCATCTTGAGGTGAGGCTTTGGAAATACTGCTATTTGAAACCCTGGAAAGTTGTTGGCAGTCACTGTAGACCTACTGCCCTGGACATAACAGTAAAACATAGTAAAGGACATGTCCCAGTACTTCCCTTAAAGGTGCTGATCCTTGGTCTTCAAAATGAGGCCTGCTATCTAACAAAGCATATGATACAGGACTTGCCACAACATGACTTTCAGCTCCCTAAAATAGCATGCATTTAGCGTGCAAGAGTGTCATGTCTTGCAGAGAACAGTTAATGCATCAGTGCTTGAGGAAATGTACTGCCTTTAAGACAAGAAACATATAAAAGTGACAAGAAATGTAACTGCAGTTATTAAATATTTTCTCATGTGTTGGATCCTGGTGATATAATATTGCTTTTATGTACAGTATTGTACATTTGCCACTCTTATGGCCTTGTTCTACAATGGTACTTCAAAAAGAGCAGAAGTACATTTAAAAAGCATTCTTGAAGTGCAGATATCTAACCCACCAGATATTTCTATCTGTACTCTCAGTTCCCACTGAAAATGTATCACTCCTTTCATTGCTTCATTTCCCCCCAACATTTTGAAAATTGATTTTATTGTCTGCTGTTTTGCAGAGATGCTGATGCCACAAGAATAGACATATTTACTGGTAAGCTGATTTTTTTGTCTATGTGTATTTTATTGTCTTTGGAAGAAATATAGTTGGGGAAAGGGAGGAAAACCATCAAATGTAATGAATGTGTTTATATGCCAACTCTCTCAGAAACAGAGCCTTATTAGAAAAATGTTATTTTGTGATTTTTCTGAAGAAATATGACAAGCATGCCATAATTCTAAGAAATAGTTTGCTTATTTGACAGGAGGATATTCTTGGTTCATCTAAAAGGGCTACCATTTTTATGTCATTAAACAATAGGCAAAAATACTGGAATGATGAACATTGGTTACAGGTTTGATATGTATTGCCCATGAGTTTCTGCAGGGGGGGGCTGCCATTCAACCCAATGGGGCTTGAATATTGGCAGATTTCCATTTTTGCAGAAACGGAGGGGCGACTGTATTCAGTTTCAGAAAGGTTTTCAGAGTCATTATTCCATTGGTGAGCAGGGCCAAAAGCAGAATGTTGGGTCCAAGAACACTAGCCTATTTTAACTTAAAGCTCTTATTCATACTATCTAAGCCTCTCTTTTAAGCTTTGGGGAAGTGACTGCCAAGACCCACCAAAATTGGTAGACCTGTGGCACTGAAAATTCTTCTCTCTTTGTAGAGCGTCGAGAAGACCTGCGAGGTGGGTTCATGCTGTGTTTTTTGGATGATGGAGCAGGAATGGACCCAAGTAAGTGAAATCTAGAAAAAGAAGAAAACTATGACATTTGAAACCTGAAAATTTGAAAAACCTGAAAGTAGAGTAGGCAAGTCTATCAGCGTCCTGGTTGATCTGAGGAATGGTGAAATGGTCAGGCTGTTGGACACACTTGGTCCCGTATATCCCCCGACAACCTGGAGCCAAACCAGCCCCTTCATTTTCCAGAACGCTGATGGCAATGAAATGTGTGAATGAGTGGCTTGAGCAGTGTTGGAAAACTAGGAGTAAGCCTGAATATGGGCTAGAGCCTGTCTGAAACCCAAGTCCATAGCAGTGCCGGCAGCAAAAAAAGCCCTATTCTGCTACCGTTGCATCTGTAGTGATGCCCAGCAGAGCCGTTTGGGGTTTTTTATGTATTGAGCAGGAAGAGAATCCAGACAATTTGATAGCTCACTGTGAATAGTTTGTCCAAGACTTTACAAATGAAATTGTTCATATCTATTCTGATTTGAACACTGTAGTTAATAGAGACCCAAGAGATCGAGGTTTGCCCCTGTTTATCCAGGGGGAATTGCTACTTTTAATTAGAACAGACCAAGAAGGTGGGTAGGATTCTTGGAGAAGAGCCACCACATGTGTGCTAGACTCTTGCATTTCTGGGCTTATTAGAACAGAATGAGGCAAGGTCTTTGTTGGTACTTCTGAACCTGTTAATACCTTTCGGTGCCATTGACCACAATATCTTATTGGGCTTTTGAGTTACTGTTTTACAGTGGCTCCATTTCTTCCTGTAGGGGTGAACCCAGAGGTGGTGCTGGGAGACTCCTGGTTGATCTCTTGGCCATTGTCCTGCAGGCTGGATTCCCCCAGATTATTGGCAATATATATGAAACCACTGGAAGAAGTCTGTCTCTCTGCGTTTTGTTTTTTGTAAGATGCATTGAATCTCAAGGCAGGGAAAGAAGCAGGATCTAAATAACACATAGACATACTGTGAAGAAACCTAGCAATACACACACCGTGAGTAATTATTTTCCTGTTTGCTTTCAGATGATGCTGCAAGCGTGATTCAGTTTGGAAAATCTGCTAAACGGTCACCAGAATCAACTCAGATTGGACAATATGGGAATGGCTTGAAATCGTAGGTATATGGACCCCAGCTCCCTGAAACTTTATGGTTTGTCTAAAGTGGTGGGAGAAGTTAAGAAATACAAGAGTGACTTTTTAAATGCATTACAGATCTTTCCATTCGCTCTTTGCTTGCTTGCTTATAACTGTGTGTATATCTTTTGTGTGTTTATCTTAGATTTATTGTAAATGCAGAGAGTGCAAAGGACAAAAATAAAAACCTGTTTGCAACGCAATGATAACAATGCTAATATGTATTAAATAAGGGTCTTTTAACAATGTGTGTAATCATAGCAAGGTCTAAATATTATGTAATTGAAAAAGCAAATTTGTAACAACATCCAGTGTTCTAGTTGTTTCTAGTGAAGTTCCATTTCAAGAACATTTTTTTCCAAGGACAAGGTTAGAAATGAGAATATACTGAATCATGGGTCACTCCATTTGGGACTCTCTTAGGCTAATACCAACTGAGAACACTGGAACAGCCTAAATTAGGAAATAATTTTCAGTCTCATGGATTAGATGGGAAACACACATTCAGTTAAGTTACATAGGAATAAAGTTGTGATGACGGAATGAAAAATCCTGGTCCTGGAAGTAAGATATTTCTGCTTTTTGTTTCCTGTTCCTTAATTCATTATTAACCCATCATCTTTTAGTTAGTTTGGGCTTCTTTGGGAGTGGGAACTTTGCCTTGGAGGAGTCCTGCATTGGTGTGCCACAGCTGTACCATAGCTGGTTAGGGCCAGGAGCAGGAGAGCAGTACTGTAGCTCTGGGCCTCAGCTTCATTGTCACTTTCCTGCTGCACATAAGCCCTGGTTCTCCACAGCATCAAGATCTCTCCTTGGCATTTCCTCAACAGATGCAAACTACTATTCAAGCAGAAGCCGTTTTGTTTTGTTTTGTTTGGCCTACATATCCTGATCAGGGATTCCCATATGAGGCTCCTTCATTTTTCATACAAATTTCTCCAATATCAGTACAAAGCCCTCTTCTTTGGCCTCTCCTAGCTTCCAGCCTCGGAGCACATATCTCCTCCTCCAAGATGCGGCCATAGAGAAGACAGAGAGGCCCATGTCATCATCACATTTATTGAATTACGGTTTATGGCAAGAATGTTATCCTTATGGCCATTAGCAGAAAGTGTGTGGCTTACTAAGATATCAGGAAAAGGTTGATTTTTATATTCAAGGTTTGGAAGGTTATAGCATTGTGTGTGTGTGTGTGTGTGTGTGTGTATATATATGTGTATATATATATATATATATATATATATATATATATATATATATATACACACAATCCACAAAGAAAACCCATCCTATTGGGAATCTGTCATTGGCAGTGTAAAGTTCTTTTGCTTTTGAACAATTACTGACTGTATATAACATAACACTGTTATGTGTCCACAGGGGTTCCATGCGGATTGGCAAGGATTTTATCCTCTTCACAAAGAAGGATAACACTATGACTTGCCTTTTCTTGTCCCGCACATTTCATGAAGAAGAAGGCATTGATGAGGTTTGTGAACATTTTGTGATTTTGAGAATCAAGCAGTGCATATAGAAGCATCTTTTAGCTGTAGCCATCTTCTTGTGTCCCTTAAAGTTATTTACTCCCAATATTTGGTACTGTTTTAGAAGTGTTACTGAGTTTTGCAGTATACAAATAACTATGAACTGACTGGATCGATAGATCTGTGCTTCCTTAAAAGCTGGCTAGAGAGTACATGCATGAGATCAATAATGGTGGACCACTTTCCTGAAACAGCTTACTTAATCACAGAATCATAGAAGACAGTTGTTCATCAGTTGAATGTCCAGTCAGTTCATGTGGGGGGAGTGGTGAGGCCTATTGGGTCCAAACAAGGCCTCTCAAAGATGTGTGCATTAGTAGAAATTCCAGACTATGCTGCAAAACTCTGGTTTTATGACAGGTGAGCTAAGAGTTGCTATAAACCATTCAGTGCTGAATTACTATTTGAGTTGGTGTTGATTTAACATGAACACACAGTTTAGGAAGTAGCAGGTCCCTGATTGGAATCTTTGGAAGATTCAGCCTTAGCAAGACAAGGACTAACTGAATTTGATAAAGCTGTCTAACAGTCTTTTTTGGAAAAATCTCCCTAAATTGTAGGTAATTGTTCCACTGCCCACCTGGCATTCCTATACAAGGGAGCCCTTAACGGACAACGCGGAGAAATTTGCCATTGAGACTGAACTGATTTACAAGTACTCACCCTTCAAATCAGAGCAGGAAGTGATGGAGCAGTTTAATAAGATTTCTGGCGATAAAGGTGAGACCATATCTGTTGTGTGATTTTTTTTTAATAAGTACTTACCTCTGTGCACCAACAACAATATGGCAGTTTTCTATATGTCAGGTTCTGTGCTGGTATGCTAATGCTGGTTGCTTTTTTGCCAAAGACAAAACAAACATATGTGAGAGTTAATACTGCTGAAAATCTCACTGTTTCCAGACATGCTGGTGGGCGGTGATGTACTTTTATCTGCATTGTTTTAAATGCTTTTACACCGTTTTAAATGAGTGTTCTTCTTAAGAGGAGAGTTTTGTTGATTATTTGTTTAATGTAATTGTTTTAACGTTTGTAATGGGCATTGTTTTAATTTACACTGCAAGTCACCTTGGGAGAAAGGCAGGGTATTTATTAAATAAACGAACAACTACCATACATTGATCATTTTTATGTCGGCTTAGGCACCTTGGTGATTATCTTCAACCTCAAACTGATGGATAATGGTGAACCTGAGCTGGACGTGATCTCCGATCCCCGAGATATCCAAATGGCAGAAACACCACCAGAAGGAACGTAGGTTTGACACAACTGGCAAAACTCTTAAGCTGCCTTTAAAAAATTTTTGCATGTATGTACATGTGCTTTTTAGCACAGGAGTTTTGGACTTTAGCTAAGAGAAACTAGAACTGAGACACTCGGTCAAAGACATTAAATTTACAAATAGTTTTAGTTTTAGAACTGACTTCCTAAAGATTGGCATGGATTTTTTGTTACCTTTTCTCTTACGTTTGGGCTGCATTCTCTTTCAGGAAACCAGAGCGCCGTTCCTTCCGCGCATATGCCGCTGTGCTCTACATTGATCCCCGAATGAGAATCTTCATCCATGGACACAAAGTACAAACCAAGCGCCTTTCCTGCTGCTTGTATAAGCCTAGGTATGCGCCACAGTGGAGAAATCTTTGCAACTTGGGCTGTATGCATGCTGCAGTTTTTGATCAAGATGTAGTAGTCCCTGAATATAATTCCAGAAATAGAATTCAGCTTCCCAGGAATGTTCTGGGGTTTTTTTTACAAAAAATATTTGTGTTTAGTTCTTACTGCTATGATAAGTATAATAACTAGTATTTGACCATTAGTGTACTTCTGACAGCCTAGCCTTGTGGACTTAGAAAGCTTTTAGGTCTGTAGCTCTTTTTATTCGTGTTGAGATTGCTAATTTTATGTTACAGTTTTTTTCCTCTCTTTTCCCCAACAGGATGTACAAGTATAGTTCCAATCGGTTCAAGACTCGAGCAGAGCAAGAAGTGAAGAAAGCAGAGCATATGGCTCGGATTGGTGAGTCTGTGGGTGTTTCTCTCCATTTCTCCTCACACCTACTGTATGGTGTTTTTTTCATTTAAGCCGCCCTGAGTCCCAGCCTTGGGAGAAGGGTGGGATATAAATTATTATTATTATTATTATTATTATTATTATTATTATTATTATTTGGCTTAAAATAGTCCAGGCCATGGATCAGTACCCGTCAAGCCTCACTAGTCATGAAAAAGCAGTCCTCCACCTTGTTGACTTAACACATCCTGGCTCTTTTCTTGTCTTTTTTATGACTTAGTCCCTTAGCTTGGTAAACAATCTATTTATTATTATTATTATTATTATTATGCTTTATTTATATAGCACTGTAGATTTACACAGTAGCTTTTCATACAAGTATTTGGTAAGCCAGTCATGCCTCACCATTCCCTTCTCCTTTTGTGTCGTGTCTTTTAGATTGTAAGCCTGAGGGCAGGGAACCGTCTATTATCCCCTCTGTTGTAAGCCGCCCGGATTCCCGGTGATTGGGCGGCATATAAATAAATGC
>NC_056531.1:14671682-14706623 GCF_019175285.1 Sceloporus undulatus
TATTATTATTATTATTATTATTATTATTATTATTATTATTATTATTATTATTTCCTTGCCATGTAGGGAGGGTATCTGCTACTTCCATGGACATCTCATTAGTTTAAAAGTGTGGCAAGATTTTCTTACTAGAAGATGATGAATTACTATTTTAGCAAATGCTTATAAGTACATTGCAGCAAATTTTCAATTAACAAATGTCCATATGCATTTGTAGCTTCCCATGCAGAATCATTAGCCTGAGACTTCCTTCGTTGGTTAATTGTATTAGGAATTTCATCCTTTTCTGAAATATGTGTCTTTGTCAGTACATGCCACAAATCCTGGAAGGGTTTGTACTACTGATTCCCTACACCACTGATGTTGTTTATTTCAGCGGAAGAAAAGGCTCGAGAAGCTGAGAGCAAAGCCCGGGCTTTGGAATTGCGCCTTGGAGGAGACCTGGCAAGGGAGTCCAGGGTAAAATACGTAATATCGTGTTAATTTGAAATTTCAGTACTTAAGAACAAGTAGCTCCAGGAGAGCCACTAACAAATGCTAAATAGTTGGCAGAGCAAAACAATGATAGAAGGGTGATGCTTGTGCTATTGCAGCAGATTCAGTGCTATACTGATGTAACATTATCAAGCCTAAAATTGTCAGTTTCTCTCTCTTTCTTTCTCTCTCTCTTTCTTAAATATACACACAAGCTTCAGGAGGTTTTCTTGGCTATTTTTGGCTGAAAAAATTGAGGGCTGGAGTCCACAAAATCAGCCTTGGGAGCACATTTTACCCTCCTCAAGTTTAAGATAAGATTCTGCTTCCCACCCACAGGTCATGCTACGCCAAGCCCAGGATATGGCAATAACTATGCGCAGAGAGGCTGATGTTAAAAAAAGGATCAGGGAGGCAAAGCAGAGGTGAGTGACTGTATTTTGAAGAGTAGGTAACAGAGACCAGTTCACTTTCTCTGGGTTGGTGAGAAAGAGACCCATTCTCTTTCTCCCTCTGCCTCCAGCTATAATTTGTGTTTGGCCTCTTATTGTAACTTACCTGCAAGCACCACCTTTAGCACAAACTTGGTCCTTGCTTTCCATGTACTGACAGCAGAGGGGAAATGCAGACTCAACCTGACTTAAATAGTGGGAATTTGATGGAGCACTACATATCTGTTTGGCGAGCTGGTATCAATGCCAGCCCTTGAATAAGAAACAGCAATGGGTAAAATTTCTCCCAGTTAGTGTTGGTTCTAGACCAGGTCCAGAAGCCCAGAAATCAAAGATGAGCAATTATAAAATGTAGTGAGGACACAAGAGCAAAGGTAAGTCCCTTCAAAATATCTCCCCAAGGGATCTGAAGCAAGGAACAGCCTTGGTTAGAATTCTTGGTGGGAAGCTAGATCTGTAAGTCATAAAGGCGCTCTCCATATTCCCCCTTCGCATCTCCCCTCCTCGGTGTTTTCATTGCATTTCCCCCAATCTCTCCTTCTGTTAATTTTGCAGACACACTCTCTGTCTGCCTCAGAAATTTTGGGAGGTCCCAAATCCACTTTGGGGTACTTTGAAAGGCTTTTATTTCGCTTTGTGTGAACTCCAAATTAGTAATCAGTCCCATCAGAATTATTTGGCCTGGGATTCGTTCAATTTGAGGGAGCAGCCCTATTTTAAAAAGTGTTTCTGTAGGCCTGGTCAGTGCCAATTTTTTGCAAGCGCTCCTTACTCAGAATAACAGCAGATAGAAGACTAAAACTATAGCTTCACCTGCGCCCTTCATTTTCTCTGAGGGATTGCTGTTGGAGCGTAATGTTGAGTGCATATCATGGAGGATTTGGTTCAGACTGCAGTGCAATAAAGTTAGCTGTGAGCACATGTTAAATGTATCCCTTTTATCTAGTGGGCTTCCTCTCTGGATGAGAATGAGTGTTGATTTTTCTTTCTTTACCTCTTGTGACAGAGCATTGAAGGAGCCAAAAGAGCTGAACTTCGTCTTTGGTGTAAACATAGAGCAACGGCATTTGGATGGGATGTTTATTTATAACTGCAGCCGACTGATTAAGATGTATGAGAAGGTGGGCCCTCAGCTGGAGGGTGGCATGTGAGTTCCTTGCAGAGACCTCCAGACAATGCTTGCCTTAACAAGAGAGCTTGTTTCTATGTTAAACATCCTTCCTGCTGTGAAAGAACTACACAAACACACTTCAAAAAGAACATGGTTTGGAGTATAGATTATGTATTCTATATTTGTTCATGTGGGTGGTTCCAGAGCCCTACCCTTGACCTCTGGTGATAGTCACCCACTTCTCTGATTTTTTTTACACTTCAGAACCTGCCTTTATAGCAGGAGTGAGCCGCTTCAGGCTTCCATTGCTTCAGTTAGGCTAGGGATAGAAAGAGAAACAGGTTTGAACCGACACACAAGCAAACATGCTTCACAAGTAGCTCTCTCCCTTGGAGTGGCTTTGCCAGGTCCCTTGCTAACAAAGGGTCTGGCAAAGGGGCTTCTGGTTCAGGTAGGTTTTTGTCTCATGCAAGAATTAGTCTACCATACTGGTTCTGATCCATTATGCTCAAAATCTCAGGCACTCCAATCTCTGGGAAGAAACACTCTTGTTCTTTTGCACTTTCTAATTCAGATTATGCATTCAAAGAGCATAGCAAATGTGTCTTTTAACCTCTTTGATTGCAAGTGCAAGTAATGTAATAAGTTAAAAAGTCACAAATCACTTGTACTCAATCTGTATTCCAAATTGATCCTATTTATAATGTTACAGAGAGCCTTTGCTCTGTGTAACATGTGGATGTCAGCAGAGGCTTGACCTTGTGAGCACTTCTTGCTTAAGACAGTTTGTTGACTCACTTGGAAACCATCTCTCCAGGGGCCAATATTAGACACAGTTGTGTGCGCAGCTCATAATTAACAAAAGCTAATTGCATGTTCTTCATGACACAACATTAACTGAATGTTTTATCTCTGGAAAACATTGGGCTACTGTAACAGCACTTTTTTTCTGAATTATTGAGGTCCAGTTTCCTGGTGCTTGAATTATGCCAAGCTTTTTCATTTATACCATTCTTGCTGTGTAATTAATCAAAGTTCAGCTTCTTAGTTATTATAGTGGAAAGGTAAGATTCTGCACATAACTTTGGATTGGTGTCCACAAATGTATCCTCGTGTATGTCTCTTCCACAGGGCGTGTGGTGGAGTGGTAGGAGTGGTAGATGTTCCCTACCTGGTTCTGGAGCCTACCCACAACAAGCAGGACTTTGCAGATGCCAAAGAATATCGCCACTTGCTAAGGGCAATGGGAGAACATTTGGCTCAGTACTGGAAGGATGTTGAAATTGGTAAGAAGGTCTTGCAGCTTCTTGAGAGCTGGGCTTGGGAGGGAATTGTAAGCAGAGAGCAGAAGACTGCATACAGACAGTATCACCAGAGGCAGTCCTGTGCAAGGGACTTTGGATTGGTTCACTATTGTCTTATTTATTTTTAACCAAAAAAAAAAATCTCCAGCTCAGAAAGGTATAAGCAAATTCTGGGATGACTTCGGATATTTATCTGCTAGTTGGAATCAGCCGCCATCAAATGAATTGCGTTACAAACGGCGAAGATCCATGGAGATCCCCACTACCATTCAGTGTGGTAAGTCTGGCCACAGATTACAGCATTCTGTGGTGGAAGTGTGCTTTGTGGCGTTGAAGCCACCAGTGACTGCTTAGACAGAGAAACAGCCAAATGGCAAAGTGCTTCCAAGCACTTTGTCTCCCTGGATGGGAGCCCTGTCTTGATTTTTAGTCGTTGAGGACTTCTAACAAGTGCCAACTCCTCTAGGTGTACATTAACTGACAAGCTTAGGTTAACTTGATAACTAGTGGTTGGCATGTATCATTGTCCTCTGAGAACTGACCCATACATGCCATGTCCAGGGTAAAAACTTTGTCCCCACAATCTTGTTTGTGGGTCCTACATAAAAGTAGGCTTTACTTCAGCAGGCTCTGTAGTATGCTGATGGTGTGCTATGTTCTCCCCTGTTAGATGTGTGTCTGAAATGGCGGACCCTCCCCTTCCAGCTTAGCTCTGTAGAACAAGAATACCCAGACACCTGGGTGTGTTCCATGAATCCTGACCCCAAACAGGACAAGTAAGTACATGTCACTAAGCACTCTGAATATACTGTATGTTGTTGCATTACCTTTACTGTTGATCCGAGAGTTTGGAGAGTCGCACTTCCCCACCAACAAGCTTTCCTAAAAAATGGCAGTGTGGCCTCTTGACGGTACAGTTAGCCAGTTTGAGGCACGCATGGAGAGCTTTCTTTAGGCCCAGTGAGGCCTTTTTGTTTTCAAAATCAGAAGTGACTTTAGACATTTTCCTCCAAAGGTGCATCGAGACCAGTATAATGTATTGCATAAACCAAGTGCTTCTGGGAAGTCCCCAAAAAGGGTATGAGGACAATAGCTATCTCCTGTGGTTGTTGCTCCTTAACCTTTGATAATTCACTGGCAATAAAGCTTCTGATTCTGGAGATAGTTTGAGAACTACCCTGTTGAATTATTTCCTCTAACACTTTCTCTAGCTAGTGTCAGGTAGAAACTCCAAGAAGGTTTCTGAATTGGCAACAGAAGTGGTGACCAAACCTTTAGCCTTTAACATCTTGTGATGGGAAATAACCCCCTATAAATCTGGGAATTATGGTCAGTTGTCATGAATAATAGCCACTGATTGAAAAATTCATGTTAGAAGCTCACCATAGATAGTAAAGGGCAGAAAGGAAATGGAATGGAAGGGAATATGATATAAAGGGATTTGAAAACTCTTCAGACATAGAAGGGCTTCTTTCTTTGTACACCTCTGCTGAAAACTTTGAAACCAAATGCCTCTTGTGGAACAGAATGAATCTTAGTCCTGCAGACCACAGTGATCAAAACCCTTTGGAGAGCTGGCGGGCTGATCCAGGCTTTGTGAAATAAATGGTTTCTCTGCTTGACAAGGTGACCTGTACTTTCTTGTCCTTTTGTTACCAACAGTTGCTGTATGAAGCTTAGCCTTTATGTACTTGTTGCATCAGCTGGGTGGACACTCTCCTGACTCTCCTGAAGGTTTAAGTGAACTCCATTATTACCTTCTCTGCTGACTTGGCCTGTTGTCTTATCCTTCCTCCTCACAGGTGTGAAGCTCCTGAACAGAAGCAGAAGGTTCCTCTGAGCCTCCTGAGGAAGACAAAGTCACAGGAAAACAAGCAGAAGGAACTAACGGATAAAATTCGCCAGCAGCAAGAAAAGCTGGAGGCACTACAGGTCAGTTTGGATGTTGACTCCCCTGCCTGCAGGATTTCATTTTTTTTAATACTTGTTGTCCACTCACCCATTTATTATAAAATAAGTCTGTTCTCAGTTTGCTTTAGGATAATGGCATCCATTCTAAATTGACTTGTGCATGCTTTGATGATCATAAAAGCAATTACTTGGAAGTATGACCTTATAAGAAACGTAGGTAGTCTTTGGCCTGTTACAGACTGCCAAAATAAAGCTGCTCCGAGTCTCTTTGGAGGTATGCTATTTAAATGATGCATGGGTCCTAAGAGTCCGGAGGTCACACCAAAGCCACACTCCATTCCTAAGCACTGGAGTGCAGCTTTGGTGCAGCTTCCGGATTCTTAGGGTGCATGCATCATTTAAATAGCATACCTCCAAAGAGACCCGAAGCAGCTTTATTTTGGCAGTCTGTAACAGGCCTTTGTTTCCTTGGATTTACCTTCTCAAGAGCTATCGACCCAGCATTCAAAGTATTTGAAACTCCAAGATAGCACTGATACTGTATTTGGCAATGGACAGTCCCATCCCCCAAAAGCTGACCCTTCAGTATATAGTATTTTATATTTGTCCTTTGCTCCATCACTGTTGTGTGCAGGATACGTGTAGTGCGTTTTCATATGTGAAGAAATATCTGTTTCTTCATAACTGCATCATAAAGTGTGTGAATGAGCTGTCCCAGCTGAATCTTCCAAGTGCTCTCCTCACAGCGCAGTGCTGTTCCAGCAGTGGAGGCGAAAGAGCTTTGCTTTGGGTCCTCCAGCAGTTTGGTCTGCTAGGCAGGGCTAAGGTTTGCAGATGTGGCCAGCAGGGGGAGCCACCTGCAGTTCCCAGTCTGGTTCCTGCCTCTGCTCTTGTTAGGCTGCGTTTTGTTGTTTCTCTCGAAACGTCCTCAGTTTTCATGGTTCGTGCTGACCCTGTTCCCATCGCTCTGCTCCAGAAAACTACTCCAATACGTTCTCAAGCTGACCTCAAGAAGCTGCCCCTGGAAGTCACCACGCGACCTACACTAGATGTAAGTGCTGCACTCCCACTGCCATTTGCAAATCTTCCCTCCCCTGCAACAGCCTGAGTTAACTCACTTGTTTGTGTCCTCCTTGTAGAATTCAGATAGGCCCCAGCGGCCACGGTCTCCCCCTCTGCCAGAGGTAATTAAAAATGCTCCTAGTAGGCCCCCAGCCCCACCTCCTCTTCCCAAGCCTGTCAACCAACAGAGGAGAGGCCCTCCACCTCGACCAGCCATCAGCAGTCCCAAACCACAGGGCTTGTTGCCCAGAGAAGAGTCCAGCCTTTCCAGGATACAGCTCCAGGTGGAGGCCTCTGGGAGGTCCACTCCCGGCCTTGGAAGGCCTACATCCAGACCTGCTGCAGGTGGGAGGACACCCCCAGCCCCTGTGCTGCTTCAGAACATCAAGAGCCATCATAGAGCTCCCAGCCCCAAACTCCTGTCACCAAAGAAATCACCTATCATCAAGCAGCAGCAGGTGAGATCCTTTTGAAAGTGGCTGGGGGAGCCTTTTCCTCCTATTTTATTGTGAAAAGTAATTGCCAAAATTGTTGTGTCATCTGTTGTGTCCAGCCATTCTAAATCTTAGCAGTTAGCCCCTGTGTGCTGATTTGCCATTGAGTAAAGACACCCTTGTGCCTGATGTTGTCTCACCCTTTGCAGGTTCTTAATTCCCGAAAGAGAAGCATTAGCACAGTAGAGGATGAATTGGAGGAAGAGCTTGGGTCAAGAAAAGAAAAAAGAAAACAGGGCAGACATGTGACAGTAAAGGAAGAGAAGAAGGACTCCAATGAGGTGGTGGTGGAAGTGAGCAAACATTTTGCAAGTCTCATTTCCAGTTCAGAATCATTAAACGCTCATTGTTATTCTTTGTCACTGTTGCATTCATTCTGGAGCTTTTGCCAAACTATGGGCATTCGAATTTGAGGGAAGACAGTGAGTGAGAAAATTTCAGAACCAAAAAATTTGATACTTTGATTCAAATCAATCACGAGATTTACTCACCAGCTAAACTAAACGCTGCAGTCTTAATGATAAATACTGTGGTTTTTTTCTATTTTTGAGCTTAAGTTAAGGGCACTTAGCACATAGGGGTGAAACAGACCACCCCTTTGCACTGGCTTTCAGGTGGCTTTACAGCGCAGTGTTTTGCTGCCACATGCTCTGAAGCTGCCTGGAAGCCAGCGTCATGCTACACACATGCCCACATGTGGGCCGGCCTCAGCATTTGTTTGATTTTTTTCCCCTCCCCAGCCCAAAAGGTTTAGTGAAATTCAAACTTTAACTTTTGGGTTGTATCTGGGCTTTTAGTTAGCACAATGTTTGGTTGCAATTCCTACTCTTTAAATTCAGCTTCTTTTCTCTGCTTTCAGCTCACAGACAGTTCAGGGGAAGAGGAATTAGCAGAAGTGAAAAGAGCACAGAAAGGTGAGAAATACATGGTTTGATCCCCAGAACTCATTAAATTTTTACAGAGGAGCAAAAGTGGTGCACAAATACATCATTTAATTGACAACAGAATTGGAGCAGTCTCTTCTACATTTTTTGGGATTATAATCCAGATGAAACCAGGACTCACTTTGAGTGCAGTGGCTATTGTGACAAAGGCTCGCACCTACATAAAATTGAGAGGAAATAGATAAATCTGTATCTTGGCTAATCCATCACAATAAGAGGTGTAATCTACACTTATTAGAGTTTTGGGTTGCATATACAGTGCTATATATAATAATAATAATAATAATAATAATAATAATAATAATAATAATAATACAAAACAAGGGGATGGAGACAAGGACTTTAGCTCAGCATGCTTCGTCACCTCCACCACCCGTGTAAGTAAGCATGAAGAATGCAGAGGCTCATGAAGCTGGGAACTTTTGAGACCTACCCTCTCAGCACAGCGTTGTTGGACGACTCCTTTCTCTCCCCTCAACGTTTTGTGTTTCCAAATGTCTGTAAAGAGCTATGGAGTTGCATGATTTGAATGTAACCCTTTGTGGAAATGATTCTGTTCTCTGAAATTGATTTGTGTGTGCATGCATGTGCATACACACAGTTGTCCTCTTTCAAGGGCACATCATGATGGGATCTTCCTAAACTTTAAAAGGACACAAGAATAGTTTTGTACTGCAGTACTTTAATGCAGATTCCTTTCCACACAGATAAAGGACAACATGTGGAAGTACGAGTGAACAAGGAATGGTACACTGGCCGAATTACAGCTGTTGAGGTGGGCAAGCAGACTGTCCGCTGGAAAGTGAAGTTTGATTATGTCCCGACAGATGTGACTCCAAGAGATCGCTGGTAATTTTGCATGTGTTTATTTGGGTTAGAGGCTGGGAAGCCTCTTCTGGCATGACTTATTGGTATGTAGGGGGTTGTGAGATGGATGGAAACTGATGTTGGGCAGAATATTCCTGTGGTTGGGGCAAAGGCTTTTGTCTAACTGTGGTTCTTGTATTGTCACTGCTATTGCTAAGGAAGTGAAGCACTATAAACTGGGAGGAATGTGAACAAGGTACTGTGTAACACTATGTCCTGTCTTGTTACTACTCTCAGTAATTCTTCTACTGTTGTGACTCACTTTCCTCTTCCTGTTGTGAAAACGTACCTGGAGCTGACTTTGTGTGTGCATCTGGTGAGCTATTTTTATTGGAAGCAGGTTGCTGCAGAAGTGGATCTTCAGTCTAGCTCACCATGTTTCTCTCTTCATTGATTCTGGCCAAATCAGAAAGTTACCACTGGTATGAACTGAAAATATTTAGTATTCAGATGATCTGATTACTATGAGGATTAGTGCACTCTCTCAGTTTTTGAGTTGGATGCTGATCAAAACCTGGAAATGAACACTAACCACTGTAATCCAAAAAGAGGTTGCCTCTAAAAACAGTATTGGCAAAGCATGTAGTCTAACCCCTAGCTGCTTTGATTGTTATTTTTTTAATACTAAGGTTCTGCAGAAAAATCCCTGTGAACTAAGCATACGTGCATTTCCATAGTGTATAGTGCTTCTTCTGGACAGGGCTTCAAAATCCCAATCCCTGGCTAATAGAAGTTTTCAGCCAGCCTCCTAGCTCCTGAGAAAACCACCATGTGATGGCCAAAGTTTTTTGTTTTTTTTAGTTGAGATTAGTAGAAAACTGAATTCTTCACCAATGTCACATTTTGCAGCTCCTCTTCAGAGTCATGGTACACATCAAGGCTCATAAAAAAAGTATCTGTAATTTTGAACGTTTGTATTTCACTCTGTCAACAGAAGTTGGTCTGCTGAGATAACTGCATGTTTTCCTCTAGCAGATGAGAACATCCTTCTGGGTTGCGCCTTCCACTTGCAGGCAGGAAGCCAAACCAGTGAGGCTTGCCTGGGGATCCTGTAAACTGGGAGTGTAACCTTTGCAGAACCAGTCTCTTTCCAGCCTTAGTTCCAAACAGGTCACTGTTGTTGTGCTCTGTTGACTGCCTGAACTCATAACCAGCCAGCAACATTCTTTTTCTTTCCTTCCAACATTGATTATTACCCATTCTTTTTTAAAAAAAAACAAAAAACACACACACACACACACACACTTTCGTCTATCCTTCTCTTTATCTTTTCTCCTTCTTATTTCCAAGCATCTCACTGACTCTGACAATGTCCATGCATCATGGGAAGATAACGTGGGCATGTCGGGGAACTCCTGGTCCCTTCCTTCTATCCAGGGCATGAAAGAGGAGTATCAGGCTCCAGCCAGGAGGACAGAGCCACACTCTCGGAAAACCAAGAATCTTCCATCTACACAGCTGGCAAGACCAAGAAGCCTCCCACCCCACATCTTCCAACCTCTACGGGACATTGGGGACTGGGGGAGCAATCACCTGCCAAGGGAGTGAGTACTTAAGGGACCCTGGATTTACCCCCTCCACCTACTATAGATGGGCAGTCACTCCGCCTGGAGTTTGCCCATTGGTTTAGAAAGTTGATGGCAACTGAGAGGCCCCCAGTCAGGATGCAAGAGGACAGGAGATCCCACCAGATAGGGGAAGATGTCAGTATCAGCTGAAGCCTAGCCGTTATCACCTAGGACGGTTCCTTCAACAGCTGTCCAGGCCACCCAAGGGCCAGAGAGGACTCATCCTCACCCCCCTCCTCTCATGCTTTGAAGCCATGTCCACCATACCACTGGTGAAACAGGGAAAGTTTCAGCCAGGAGCAACATCTCACAGCTGCCATCATGGTTGAGCTGTGAGGGAGGGTAAAAATAGCACAAACCCTACCATTTTAGGATCCAAAAGGCCTGCTTGAAAGTTGCTCATCACAGCCCTGCTTCCCTGCTGCCAAGAACAGAGCACCAGCCAAAACCCACTTTTGGATGCTAAATTCCTGCCAGATCAGTTTCCATCCCCTCCCCATTTATATTTTTGTGGGAAGGAGAGACCCTACGCTGCCAGGGAAGAGGGCCAACTGTTGGAAGAGGAAGGGACTATATTGACTCAGGATAATGCCTCTATCAGGCTTTTCAGACCAGAGGATCTCCCAACATTGCTGAGCAATGCTATCAAGGTTTTAGTGCTTAGCTCTCTGGATCAGCCTAGGAAACCTGCATATCCCAAATTGGTAAAGGTTATCTGAGGAGGTCTTTTAAAAGGTGTCACCTCCTTCATCTGCAGTCCCCTTTCCCAGCAATTTTATGGATATTCTCAAGGAGCATTGAGATAAGATTGTAGCCTCTTGCCCAGTAAGTCTGAAATCAAAAAATTCTACTCAGTTCTAAAGTGACCTGCCTCCAGGTGCCCATGGTAGATGTTCTAGTCTCTGTAGCAAGGATGGAGAGGACACACTTGAAAGCATGGGAAGTCCAGAATCTGCTCTAAAAGAAGGCCTGGGGGCATTGTCTCTGGTGATTGTGCTCAGCAGCTGCCTCCAGTATGACAAGGGCCTTCTTCCTCTAAAACAAAGAAATAATTGCTGAATTCCTCAGGAAAATATAAAAGCCAAGGCGCATCAACTTACTGCTTAAGGTGGCGCCTTCATGGCAAATGCCAACCTGGAAGCTGGACTTCATTCTGTTCTCTGCTAGGGACCTGGCTACTTGGTCCTAGTGCACAGGCCAATTTGGTTTAGATATTAACAGGTAGATTCAAGGGCAAAGCATAATTTGAAGGTGCAAGACTTTTTGGTGACTCAGTGGACCCCCATCTTTATGGAAGCCAGGGACAAAAAGAAAGCAATAGCTTCTGTACAAAAAAAGAGTATAGGAAGAAGGCTCAGAATGGGAAGTCTTCTTACAACTACTTTTGTTCTTCATACAAATCCAGAAATTATAGGAGGTCCCTCTCTCACTGGAATGACAAGCTTTACTAACCCAGGCAGTGTCAAAACCAAGGTTTTAGCAGATCCAATTCCCATGGGACCAATGCATCCAGAAACAAACAGCAACAAGTCTGATACCTAGGACCTACATATGGGAGGGATACTGCAAATTTATTGCAAGATTTAATCTCAATCCACTGCGGATCAGTGGGTCCTAAGGACAATACAATACGGTTATCTAATGGACTTCATAGGAATTCCTCACACAGACTGGAGAAACACTCCCTGATTCAACAGGCCATCTCTCATCTTCTTGACATTGGGGCAGCCATACCAGTGTCATCCTCACAAATCTTTTTGGGTACTGTTCAATATTCTTCATAGTACCCAAGAAAACAGCCAGTGGAAGGCAATCTTAGCTCCAAAAAGACTGAATTGATATGTTAGGAAAGTTTTAAATGAAGATGTTCAGGATGCTTTTGTAGGTCTTGATCCCGGGACACTTTCTGGTTTCACTGGACCTTATGGAGGATTAGTTCTGTGCACTGATTCATCCCCATCACCTTCAGTACCTGTGCTTTGCGTACCAGTGCCATCATTTTCAGTACAAAATAATGTTGACTCTGGTACCACATGTTCATAAATAGCAGGTACATAGTAATCCTTACCGGATGACCTGCTAATTTTTTCCACTTCTTGGGAAGAGGGATCCAGGACCTTTAACTAACTCGACTGTCTGTCTAGTCATGGTTTCTTAGCCGACAAGGAGAAGAGTCTCTTCCATCCCTCCACCACAGTTCAACATCTGGGTCTGGTTATAAGCACCCTCCATGGCATAGTCTCCCTCCCTGGAGAGAATATCAGGTTGGTGGTCCACACCACACAGATAATGTTAATGTTCTTAGCATGCGTCCAAGGCTTAATGATATCCATCCTAGACTGCATGTCGTGGGCAGATTTCATTCCCAGAAACTTCAGTGGATCCTTCTGCTGCACCAGAAGGATACTGCATACCAACATCATATAAAAATTCAAGTTCCCTGGAAGTCCACTGTTCCTTAGGATGCTGGGCCCCAAATCACAACTGATACCAGCCTCAGGGAAAGGGGGACCTACTGCAACATCCAGCTGGCACAGGGAAAGTGGAATATAGAAGGAAGACTTCACAGTATCAGCTGACAGGAACTGGGGGCAGTCAGGTTGGTGCTGAAGGCACTCTTGCAGAATTCGTGGCCAGTTGGTCTTAATGAGGATAGCCAATCTGACCACAAAGGCCCACGTGAACAGGAAGGGGGGACATACCTCTGGTTGCTGGTGATCGAAGCAACCTTATTACTAACCTAGGTGGAAGCCAATCAGTTCTTCTTAGAAGCAGACCATGTTCAAGGAATTCTGAATATGAAGAGGACTGGCTGAGCAGGATGGATGTGGACAACGCAGAATGGTCCCCTGCACCCGGAAGTGGTTCATATGATCATGGAGCAGCTAGGCTATCTGATGTGGGATCTGTTCACCTCTATTCAACAAGGTGAGTTTGCTTTTCTCTCTCTTCATCACAGGGGGCAGAAAGTTTGAGGTATTGACAGTTCCATGGCCCCATAGGTCTGCTGTATGCCTTTTCTCCCCTGCTTGGCAGGGTACTATGGAAAATTTGGGTGGAAAAAGGACGGGGTTATCTTAACTGAGCTTAAATACCTCAGTATATTGTGGTTTTCCAGCCTCCCAGATCTCTCAATAGCTCAGTTTTAGCTGCCACTCAGGCTAAGTCTCTTCAGACAGTGCGCAGTGTTTTGTCCCGGTCCGGACTGGCTCCAGCTTCACACCTGGTGATGACATTTGAGGGAAAGGACTATTCAGCAAAGGTCATCAGTACATCAATACAATGGCATCTTGTAGAAGTTAAGCTAACAGAATTTATGAGTCTTCTTGGAGAGCCTTCCTGATGGTGCAGGAGACACAGGTTCTTTCTCCACAGCTCAGACCTGTTACCATCTTACTCTTGTTCCTTCAGGATGGCCTTGAGAATGGTCTCCATCCTAACAGTCTTATGGAGGCATGCTTTGGCCCTCCCTTTGGTCTTTAAAAGCACAGGAACATCCTTGTTGAGATCTCCATAAGGTCATAATGGTCTTGTTAAAACCTCCCATTGAGCCTCCTGGAACATCTTTTCTGTAAGTTTTGTTTCTAACGTCTGTTCCTCAACTTAGAGGATTTGTGTGAGTTATTTGCCTTCCATGCAGATCTAATAGAACTGATTCTGGACCCGTCTTTATTGTGAAAAGTAAATTCTCAGTTTTGTAGCGTATAGGAGGTCATTTTACTTTTCTTCTGCCCAAAACGAAATCTCTCTTTAGGGAGGAAATGGCAAAAGTGGCATGTAAGACAGGTCCTTAAGATGTACCAGAAACGAACAGTTCCTTTGACTCTTCATTTATCTTTTTTCAGTCCAGCAAGCTGCCTTGATCAAGGCTTGCTTTACGCTCTGCCATGAAACCTCGGGTGTGCTGCTAGCTGTTGATGGTCTGCTATTTCTGACCCATCCCGCCCAGAGGGTCGCCTTCTCCACTACCTTTGTAACCAGCTTGTCCCGTAGATATTTATAGGGCAACCACATGGAAGTCAGTGTCTTCTTCCAGTACGCATCACAGCCTAGACATTTTTGCCTTGGGGTAGGACTCTTTTGGTACAAAACCTTACAAACTGTGCTTAACCATTAAAAGGCGATGGCACGTCAGTTATTTTTAAAAAACCTAGTCAGGGTTTCTGTGGCACTGCCCTGCTTGTCTTGAGCTGCCTGCTAGCTCTGCTTTGTCCCACAAGAAGGATGTCCTCATTCACTACAAGAAAACTAACTGTTGGCAATTAACAATGATGCAGTAGTTTTCTGTCGTGGCAGGAGGACACCCTTCCCTCCCTTTAGTGCATGACGTTGGCCGTGTATGTTTTCTTTCCTAGAGAGGCTTAGTTTTGTGGAGTTTTCTTTTTCCCCTCCTCTGGGTGTTACTTTTACCGCTTTGCCCCTGTTGGGGTGGCATCTCTAAAGCTGCTTTACAGAGGACTGGTTCTGCAAAGGTTGCCCTCCCACATTAGTGAACCCTCAGGTTTGGTGTCCTGCCTGGTGGCGCAAGTGGGAGGAGCAACTAACAAGAAGGAGCTCGTCCTGCCGCAGCAGAAAACAATCAAGTTGTGGTAAGTACCAACAGGCCTTTTTTTCCCCAGCATCTTATTTATCTCAACACGGGAAGGACCACTGGGGAGGTGGCAAGTTCCTGCAGTCTCTTTTGGATGGTGAAGACTCCCTGTAACATGCCTGTTGCTCCTTCCAGGGTAGAGAGAAGTAGTGAAGATGTGCGGTTGATGAAGCCTCCCTCTCCAGAATGCCAGACTCCAGACATAAAGCTGCAGCAGCAGCAGGAGGAAGCTGTTGTGGCTGAACCATCCACCTCTGAGTGCATCCGAACCGAGCCAGACACTACTGGCTCCAGCAGCAGCCATGAGACCGTTGAATTGTTAACCCAGTCACTCCGGTAAGTCCGGTAGCTTTCTAATTCAAACTGAATTTGGTTTTCAGGCATCATACTGTGTTATCAATTGGATGTTCTCGCTATGTGTGTGTGTTTCTTGACTGTTACGATCAGAAAGTGAAAAAAAAATGCTTGTATTTTGTCTAAAATCAGCACCCTGTATTAAGTTGAACCTGCAGTGTCATTCATCTGGCTTTATTGGTCGTGGGGAGGAACAAAAACCTAAGCACAACACTTACGCCCTGGCTGCATTTCTGTCTTCTGAAGTTGTACACTTCATAAGATCATCTTCAATACTTATGAGACCTAGAAACCTTAATAAAAAGAGGGAAAGGGAGATAGCTGAGATTTCCAGGAAGTTGGATTCTGCACTCAAGTAACTCTATTGGTCTTTTATTGGTGCTCTTACAGAATCACAAGCTTCATCCCACGCATAACCTTGCTCTTAACCTGTTTTTGTTTGTTTGTTTGTTTGCTTTGTTTGAACAGGAACTGTTTGCGGTACTTCTTGCCCCCAAATTTCCCCATCTCCAAGAAAGACTTGAGTTCCATGAGTTCAGAAGAGTTGGTGTCTTTCCCTCTGGTATGTCCTGTGTTCTGGTACATTTGTTGCTGATGCTAGACTGCTCTGGTTGCATTTTTGGCCTCTGTGCTACCGCTTTGAGTTGGCAAAGTGAACTTAGGAGTCTTGCGTTGAATTTGACAAGAAGATCTTTGAAGTCAGTTGTTTTGGTATTGCCATCAACATTTGTGAAGTGACCAAATTAGGAGCTGGATTCTCAATTATTTTATAGGTTACGGAAAGGTCTCCGACTCTTGTTTTGTGCTAATATGGAAGAAAAATGAGAGACATTAAAAGTAGTTAAAATTCAGATACTTGCACCGACCATCTTGATTCATGTATAAGCTTGTAGGGAATTCTTCCCGTACGTGCTGAGAGATTCTTCCTACGTGCTGAAAGACCTTGCTGCGCACCCTTGAAAACATGTGGAGCCCTCCGTCTATCAGATCAAACGGAAGAATCTCCTGCTAGTTAGACATAAAGGTTAAATCTTACTCTTCCCCTCAGGAAACTATAAAATTAACTATTACTAAGTACACAAACCCAAAGGTCAGGCACAGATGGTTAACCAGCCACGCTATGATTAATCAATTATCCTGCATTGGTTACTTGTTTGTCACTGTCTATAAAAGGAATGGACTTGCCTAGTTCGTTGTCAATTAAATTGGCCAAGTGTTGGTTCAGTTGGTCAGAGTCAATTAAACCGTTCATACCAAATGGCAGCAGGCTCTGTCTGATTTCTCTACATAAGCTATAGCTCAATTCTAGACAAAAAAGAGGTTTATCTTTCCATCCTCCAGAAAACTGTAGCTTGGGAGGCAGGGTCGCAGCAACTAGGGATCTCCGAACTTTCAGCATCTTCATCAAACAATAGTTTGCAGGATTGTTTACAAGAAAGGACACCTGTAGAGTTATAGATGTAATTGAGACCGAGTGGGACAAAAGCATCTTCTGTCCGTTTCCAAACTCCTTTTAGCCAGCAGAGAGGAGCAAACGGTTACCCCTATATATTTTCTACTAGAATGTACCCTTGGTATCCGCTGGGATTTGGCCGCAGGAACCCCGTGGATATCAAACTCCATGGATGCTCAGGTCCCATTAAATACAGTGGCCTAGTGAAATAGTGTCCCTTATATCAAATGGCAAAATCAAGGTTTGCTTTTTGAAATAATACATTTTAGAGCCGTGGATGTTTGAATCCTTGGATAAAGAATCCGTGGATTCAGAGGGCCAACAGTACTACCCAACCCAGTTGTGGAAAATTGCATTTTAACACCCACAGAAGCAAAGATCACGACAGCCAAATTGAAAGTTTAACATGATGGTGTACCTTCTGACGTGGGTATTTAGAAAGAATGAAAAAACCACTGAAGCCTGGTTCTGTGCTAAAGCACCAAGTGGAAAGCTCCACTACATGCTCTGGCCAGGGATGGTTCCCCAGCCCCTGTCCTGGAGTCAAGCAAATGAAGCAGGCAGAATGGGACATTGGATACTTCTCATGAAGAAGGTCCCTTCGTGCTTGGTATAGAGGAGGAATCCATGCAAATGGTGGGAATTCTTCCTCTTACCAACCAGAAATGTTTACCTGTTTACAGCAAGTGTCCTGCCTTCTGGTGAACAGCAACTTATATTGCTACTACGAGGAGAATTCAGTAGTCTAAAATCAGGGCTGAGTGATTCTGGGAGTGGGTCATAAAAAGATCGGATTGTAAATGTGTCTTCCATCATTAAGGACAAATTGCAGGAATTGGTTTGCTTTTCTTGGTCCTAGCATTACCTCTCAGGCTTCTGTCTCCCCACAGAAAGACTATTTCCAGCAGTATGAGGTGGGCCTGCAGAACTTATGCAATTCCTACCAGACTCGTGCTAATGCCCAGGCCAGAGCCTCTGAAGAAAGGCTTCATGTCCAAGAGCAGAAGCTAGCAGAAACAAAAGAGAAGCTCCAGAAGCTGAGGACTAACATAGTAGCACTGCTTCAAAAAGTACAAGAGGTGAGTGGAGACCTCATTGTTGCACTTGAACCTTGCTCCTGGGGTGCCACTTAGCCATGCCCAGCCCAAGAACCTGACTGTTTTCTGGCTAAACCAAGGGCCCAAAACCTGTGGCCATCCCGTTGTTGGGATTGCAGCTTCCATCAGCTCTGGGCAATTTAGCTAGTGGTGTGGGATCATAGGAGTAGCAGTGGGACAGTATCTGGAGGGCCACTTTCACCCTGAGGTTAAGCCATTGCTAGGGAGGAGTGTAATAGCCTACAAAGCAATCAAGTTCTCAGGCTTCATACACTTTGGATGCAAAATATCACTTGAATCCTATTCAAAATAGAGAAACACTCACTTGCCTTGATACCTGCTAAGGTCTTTTTTCCCTCCTGAGTTAGGATGTGGAATCCTCCGCACTCCTCCAGCTGTTTCAGCTAGAAACAAACCCAGGTGAAAGGAGCAGATGCTTCACCAAAGGCAGACTTGCAAACTGTTGAGTATATTCTCAACATGGAAGTGCTCAATTGCATTTAAATAGGAATTTACAGTTAAAAACCCACCCAGTTCTTCAGTTTGCTAAAGGCTGAAGACAAACTCAAGTAACAGTTGGATTACAAAGACTGAAAAATGGGAAGTGAGGCATTTTTGTTTGTCCTCCTTTGTGCCAGCTTCCCTAGCGCTTAATCCAGCCAAGTCTACCATGTCTTTCTGTATTCATTCCACAGTGATAACCCATTCAGACTCGATGGTTTTAAGGTTCAGCCAATTTCCCCAGACTTTCCCACCTGAGCTGATGAAGTGTTCTGTAGAACTGAAAGGCTTCCCCACTGTTCTGTATCGTTTTGGTTGGCCCCTACCACCACTGTGCCCTGGCTTCAGGTGTCATAATATCAGGGACCCATTTCAGGATGTGCTGAGGACTGGAGTGCCTTATCTCTCTTTGGTGTTTTCAGGACATTGATTTCAATACGGACGATGAGCTGGATGCTTATATTGAAGACTTGATAACTCGAGGCGACTGAGCGGCCTGGACAGCAGCGCGAGTGCGAACTCAGGCAGAAGACAGCCCCCAGGTCTTCCTGAGACTTCCACCTTTTAGAGGGAGCAGCCCCGGCTGGTGTGTGAATGTTAGAGACTGTGTCCTGTTTTAGCGTGCGTCGGTGTACAACTTCTTCATATTGCTTTTTTAATATAACGGAACAAGCGACAGAACTGTTGAGGAAGGTTTTAAACTTTTTGTTTATAAATATTTTGTAAAAAAAGAAAAAGAAAAAAAGACCAGAAAAAAAGAAACAGAAGAACCACACAACCCAAAATGCTGCTGGGTATTATGCAAGGGCTCACTCTGTGGCATCTGACAGGTTAAAAGTGTGAGGAAATAAACAAGAAATGTGCTCAGTGAGAAAGCATGCTCAGTTTGTACACCTAGCTGGCAGCATCAGAACAATCCTGTATGTCGCTGGAAAAGATAGGTTTAAATGCCAGGCGCTCCACTTCTAGGAAAACTGTTTTTGTGCAGGAGCAGAGAAGGGAACCTGACAGCAGAGGAGCTGGTCATGGAGAGCTAGGAACATAGCTTTCTAGCAGGCTGGTTGCTGGCGCTGGAGCAGTAAAGTTCCTCCCTCCCAATTTGTTACCTTGCTGTTCAGAGCATGAAGAACAGAGTTCATGGCTTATGGTGCCAGCAGCAGTTGTTAGAGGTCGTAAAGGGCTGGGAGGCACTCAGGGTCTGAAAGCTTGGGGTACCTACCACTGCTTTAGGCAGCCTGGGTAGCAAGCAACTTCACATATTCAGAGTTCCTTTGGCTCGTGGAAACAGTTGGAATCAGAACTCATAGTCTCCTCAGCTTCACCAGCTAAGAGTGAAGGCTGGGTGGCAGTTGCAGAGCCAACCATCTGAAGGAACACATCTGTCTCAGTGCTACATCGGAAGGACAGTGCAAGCAAAATGGCCCATTTCCAGTGTCACTCTGTCTTCACTGAACCCTTGTAAGAATCGGTTCGACAAAGGATTTTAGTGAACTAATGGTTGCATTAATAAAGCTGGCAATACAGTGTCACTTCAGGTCAGTTTTACTGGGCTTGTTGCATGGTCACATGGGAGTGTGTGTGCTTCCAAGAAGATGGTCTCTAAAGGCTGGGGAGGGTGTTTTTCGGCCAGGGCCAAGTTCTCCTAGGCATCTTTCCTTCCAAGCTTCTGTTCCAACCCCAGCAGCATCTCCAGACAAGGAGGCCTTTTGCAGCCCAACAGAGCTGACTCTGAAGTCTGTAAGTAACCCCAGAGCTCAATAGAGTGCGGGGGGGGGGGGGGGATTTGGAATTCCAAAGGCAGTCTGGGCTTTGACTGCTGCTTCTCTCTTTTTAAAAATGTAAACATCAGCTCCAAGCCAAAAAGAGAGAAAGCATCTCTGTCTCAGAGGAGTAGTCTGTGGGGTGAAAGGAGTGTGGACTAAGCCGGACCCTGCAGCTTCTAGAAGCTTCTAAGGAGCACGAGGGGGAAAGGAACCTCCCCTGTTCGGGTGAAGCCAGTGGCAACAGTGGGTTCCCAGAGGGGGCATCCCAAAGAAGGGCAAGGGGGCCTTTTCTCTTTAGAGAGACTTGTGTGCTTCCTGCAGAGGCACTGATGCGGCCATGCGGTCAGGGCAGGCAAAAGCAAGGCCCTCAGCTGTGTGTCTGGTAGAACTAAGGGAAAGGGGGAGAGGGCTTGTTGGGAACCTTTCAAACGAGAATGGCTCATGCAAGTGGCAGTGGCTTGGGCAAACAGCCCCCTTCCAGGAGCCCAGCCAAAGGCAGGTGGGAAATTGTGGGAGGTTGCAGCAGACTTTCCAGGTTGAAATAAAAGAAAATGGCTGCTTCTCCTTTATCCTTCCCTTTTGGAAAGTCTGCTGCTCCAGCTCAGCGGGTTTCTAAGGCCTGTACGGACAACCATTTGGCATGGCTCAAAATGACTTCCCACGCTGGTGAAGTTCCTGGCATTTGACCGTTGCCATTTTATGCCTGTTGCATCTTTTCACTCAAGGTAAAAGAGGGCAGTGGCAGGTGGATTCCCAGATCCCTCTCCACTTGGGCCTTGGTTTACCACCACACCTGGGTTTCGCATGGGGACTGCCACATGCACCTTCAGTGGGCCCCCAATGATCTTCAAATGCTCCAGGAACACCTTTCGGTTTAATGCATTTGAGACAAACTAATAGGAGAGTTGGGGGGTAGAATTTGAATAGGACAACTTAAAATGGGGAGGGGGGCTTAGGCCAAGTGCCAGGGGTTGGAATGAAGCCTGGATTTGGGTGCGCATGTACCTGGCATCCATACAGAGCTGTCCTTTCTGTGGAAACCACCCAGCTCATAAGTAGTAAAATTGATTCCTTTTCCCCTTCCTAAATGGGAAGGTCCTATTTAAACCAATGGGAGCTTTTTGCTGCCAGTCAAGTCCATTTGTAGGAGAGTGGTTTAGCAATAGTGTGCTAGGAGGGTTAGCCCCTCGCCATCTGCCACCTCCCTCTGAAAGTGGGCAGGACTGTGCCAAAGCTTTTGCCTTGTGGAAAGGGACCCCGTGTCCTGAGCATAGATGGGGGAAAGTCCCTTCACACTTCAGCCCCAAATGCATGTGGTGATATACCTTTCTTGTGTGCCTTCATGTCTTTTCCGACTGCTGTCTTTCCCGATGGCAAATCTCTCAGGGTCTCCATGGAAAGATTCCTGCAGAGGAATTACCATCCTCTCAGGCTGAAAGAGAGTGACTTGCCCCAGATCACCCAGTGAGTTTCCAGGGCCAAGTGGGAATTGAACCCTGGTCTCCAGAGTCCTAGTTCAACGCTCAAATCGCTATGTCACGCTGGCTCATATACGAGGGTCATTCAACAAGTACTTAGCCTCACCGCCCAATGGCGCTGCTGTTACAAAAGAGTTTTACCATTGTGCAGTACATTCTTTTAGATGCCTATTGTCAAAGTTTCAGTCAATTCCCTTCATTTGTTTTGTTTTGATAGCCTTTGGAAGCGAGCGTGTCGGTTGGTTTTACAAAAATGGAAAAAAAGCAGTATCGTTCAGTGATTCGATTCTTGTTTTTGGAAGGGAAAACGCGCAGCAAAATCAAAAAGCGTTTGGATGCTATGTACGGTGACTCTTCTCCTTCGATGGCGACAGTCAAGAATTGGTTCAACGAGTTTGTTCGTAGCCGCACGTCGGTTTTTGATGAGCCACGCCCAGGTGCCTGTTCTATCGGCCGGAAAGGTGATGGCCACCGTTTTCTGGGATTCACAAGGTGTGATCCTCATCGATTACCTCGAGAAGGGTAAAACAGTCACGGGGCTCTACTATGCCGACTTATTGGGCCGATTCAATGCCGAATTGAAGAAAAAACAGCCCCGTTCGGCGAAGAAAAAAGTGCTGTTCCACCATGACGTGCCTGCTCACACCTCCGCGGTCACCATGGCCAAATTGGTCGAATTGGGCTACAAATTGCTGCCCCATCCACCGTATTCTCCAGATTTGGCCCCCTGTGACTTCTTTTTGTTTCCAAACCTGAAAAAGTCACTCGCTGGGAAAAGATTTGGGTCAAATGAGGAGGTCATCGCCACCACAGAGGCCTATTTTGCAGACCTTGGGAAAACGTATTTTTCGGACAGGTTGAAAAAGTTGGAGCATTGCTGGGCCAGGTGTATTGAGCTAAAAGGAGACTATGTTGAAAAATAAATTGCCACTTTTCCAAAATTTTCATGTTTCTTTTGTAGGCTAAGTATTTATTGAATGACCCTTGTATATATGTGTGTTCACAACTTGACAGACACGTATATATGGATGCACACCGTAAAGGAAGCGGTCTCAGACTTTGAAAGGACTGTTCACTCCAGAACATTGGCTGACTGACTCTCCTCTGCCCATACTTGGCTGCCCCAGCTGGGCCTTGCCACTAACCCCTCCCCCCCATGACTGCACCCCATTTTACAGCGAGGGCTGTATGTTGCCAAGGCGGTGCAGCTGGTGACAAAAGGCCTGAGCTGGGCAAAGCCAGGCAAGTCAAGCTAAGCATTATCCCCGCTTCCTCCGAACCTGACCAGAGGTATCCCAACCCACATGGGGCCCCAGCCCCAGCATCACCCCAGCAACCTGCTCTGAAGCCAGCGGCATCCCTGGCCCCTGTTGGCATCTGTGCCAGCCTTGTCCTTTGGCTTTCTTTGAGAGAGAAGGAGAGTGCTCTTCCCCAGGCCCCATGATCTCTGCAGCTAACTGGGAGCCCCTGTTTCTGCCTTTGCAAGCAAAAGACCCTCAGCTGCTGTGCTTCCCCCGATGCCAGGAAGGGAACAGAGGGGGGCAATTGGGATCCCAGGGCCCAAGCCAAAGGAAGGCTGCCAAGTTTCCCGGCTGCATTTGGACACAGGGGCCTTGTTGGCCGCTTCTGCATTCTGGCGGCCCATGGCAGCTCCCTTGGGGAGAGACGACACGAAGAAGGCATGGCAGCATGCAGGTGTCCAATGGGGCAGGGTTCCCAGGCGAAAGGCAGAACAACCCTCTTCTGTTGGCTCCAGAGTCATCTTTCGAGGCTCAAGCCAGCTGCCCTTGTTCTTTCTATTCTGCACTGTGAACAGTCTCTGAACCCCTAACGCTCTACATAGGGCCTGAATCCCAAACCCCTTTTCTCTTGCAAGAAAAAAAGATTCCAGCTAAGCATTAGGAAGAAGGCCTTAACTCTCTCTTTCAGGAGAGCCGGAGTTGTGTCTCCCCACATGGCAGAATGGGGTTTGAGAGGAGGGCCCCTGGGGTCCCCTTCCTTGAGCAAATGTTCAAAGGATTTTCCAGTTCATATCAAGTCATTTTTAATTTAAAAAAAACCCTCCAGTAACACTACTGCATGTAAACATTTTATAGGGTATCCACCACAGACAGTGTCTCGCAAAGGTCCACTCGCTCTGCAAAATGCCAATGCAGGACTTGTCAATCCCACTTCTGATCAAATCATTTCCCTTTTCCTGCAAAAAGATCCATTAAGGTTTCCAGTCATTGAAAAGGGAAACTATTTCCAAACTCTTCCATCTCTGCACATATAACACTCTAGCTGCTGCGGCCCTATACTGATGCCCATGTCCATGATTAGTCTGTAATGGCTTGTCCATAACACTCAAAATAGAAAAAGCCTGGCTATTTACCTTCAGATTTTCGAAGCAGAGTTTGTGTTCCCACCCACTTTTGTTTTTCTTTCTTTCTCCTAAAAAGAAGATCTAATAGAAGCTACCTTGCAAGTAGGCAGGGATGAGGCAGTGGAGCCTCGCAGGAAGGTGCAAGGAAGGTGGCAAATGGCCTGTAAGGGGCCCACAGGCCTTGGCTTCTCTGATCTCTGGTGGCAAAGGGGCTAAAAGGGGCTAGAGAGGCAAGCCGAGGAGGGAGGCCAACATCAGGGGTTAGAAGGGACCTCCTAAAGACTTCCTCCAGGAGTTGAACAAAGAGTGTGGGCTTGAGAGAGAGAGAGAGCAAATGCCCTGGGGGGCAGAAGGAAGGGATCCTCTCCTACCTCCCAAAAAGCTACTACATGGAGGCAAGGGGCTTTGACTGTGTCTTCCTGCATGGCAGAAGAAGGGGGTGGACTGGGTGGCCCCTTCCAGCTCTATGGTTCTTTGTGTGTTCAGAATCTTGGAGAGCTCTTTGAAGTTTAAACCAAAGCCCAGAACAGATTCCCTTCTCCTCCTAAGTCCTGAGGAGGACCACCAACCACCGCTAGATATATACCAGTCCTCCCTTTATCCACACATGCTCAGAAGTCTCCTAAGCCCAGCTTTCCCAAGAAGTGTAGGACCTTGTGCTCTCTCTCTCTCTCTTCCCACAGATAAGAGAAAACCCTCCAGGTCTCTTGAGAAAGAATCCCTTCCCACTTCCCGAGGGCCAGCTGGGAGCAACTGGGGAGCTGTTAACAGCAGCTGGGAGTCCATTTCGCAGGTCTGGAAGAGGACCCAGCCTCCTCCTCCTCCTCTTCTTCCCAGCACATGACGGATGAGAAGGGCAAGGTATTCGTCTCTGCCTTCTCTTGAAAGTCGTGCACTGTGGTGGTCCACCCTTTTGTGTTGTGGTTATGCGTTGTGTGTTGCACATTGTGCAAGGGCACCCAGTCACTGAAAGGCACGACAGGGGGATGTCTCATGCTGCCATAACATACATCCGTATGTGGGTCTTGGTGATACGCTAAGGGGTCATGGTGAGGCCCAGGTTTGACCACAGCGGGAGGGTTATTTTCTGACTCCGGGATTTCAAGTCTGGGTTTCTTCACTGTTTGAAGATCCCTGGGCCTTTTATATGCTTCAACTGGATGGCATTTGTTTTACTTGGGCTGCATCCACACTGGAGAGATAACCTGGTTTGGCACCACTTTAACTGCCCTGGCTCAAGGCTATGGGATTCTGGGAGTTGGAGTTTGTGGCGCGGCCCAGAGCACTTAGTAGCAGAATCTGGGGCTTACCTTGCATTATTGACCATTGCACACAAAGGATGCTTGGACCGTAGATTGTTGTGGATTCTGAAGAGGACAGTCCATCTGCAGCTGGTGGCACCAAGGCCAGGGAGCCACTGACTCCATGGTGGGCTTTAGCTTGGCCTCGGAAAGAGCCATTGAAGGCAGGGAAGCTGTTTAGGGACCAGGGCTCAGCACCTTGGAGAGCTCCTCTAGCACTAGACTGAAACCTGGCGTGGCCTCACCACTTTGTTGCCCCTGGAAATGCCATCCCTGGGGACCTTTGTGAAGGGCCAACACTGTTGGGCACCCTCTCCATGTTTCTCTCACTCTCACACACACACACTCCCCCGAAGGAGAGCCCAAAAGTGCAAGCAGCTCAGGTTGTCCATGTGAACAAATTCGTTCTAGCAAGGCTGTGCATCTCCAGAACCAGATCTTTTCTTAAGCGAATGGCTCCTAAGTGTCCACTCAAGACCAAGCCGCCCCAAATCCTTTGGAGTACAAGGGCAAACTCCCTTTGGCACGTCGGTGCTGCACAAAGCAATGCCCACTGGACTCTTGGTGGTGAGACAGAGGGGCTGGCAGGCAACCCCCTTGTCCCTGCCCAGCAAAAAGACCAGCACTGTGTCCCTGGCAGCCCTGGCTCCACTCCCCCATATTTCATATTGATGGCTCTATGTGACACATGAAGTCTGCTGATGTGATACAAGGAATGCACACCCTCTCCTTCCAGGTATGCTTCTGCCCATGCTCAGAGGTACTCTCCTCCTGAGCACAATATAGACTCTGGTCCAGCAGCTTATACTGACCTTTCCTATCTCAGCTCCCCATTGCTCCATCCGACAACTTGGGTCCCTCTGTGGCAGAAACCATACGGCCAGGGCCCACTAAAAGGGTGCCTTGACAAACATTCGGTTATATCTGAGCATGTTTTACGGACCTGTTAAAAATGGCAATGAGCCACATGAACCCTCCCATTCGTTCTGGCGATGAAGGTAGGACTCTTGTGGGAAAAGGGGGTCCGAGGAATAACTGGGAAACAAAGAGAAGCGGATGGTTGGGAATCAGGGTTTTTATTGGGCTTGCATGCCACGCGTGGCACCTTCTCCAAGCAAGAGCAGGGCAGCCAGGGAAGGTCCCCAGTTCCCCAGAAGAGCAGCACTGCCACTGGAAGGCTTTCCCCCCAACACTGGCTGCTGAAGTCCAAAATGGGGGGGAACCGTTGAAAATGTCCCTTTGTCCTTGGCTTGCTCTTCTCCCTCCGTCCTCGGTCTGCCCTCCAGAGTCCCTGGCCTTGCCCTCGGAGAGGCAAGCGAAGGCCCCGATGCCCCCCTGCTGCCCTGGGGGCAAGAGCAACTGTCCAGCCCTTCGGCCTCGAGGAAGAAAGGGCCAAAGGTAGGCAGGCAGGCGCTGGTCTTCTGCTGACCCTCGGGGCTGTCAGCTGTGGCTGGCATCGGGGCTGCCTTGGCGGGCTCTTCTCCGAGGCTGAGAGTCGCCCAAGGGAAAGGCCGGCCCCGACGGCGCCTCCGGCCCTCAGCCCTGCTGCTCCTGCTCCTGTTCCGCCGGGGCTCAGAGCGCGGTGCCGCGGGAGGGCGCCTGCTGGGCCTTGGGGCTGGCTCCTCCGCTGAGGCTGGAGGAGAGCGACGCCGGGCCCTGATGCTCCTCGACGGTGGCGAAGGCAGTGGCGCCCTCTCCTGGGTCCCTGGCGCGGCGGAGGCAGCCTGGCCCTGGGCCCCGTCGGGGGCTGCTGCCTCCGCTGCCTCCGCCGCCGCCGCCGCTGCTGGTGCTCCCTCCGGGGCGGCGTCGGGGGTGGAGGCGTGGTGGCCGGGCGCCGAGGAGGCCTCGGAGGAGCCGGCGTCCGCGTCGTCGGAAGCGGGGGTCGAGGGCGGCATAGAGGAGCGGGTTGAGGCAGCTGTTGAGGTAGGCAAGGCAGGTGGCGTAGGGGTGCAGGCGGAGCAGCAGGGCTAGGGCGCCGCAGGGCAGCTCCAGCAGGCCCAGGCCGGCCAAGACGTAGAGGCTCTTTAGCAGGTGGAAGGGCAGCCAGCAGCCGGCGAAGACCAGCACCAGGCTGGCCAGGATCCGCAGCAGCCGGGCCCTCCGCCGCCGCCGGCCCCGGGCCTCTCCTCGGAAGTGGCGGCTGACGGCGGCGCCGATGGCCAGGTAGCAGAGGCTCATGAGCAGCAGCGGCAGCAGGAAGCCCAGGGCCGTGGAGGCCAGGCTCAGCCCCGCCAGCCAGTAGGCCTCCTCCTCGGGGCTGGAGGCCACGCCGCTCAGATCCAGGTCGCAGGCCAGCAGCGGGGCCTCGTCCTCCTCCTCCCCGTCTCCCTCGGGGCCCGAGGCTCGCGTCTCCCGCAGCAGCAGCGCCGGCAGCGCCAGCAGGGCCGCCCCCAGCCACACCGCCGCCAGCGCCGCCCCGCCGCCGGCACCCCGCCTCCGCCCCGGAGACGGAGAACAGGCCGAGGAGGAGGAGGAGGCGGCGGCGGCGGGGACGGCGGAGGGCGAGGGCCAGGCGTGGCGGACGATGGCCAGGTAGCGCTCGAGGCTGAGGGCGGCCAGGCAGAAGGCCGAGGCGAACATGTTGAGGAGGACCAGGTAGCTGCTGAGCTTGCAGAGGGCGGCCCCGAAGGGCCAGTGGAAGCCCAGCGCCGTGTAGGCCGCCCACAGCGGCAGCGTCACCACGAAGGCCAGGTCGGCCAGCGCCAGGTGCGCCAGGTAGGCCTCCGAGGGCCAGCGCCGACGGCACCCAGACCCTCCGCCTCCGCCGCCCCCGTCCCAGGAGGAAGACGAAGGGCAGCAGGCCGTGGCCAGCACCAGCCCGTTCCCCGCCAGCCCCAGCCCGAAGACCAGCAGGTAGAGCGCCGGCAGCAGCCAGAAGGAGGCCGCCCAGTCTGACGGCGCCCAGCCGCAGCGCCCGACCCAGTCCCAGCCGCTGCCGTTGCCCCAGGCCCAGCCCGAGCCCCCCTCCTCCTCCGCCTCCTCCGAGTAGTAATAGTAGGAGTAGGAGGACGAGGAGGAGGAGAGCGGGGCCCCCGAGAGCGCCATCCCTCCCTCCGCCCGCCCGCCCAGTCCAGCCCCGGCTTCCCCGACGGAGCCCGTGCTTTTCAAGGCCCTCCAGGCCACGCCCCCTCTCTTGGGCGGGGCGGGGGGCGGGGCCAGGAGGGACGGGGAGGCTTCGGCCTCCGGAGGGTCCCCCCCTCGAAGAGCCCCTTCAGCCCCGGAGGAAGAGGCCTCCCAAGCCCCCCGGGAAAGCGGCAGGAGAGAGGACTAAGGCGGTGGTGGGGATGGCTGGGGATGATGGCAGTTGCAGTGCGACCCCTCGGAGGGGAGCTGGCCTCAGGCAAGGCCGAGGAGGCGCTGCAGAAAGGCTTGGCTGGCCCGGCTGCAGAGGGCTGCTCCACCTTGGAGGACTCCCGATCCCTGCCTCGCTTGCCCTTCCCAAGCTCGGCACATCCAGGATGGAGAGCTCCAGGGAGCCAGCTCGGGCCAAGCAAGGGAAAGGCTCTGGGAGGGAGTGAAGGCGAGCCAGGCTCCTCGCTGCCGGCTGGCCCTCAAGGGGCGCCTGGGAGTTCGGGGGAGCTGCTCTGGTCTAGCTCCCTCTTGGCAGCTGGAGGTCAGCCTTTGCCCCTTTCTCTGCCAGGATCCCTGAAGCGCAGGCCGAATTCTCCGGGAAGCCCTGGGGGGGGGGAGACAAACAAGGCCCTTTGAAGGCCGACTTGCTGTCGCCCTTTTCGGAAAAGCCGAGGGGGCGGCCTGCAAGATCGAGAGGAAGGAGGGAGACGAGCCTCAAGCGGGACAGTCGGCTCCCGAGGGGCTTAGTCTGGGCAGGACGAACGGACTCCAGCGCCCTGGAAAGGGGCCCCTCCAAGCTCTGTCCAGAAGACCAGACGCGGAGCCAGGGTTCCAGTTGGCCGGTTTTGGGCGGGAGGAAAGGGGTTCACCCGGGAAAGCAGCCAGGCTTCCCTCCTTTGCGGCTGCCACTTGCAAGGACTGGGGGAGGCGATGGGTTTGCTGCGCTCCTGCCCTCTTTCCTTCCGTAGCAGTGGATGGAAGGAAGCCCGGTCTGTGGGGCAGTGGGTCTAAGCAGCCCATCCAGGAAAAGGGTCAGGGTCTCTCTCGGCAATGCCAGAAATGCAGAGGCAGACGTGCTCAGTTTTGCATGCCCTTCTAAGAGGTCCACATCCTGCCATCCTTGTAGACTAGGAACAACTACGTTAGATAACTAAAGACGTTGCATGTGTAAAGTATGTGGCTCCTTTACAATTCAAACTAAAAGCCAGAGTGGATCCATCGACCAACCAACGTCGAAGGCCAAGACAACACAACTGCCCAACGGAACGCATAACTACACAAAGTTAGCATTGTAGGCCCTTGGCTCCTCAGATGGCAAGGGCTTGCCGATTCACAGGCAGAACACACTGGCCCACTCCAACTTTTCTTTTAATATTTCTTTTTAAATATTAATACAGGTTTCAGGAATGCACTAGGCACTTTTACAGGTAACACCCCCCCCCCCCAAAATCCGACTCCAAAACCAGCTCTCCCCAGAAGACACAGGTCTCCACCTGCAATTGCAATATGGCAGTGGAGCATGAAGTTAACATTAAAAGAAGAGAGGGAAAGGGCAACCCTGTCCCCTGCCAGAGAAGACTCCCTAGGCCCTCTCCGACGAAGCCCTTCTCTTTAGCTTGCTCTTCTCCTCTTCATGACTCCCAAGCGTTCCTCCTGTGCATCTTGGGACGAGTTTTGGGTGGACAGAAGGTACATTTGCTGGTTGTTTAATGATCAACAAGAATGATCCCACTGTGGCAGCAACAAAGTGGCCCTGCAGATCCACCCTGCGGCAGAAAAAAAGAACACGAGAGGTATCTAGAAGCGGAGGGTGCTGGTGGAAAAGGACTAAGCACTCCATTTTAAGTTCTAAAAACAGTTGGCTGCTGCTGGATCCCATATCAGCAGAGGGAGGGATCTAGTCCGGGTTTTTCATCCCACTCTGCCAAGGCCCTAGAGCCAAGGCCCCTTCCTAGTTGAGGGCTGCCATTCAGTACCTTGGACAGCGCAAGGTCCTCTCCAAGGTGCTGAAGCTGCTGCCCTAAAGAGGGATGAGCTTTGGAAGGAAGGTGCCTCATCAAGTCCAGTATTTCAAAGCTTCGCTAACAGGAAAGCCACCAGACTGCCCTTGTCTGCCCCAAGAGGCCTCCTTTGGATTATGTCTATTTTAATTCATGTCAATCTGTATTTTATAATGTCGTTGTTTTGTTTTATAATAGGGGAGATAAGGGGATTGTGTAGTTTTTATTTGTGGATTGTACGTGTTGTTGGTGTATTTTATTGTTGTAACCCACCTCAATCCTTTTGGGAGAGGCGGGCTATAAATAACATATTACTTAATTAATTAATTAATTAATTTCAATGATCCAGCCCCAAAGCTTAGGTGATCCCCCAGCAGTTCTCTGAGACCCAGTTTGCAACTTGGCTCCAGCGCCGTTGGAGTTCACATTGGGGTTTCCCAGGTGGCAGAGGTGTCCACTTGCTGTTTTTCCAGTTTGGGCTCCTGGAGGTTGAGCAAAAGCAGGGCCCCAACGGAAACCGTCTTCAAGCTCAGCACACTCCTGGCATCCTGCTGGATGGTGGCTGCTGAACCCTGCAAGCAGGGCCCCCATGTTGCAGCATTCTCCCCCGGCTCGCTCTTGAGTGCGTGCATGCGTTGGTGTTTGATGAGATTGGCACTTTGGCCAAAGGTCCGGTCGCAGTGGGCACACTTCAAGGCCCCTTCGCCCAGGTGGATGCGCCGGTGGCGGATGAGGGTGGAGCCCCGGCGGAAGGTCTTCTCGCAGTGGGGGCACTGGTAGGGCTTCTCGCCGTCATGGAGTCGCTGGTGGCGCATGTATTCCTGCCGACAGGTGAAGGTGGAATCGCAGGAAGCGCAGGGATAGGGTTGCTCTCCAGTGTGGATTCTCTGGTGCCAGATGAATTCTTGCTTATAGCGGAAGCTCTTGTCACAGCCGGGACACTTGTAGGTCTTTTCTCCGGCGTGGCTCCTCTGATGCCAAGTGAACTCTTGTTTAAACCGGAAACTTTTCTCACACTCAGTACACTTGTAGGGCCGATCTCCCACGTGGGCCCTCTGGTGCCACATGAACTCCTGCTTGAAGCGGAAGCTCTTTTCGCACTCAGGGCATTTGTAGGGCCGTTCCGCCGAGTGGGTCTTGAGGTGCCAGGTCAGCTCCTGCTTGAAGCGGAAGTTCTTCTCGCAAGCCCCACACTTGTGGGGCCACTCAGTGGTGTGGGCACGCTGGTGCCACATCAGCTCCTGCTTGTGGCGGAAGACCTTCTCGCAGGTGTTGCACTTGTAGATCTTCTCGCCGGCATGCACTTTCTGGTGCCAGGTGTACTCATGCACAAAGCGGAAGCTCCGGTCACACTTCCCACACTTGTAGGGCCTCTCCTCTTTGGGAAGTCTTGGGCGGGCAGTGAGGGGTGGCAAACAGTGTGCGCAGGTACAGGGTGAAGCTCCAATGTGGCTTGGCTGATCCGTGACCACAGGTGAGTCCTTCACAGTGCTGATTTGGCATTCAGGGCAGATTTGCATAAGGCCCCCCCTGGGTGCCACAGAAGAGAGACCCTGTGCAGAACGGGCAGGGAAGCATTTTTGACATTGGGTGCAAATCAGCAACATCTCTTCAAGCTGGGCAGTGCCACCACCAGCGGGCCAGAAACCACTTCCAGAGGCCCCCGGATGCCCTGCTTGAAATTCCACCGGGGCCACCTGTCCGTCAGCCATGGCACAGTTTGGCCACCTGAGCTGCATAGGCCATGGCCCCAAAGCAGCCGTTCCGTTCACACAAAATATGGGGTTCAGATGGCCCTTAGACCATGGGGACAATCCACCGATGGTCCCATTATCCAGGCTGCCCTTCAAGGCCTCCAAGGGTCCTGCATGGCACGCCAGTCCCGCTGGTTTGTCTTCCAGGCCAGATTCTTTCTTAATCTGGATTTGGCCAACCCCTGCAACAAGAGACCAAATTCAGATTTTAGCTACAACCTAAAATGGACCATTTGAACCCCCATCCCACCCCCAAATTTTTTCAATCCCACTATCCCACCAAAAATATTTGGTAGTATGTGCACAGAGTCAGGGGTGGGTTACATGACCTCTAGGATCCTTCTCATAGAAGCCAAGCGGTAGAAACAAGCATGGAAAGCTCCCTCTTCCCAAGGCTCTTTGGCCAGTGGCTTCAGCCCTTCAAGTCCACAGATTGATCCATTGGCTGCAAGCTCACAGCATGAGAAAGATCCTTTGTTGGACAACAGTGCCCAGTATCCCCCACCCAGCCTGTATGGTCAGTGGCAGGTATCTTTGGGGGAGACCCAATGGCCCAGTTTGATTGACCAGCACCTTTGAGACACACCTGGGAAGTCTGGGTTTGACTCCTCTCTTGTCTTGGCATCCGGGCACCTGTTCAGCCAGGGCTCCTCTCCCCGCTCCATTCGCAAGATGATTTCAGGCTTGTGGTCAGCAAGGTCTAGGCAGAGAAGCAGAGAGAGGGAGACATGCAAGGCTAGCACTTCCCACACTTCCACAGGCCCTGTGAGGGGAGGGAAAGATCCTTTGGACTACAATGCCCAGAATCCCCTAGGGAACATGCTGGCAGAGGATGTGGGAAGTTGCCATCCAAAAGAGTAACTCCCCCAAGCTTACTCTCTCTCAGTCAAATTACCATCCCACCCAACTCGCCTTTGTCTTTGCTCATAAAAATGGAGAGAGTGGGGTTGGTATGAGAAAGAAAAAAAGATCAGGGCTGACCCAAGACCTTCTGCTGCCTGAAGGAGAGCAGCTCACAATGGCTGGGCCCCAAGTCAAGATGCACAGTCTCCAAAGTCGGCAGAGTCAGAAATTCCCACCATGCTTTCTACCACCTTCACGTATTAACATGTAAAATCCACAGATGAAATCAAGGACAATTTGCTGCCCTTTGGGGACACTTAAAATCGTCCGCCTAAGACAAACACCTCACTCTGTCCTATGGTTGCGCCGGCCCCACGGAGTATCTTTTTTTCCGATCATCCATCATCATTCCCTTTCAAGCCTGTCAAATGTTTCACCTGGGGAGGCTTCAGGCAGCCTTCCAGATGCTGTTGGACTGCACTTCCCAGCAGCCCTTGCCAGTATAAGGATGGTGCGGAATGCTGGGAGCTGCAGTCCAACCTCTCAAGAGCCACAGGATTCCTTGCCCACGCCTGTTTTGAAGGAAGAACAGGAGAGAAGGAGATGAGCCTGAACTTGGTTTTTGCACTCCCAAATCCATAGGAAGAAGGGGAAGTTACCTAAGGAGCTGAGCATCTCGTAGTTGTCCCTCATCACATCTTTGTAGAGCGCCTTCTGCCACCCGGCCAGCTCTTCCCACTCCTCCGGGGCAAAGTAAATGGCCACTTCTTCAAAGGTCACCGGCTCATAGAAAAAAAAGCAGACACCAAAATGCCATCACCTTACACACTTTCGCTTTTCCTGCAGCTGGCATTCCCAAACTGGTTGGTATTGGTGTCCCAGTCTTAGGGCAACCCTAAGGCCCCCTATCAAGGGGTTGTCTGGGGCTGAGAGAGTGTGACTTGGCCAAGGTCAACCAGTGGCTTTCCACGGCTAAGCGGGGACTCGAACCCTGGACTCCAGAGTCTTAGTCCTACACTCAAACCACTCTGCCATGCTGGCTCTCATAAAGCTTGACAAACTGACCTGTCCAACCCTGCCTAGATCTGCCCTTGAATAGTTATTTTTAACAGGGACTAGGAAAATGGGCTCCATTGTGCCAGTGGAGTAACAACAGAGTCCCCACTGGTTATGGGACTTCATGAGGAAAAGGAAGATGCTCACTCGCAGCATTTTCATGCCCAGCTGCAGAGGGCACAGTGACAGAAAGGTCTCTGGAAGGATCAACCCACCCCGAAAGAGAGGCCGGCCTGGGCATTTCCAGGCTGGCACCTACCCGAGGAAGAGACCCGGCAGCTTCAGCCATGTCGCTCTCCTGACCAGGCCCAGCTCTTCTCCGAGTGGCTGGCGGTCAGTCCCTGGGGTGCTTGGGGTGGCACTGTGCCCGCTTGGCAGTCAGCCTTTCTGCCACAGAGGGGAGTGCCAGGAAGAGGCCTCCATCCACAGCAGCTGGAGTGGAGGAAAGACAAAGAAAGCAAGAAGTTTACTCTCCTCTCCAAATTCAACTGAGCCTGGCTTGTGGCTTTGAATCCATTTGCATGATGCTCATGCAAATTGGCCCTTGGCTTCAGGGAAGGGGGGAGGAAGAGCCCAAAGCTTATTTGCATGAAGAGAATATGCAAATGCACCTTCTTCCCAGCACGCCCTGCTTTCTTTCCAAGGAGGGAGAAGGGAGACAACCGCCCAAGCCGTGTCCCCATGGGTGACTTGGTTAAGGAGCCCTGGTGCAGAAGGGAACCTAAAGATCCCCTAGTCCAACCCCCGTTAGAGCAGGGAGCCACAGCGAAAGTAGCCGCTCAAGTGCTGTGGGATATTTATTGAGCTCTGGGAGGTCTACCCTGCAAGCTGGAGGTTTCTTCCCCAAAGGAACTGAGCCCTTCCCAGAAGGCATCTGGCTCCATCCTGGCTTCTGAGGGAGAGAGGGGGTGGGCCAATCCCATCAGGCCTCCCCAAAGGAACTGAGCCCTTCCCAGAAGGCTTCTGGCTCCATCTTCCACTTCCTTCCCCCTGTCTTCTTAGATTGTAAGCCTGAGGGCAGGGAATCGTCTAATTAAAAGACTGTATGTACAGTGCTGTGTAAATTTACAGCACTATATAAATAAAGCTTAATCACCACCATCATCACCATCACCACCACCACCAC
>NC_056531.1:14706633-14726053 GCF_019175285.1 Sceloporus undulatus
CATCATCATCATCATCATCATCATCATCATCATCATCATCATCATCATCATCATCATCCTCACATTGCAGCACCAGTGAGAAAACAGCCCCTGCTCACAGGTTTACCATCGCCTACAGGGGTGAGGCAGGTGCGGCCCATGGGCCAAATGCGGCTCCCCAGAATGCCCCCCCCCAATTTGAGATACTTATGTGGCGAGGGAAAAGGGAATTAACACAAAAGGAAGAAGAGGAGATCTGGGAGGTCTACCCTGCAAGCTGGAGGTTTCATAGGCCTACTGACAAAAATGCACAACACATGGCACCTTTAAGAGGAGAGACCATTAGGTGGAAACAATCCTTGTGCACCGCTCAGGCTGCCTTGGCACCAGCGTCCTCTTGGGTAGGCATGGCTACAGGGGCCAGCAGGAAAGCGGGCACAACGAAGGCACGAACCTCTCTCTACCATCCAGAGAAAGGGCACCGTCTTGGCGTGCCTACATGGGCACAAGAAAGCCAAAGGTCTTTTTTCAGCACTAGCCAGCAACTTGAGAAGTTTTCGTTCAAACAAATGAATAAAACAAGAAGGTCTCCATCCTGGGAAGGGGAATGGCCGGACCAGCAGCTCACAGCAGCGTACTGTATGTGTTCAAGAGCCCTGGTGTCCGGCTCATTCATGCAAATTGTATGCAAAGAGCGTGAGCAATGTGCAGATCAAACATGCAAATAAGCCACATCCCTCTGGATCCGGATGCGTTTCCATGGCGGCCTCCTGCACTGAGCGAGCCGGCCATCGCTGTCCCAGTCTGATGCCGTGGGGCTCAGGAAGGGGCCCATTCAGACAGACTGGGTCCTTTGGGTGGCCTTTGTGCAGAAGAAGGGGCTGGACCCCTGCGGATCTGAGCATCCCCTTCCCAAGAAATCCCATCTGGCTCCAAGGCAGGGGTGGGAATCATGCAGCCTTCCTAGGCCTTAGAATCCTAGAATCATTGAGCTGGAAGAGACCCCGAGGGTCATCCAGTCCAACCCCATTCTGCCATGCAGGAAGACCCCATCCATCCTGCGGGGCTGTAACATCCAGCATTCCTCCCCACTGGCTGCACAGTCCAGCGATATCCCACCCTTCCTTTAAGGAAAGCTAGAATCTCCACCACGGATATAATCTGGAATTCTTCCAACAAGCCTTATTTTTGCGCACGACTGCTGGGTTTTGCATAGAAAACAGCCATCTTCCATACAAAACGCATGCACATGTACCCTCCACATGCAAAAAAAATGCTCTTTTGGCTGAAGTGCCAGCCCCCAGGGGCATCATCCAGAGGGTGCGGACTGCACCGGGTGACATCCAAGAAGGGGGCGCACACCCAGTGGGACTGGCACGGCTGCTTGGTATGTGAGAAAGGTGTCCTCTTTACCATGGGAAGCCCAACCATTCCACTTGCTCCCCAAGCCAGTTCAAAGGAGGCCAGCATCCCACAATCCCAACTCCCTGACAGAGAACTGGGACCGGCTCTGGGGCAAACTGGCCTGACTGGTTTCCTGCCCCTTTCCTATGCCTCCGCCCAGCGCAGGGCTCCCATTCTGACTATGTGCTCAATATGCACACATGGAAATGTGTGAATGCATGCAAATGAGGAGCGCCTCCTTGCTCTGCTTCTCTCGCTTTCTCTGGACAAAGTGGCAAGCCTTCGTGTGAGAGAATGGGTTCTTTTAACAACAGGCATATATTTAAATGAATTAACCGAGGCAAGGCATCCATGGCTGAGACGCTTCATCCTCTTTTGGGGACAGGCTGCCCAAAAGACCTTCTGGGTACTAAACCTGCCCCTGATCTTAAAGAGCTTTCTGCAGAAGGAAATGCTGACATGCCTAGAGTTTTCTTAAGCAAGGGACCCTTAAGCAGAGTTCCTGCCTCTGAGAATATGGCCTACAGTGCCTGGGATCCGTGGGTGGCTCCCATCCAGGTCCTAACCAGGGCCAACACGGCTTAGTTCCCAAGATCAGAGGGGCCTTTCGGGGATGGTGGCCCTGCTGCGCAAAGCTGCCACAAAGCAACCTGGGTCCTTCCAGCGGGTGTTCAGCCCCAATGCCCATAAGTCCCATTGGCCATGAGGGCTGAGAGTTGTTGTCGCCTTGAGTCCCTGTATTGGGAGAAAGGCGGGATGTAAGGAAATAATAGCAATAATAATAATACTCCAAAATGCCCAGTCCTGAGCCCCTCCTGTATGGCAAACCATGTCATCCTCCAGAGGTCCTTGGCCTGCAGTTCTCAGCATGCCTCCCCATTGATCCTGCTGGCTGGAGCTGTTGGGAGTTGTAGTTCAGCAGTATTCTTCCTACCTTGCCATCTGGGAGCCTAGGGTTCAGTTCTTTCTCTCAGCCCCACGGGCTTCATTCTCAACCACGGTTCCTGCCACGCTGCCCATCTCACGTAGTTGGCACAAAGCTGGGAGCTGGTTGGCTTTGTACCCATTACACAGGAAGGACAAGAAAAGAAGGGCAGCATTTTGCCACCACTTTCTGAACATCCCGAGCGGAGCGTGTCGCAAGGCTCTGGGAACTCTACAACAACCTTGCAAAGTGGGCCAACATGAGTGTAGTGGAGTCTCCTTCCTTAGAGGTCTTTAAGCAGAGGCTGGATGGCCATCTGTCAATGGGGATGCTTTGATTGAGAGTTCCTGCATGGCAGAAGAAGGGGGTTGGACTGGATCTGGGCCCTTCTGGTCTCTTCCAACTCTACGATTCTATGATCCCCTTATGGCCAAGAGAGAGAGGCGGGGGGGGGGGGAGTCCGGATCCCTGGCCTTCGCCTGCCCTGGGGATGAGCCCTCAACCTTGCCTTTCGTGATACTGCAACTCCCAGCAGCCACAGAGATTGGAAAACTAGGCACACAGCCATTCCTGGACACAGACACAGGTCCAGTTGAGGAAGGGAAGGGAGGGAGGGGGACCTTGGGAGTTATGATGATGATTGATTGATTGACTGATTGATTGATTTCTATCTGGCCCTCCAAGAGGAGGGAGGCACCTGGGGGGGCCAGATGGGGCTGGCCTGGCCCCTGGATCCCCCTCCTCCTCTCCCGCTCCAAAGAGGGGGGTCCCCATGGATGGCCCCCAGAGATTTTGGGGACCCCCCAGGAGGACCCTTTGGGGCTAGAGAGGAGGGCAAAGTCCCCTTGGGAGCCGCCAGCCAGGTGCCCCTCTCGTGGCTCCAAAATCTCCCCCCAAGTGGCCCTCAACTCCTCCTCCCTCCTAGGGGGAACTACAACTCCCCTCTCCCCTCCCTCCCCTTCTTTGAGGGCCTCCTTACCTCCATGGCTCCACTCTCTCAGCCGCCCGCTCCGGACCTGGGTGCGAATCCAGCCGCTTGGAGGGAGGAGGCGGAGGAGGCGGCCCGGCTTCAGCCTCTGGCTCGGCTTGGCTCTCCGCTCAGGCGGGCTCCCTCCCGGGAGGCTCCCCGGTCAACCAAGGGCCCTCCTCCAGGCAGCCCGGCCCGGCCCTCTCCTCTCCTGCTGCAGGGACTCCAGGGGCTCTCGCCGCCAAGGCTCTTGGCCGGGGCTAAGCAGGGCCCGCCCTGGATGGCCCTCGGAGGGGAGACCGAGGCCGAGCCAGGCAGAGAGGCCCAGCGGAGGGAAGGCAGGCGGGCGGCAGGCAGCTCCTTCTCCGGGTTTTCCCTGGCGCTGCTCCGGTGACGCGGCAGTGACGTCGCCCGGCCCCGCCCACCTGCCTCCGAACCCCTTTCTCTTGGCCAGGCCAGCTCCCAGCATCCCCCAGTGGCTGGGTCGGGGGCATTCTGGGAGGCAGCAGCCCTCCTTTAGAGGGAGAGCTCTAGTCCCACTACGGGCCACGCCTTGCCTTCCCAAGCCCCGGCCGGGATCTGTAGTTCTGCCTCCTCCCCAGGGAGGAAGGCATGGCACTGCCAAGGGGCACAATCCCCGCAGGGCAGAGGGGACCCCAGCCCTTCAGCCTTCCCCATCGGAGGAGCTCTAGTGGCCCCCAACTACATATCCCAGACCCCCCCCTTCTTGACATGGGGCCCTGGGAGTGGTGCCCCCGTGCTTGGCTGGACCCTCCCTGGCACAGAGGGCCAGCCTTCCAAAGGAGGAGACTCCCTCGAGCAGCCCTTACTCTCAGGAAGGCCTCCCTAAAGCTAGAGCAAAAGGCCCTCCTTCCGAAGCTCAGGCCAAGCGGGGATGCCTGGGCTGGGGATAACATCTTTGTGGGCGGAGCTCCAATTGAGTTGTGTGAGGCAGGGGAGGTATGGTGTGGGAGAAGGGACTTGCGTTCAGGGAAGGCGAGATCGATGCATCATATCTATCTCGCCTTTCCTGTCCCCCTCCCAACCTGAAGGACCTGAGGTCCTCCAACCGTGCCACAAAACCCTGTCGCTGCTCCTGTGCAATGCCAGGTCTCTAACAACAGACCACATCCTCCAGGATCTGTGTGAGGACTCTAAGTGTGACCTGGCTTGCATTACCGAGACCTGGCTGGGGCCTGAAGGGGCGCTGTGTGGGCTCAGGCCCTGCCTGCTGGGTACTCGGTGAAGGACCAGCGCAGGTTAGTTGGGCGGGGTGTGTGTGTGGCCTTGATACATGGAACACGTGTCCCTCACCAGGAACCACATCCGACAGACCCCTACATCGAGTGTATTACCGACCCTAAAGGCTAGGGACAGTAGGGATTCTGTTAGTGTATTGGCCCACCCCGTGCATAGCGGACTCCTTAACGAGCTGACACAGCTTGTCGTGAGCTGATGCTGGAGACGCCCAGGCTTCTTGTCCTGGGCGACTTCACATCTCCCTCACGGACAGCTATGTTCCATCCGGTGCGCTCGGGAATTCAGGGTACCATGGCGGCCATGGGCCTGTCCCAGCTGATACAGGGTCCTACGCATGTGCGGGTAATACTCTCGATTGGTCTTCTGTTCGGAGACGGAAGATCCGTGGGTGGAAAAGCTAATGTTTCCCCCCTGTCATGGACGGATCACCTCCTGGTAGAGGTGAAAATCAAGCTTCTACCCAGATCCCCCCCGGGGGTGGTGGACCTATAGGATGGTCCACCCTCAGAGCTGATGGAACCTGAGAGGTTCCAAGAAGCCTTAGAGGGGCTCACGTGTGGAAATGACGGCGACTCTGTTGATGCCCTCACGGTATTGGAATACCGGTCTTTCCAGGGCTATACACAGGATCGCTCCCAAGCGCCTCCTCAGGCCCGCTTCCAAACGTAAGCCCTGGTATACGGAAGATCTCCGGGCAAGGAAGCGGGTTCTGCGACGGCTAGAGTACCGTTGGCGGAAACACCTTCGCTTAGACGACAAGGCTCTCCTAGACCAACTGTTAAAGGACTACGGAGAGGCAATACGAGCAACAAAGAACTCGTTCTATGGTGCTCGTATTGCGTCCTCGAGTCGGTCCGGCAGAGTGTTTCAGGGTGGTCAGGGAGCTAACTCACTCCCTCCGCCCTGAACCAGACTTGAACTTCTAAGGCCTGCTGTGACTTGTTTAACGACTTTTCGCGGATAAAACCTCTCGTATAAGTGAAGGTCTGAACGCCGACATTTTAGCAGAACCTAGGGTAGAAGTGTCCAGAGCCCCGGGGACTATGTTAAACTGGAATCAGTTTGAGTTGGTGAGTACCGAGGATTGGACAAGATCCTCGGAAGTGTTCGGAAAACAACCTGCTCTCTTGATCCCTGTCCCTCGTGGTAGCGGCCCAGGGGGACGGTGGTAACATCGTTGTTAGCCGGATAGTTAATACATCTCTGAGGGACGGGCTATTCCATCTCCATAAATTGGCCATTGTTAAACATTCTTAAAAAAGCCTCCTCGACCCCCTGTACATAATAATTATCGGCCTGTTTTCGCTGCTACCATTTTTGGAAAGGTGATCGAGAGGGCGGTTGCGATCCAGCTTCAGGCGGTCTTGGATGAAACGGATTATCTGGACCCATTTCAAACTGGCTTCTGGGCGGGTTACGGGGTTGAGACAGCCATGGTCGCCCTGGTCGATGATCTCCGTCTGAGCATCGACAGGGGAAGCGTGGTCCCTGCTGGTGCTCTTGGACATCTCAGCGGCTTTCGATACCAAGACCATGGTATCCTTCTGGGACGCCTGGCAGAGGTGGGAATCGGGGGCACTGCGCTTCAGTGGTTCCGGTCTACCCTCGTCCGGGGGTCCCAGATGGTGCAGCTGGGAGACGTGTGCTCTGACGAGAGGCCCCTAAAAACTGGGGTCCCTCAAGAGGCCATTCTGTCTCCCATGCATTAACATTTACATGAAACCGCTGGGAGAGATCATCCGGAGACATGGGGCGCGGGGTTATCAGTATGCTGATGACACCCAAATCATTTTCTCTATGTCTCCGACTGATGCAGTGACTGGGGATGGCGTCTCTCCTCTCGTGGCCGTCTAGAGTCAGTAATGGGCTGGATGAGGGAAAACCGACTCAATTGAATCCAGAGAAAACGGAGGTATAGTGATAGATTCTCCTGGTCCAGGAATGCGGTGGTTCCACCTTCCTGAACGGGGTCACGCTCCCTGTGAAGGACTCCGTGCGCAGTCTGGGGGTGCTTCTTGACTCGTCCTTCACTGACTGCTCAGGTGAATGCGACGGTCAAGAGAACCTGTTATCAGCTTCGGCGGATCCGCCAGCTGCGCCCATACCTGGCCCAGAGGGACCTAGAAACTGTTGTACATGCTCTAGTAACTTCGAGACTGGATTTTCTGCAATATACTCTACATGGGGCAACCCTTATACCAAACTCGGAAGCTGCAAATGATGCAGAATATGGCAGCCCGGCTGGCACTGGCGCGCCCAGGACCAGCCATATAACCCGGTTTTTAAAGGACCTCCATGGCTGCCCATTCGCTTCCGAGCCAATATAAGGTGTGGTTATTACCTATAAAGCCCTAATGGCTTGGGCCCAGGATACCTAAAGGACCGCCTCTCCCATATATTCCGCCTCGCACCCTCAGAACGTCTGGGCAGCAATTACTGAAGGTGCCTGGGGCAAGGTTGCCTCCACCACGCGAGGACATCTCCACGGCTGCCCCAGCCCTTTGGAACACGCTGCCCACTGAGCTCCGCTCATCTACCACCCTGGCCAATTCAGGAAGGACTTAAAAACCTTCCTGTTCCAACAGGCATTCCCCGAATAAAAATCTGTGGGCCTCCCTCCTCTTCCGTGGCCGGAGGTTGGCTATGGGCGTTTTACCTGTTATTTTGAATAATTGTGTATTGTATTGTTTTTTGTATTTAATCTTTGTGCTTGCTGTAGGATTGTTGCTGCTGTTTAACTTTACTGTAAGACGCCCTGATCGTAGGAAGGGCGGGATATAAATAAAAATTTTATTTATTTATTTTATTTTATTACATCACTTGCTGTAGAGCCAGTGCTGCTCGAAGCTTCCAGCGGGACAGAGGAGAGGAAGAAGGAGGAGGGGGACTGCCCCTCAAGGGGCTGCGGGAAAGGCGCTCTTCCCAGCGGCTGGTTTTCCTAAGGGTGGCCTGCCCAGCATTGATTCCCCTGGCTCTCTCCCTGCTTCAGTCAGGACGGGCGCTGGGTCCAAGCTTTGGGCCTTTGCCGGTTCAGGATACACCAACTTCTTAAGAGTCCAGAAACGTTTGCAGCACAGCAGACCCAGACACACAGCCCTGCTTTATTTATGAAGAAAGTTCAATGGAAAGCTACATTTCTCTGCTCCAAAAAAACGCAGCATACAAATACCTTCTAAAAAACCCCACCCCGTAATAATATACAAAAACAACAACCACAAAAGCACATTCTCAGAGCTGAAAGGGGCAGCAAAAAGGAAACACAACACAGATGTATCCGTAAGGAAATAAATGGGAGTTAGGTCAGCTTCAAGAGACAGGTGCCCAGGGCTGGGGGAAGGCAGAGGTCCCACTTGCCATGTGCTTGGACCAACACTGCAATCCAAGCGTCGTAAACATGTGACTCCACTGCCACATTGCAAAAATGCAACATAGCCCTGTTCGTGAGTTGCAAGGATGCACGCAAGGCACTTCTGAGGCACAGCCAGGCCCCTTGTAAATATAATATATATATATCTCAGAGCGACAACTTTTTAAACACTGGTCCTATCATATTGCAGATGAAGGCGACGATTTTGTAAAACAGTTGGAAACTGTTCCTGGAAGGCATGTTTCACGCCCAATGGCTTTAGGTTCAAACAAACGTGACAAGAAGAGGGAGGAAAGGCTCAGCCGAATGCAGTAAAGCAGCAGCAATCCTGTTCAAGTTACTTTCTTCATATGCATCTGTGTTCACTGAAGGCTACCTTCTGAACATCAGGGGAGACGTTTCAATCCCGGCTTCACGATCCGTTTCGAAACATGGGGCTCCCATAGTTTTGAGTCAAAACAGGAAAGCATTTGAAAGCTGTAATGCCAAAACAACAACCACCATTTTTTTACCAATGCCACCCATATTGTTGATACAGGGAGGAATCGGGGGTCTCATGAACCCTCCAAGCCTGCAACAGGCACTTTCCCCCATTCCAGCCCAGATCCCAGCTGCATCAAGCACTGACAACATGGCTTCCCTCTTGCTTGCTGTTTGACCCCGGGTCCCAGGCGGTTCACTTCCGGTTGCTGCTCCTGTGCGGGCAGAGAGGAGGAGAAGCCGCGGCCAGCTGCCTCTGAAAGAAAGGAAGACGGGTGCAGAGCACCAAGCCCATCGGCAAGAAGAGCTGGTTCTTGGATGCGTCTTGGATCCGCGGGGACCAGGGAAGGAGCCACTGTCTAATAAGATCAAGACAAAATGGGACAATTGGGGGAATTGCATTGGTGGCCGTGGATGACCTGAGAGAATTAGTTGTTAGGGGCCTAGTTCAACCCTGGCGGTGAGGGGAGGCTGGGCACCCCCGAAAAGAGCTGGCATGCGCTCAACTGTGGGCCATCTGCTGCGTCCATTGAGCACCAGGAACGTGGTCAGTGTTTGGTACCAAAGCAAGCCTTTGGGAAACCTTGGGGCTACAGCCAGTTCCTGAACAGATGCTTCATCCTGAAGATGGCTGAAAGGGGCGCCTACCTTGGTGCCACAGGTGTCGGGCAGATCTCCCCGGAAGCCGCCGAGGTTGTCCAGGCTGGCCACCGTAGGCCGCATTCTCTGCCCGCAGCTCTTGGATGCGACTCTGCAAGCGACGCAGCAGCTTTCGGGGGTGAAATGAGGGGGCTGGAAAACGCGGCTGTGGCATTGATCCACCGGAGCAACAAGGAGGGGGCCGGGGGTAACTCCCCTGTAAGAAAGGGAGCAAGGGATGGAAGAAACAACAACAGCAACAAGAGTGGCATGTCTTTTTCGTAAGAAAGGATAGGATATATATGCGTGTGTGGTTTTGACCAAAAGCATCCTTTTCCCAAGCTTTCCCCATAGCTAAAACCAGCCCTTGAATACAGTAACCATTTGGGTACACATTCTCTGTACGGTCTCTGTCTCCCTCCTCTTTTACCTTGAGAATGGTTGGATTTCGGACTCTGGCATCTCCTGGTCTCTGAGAAATTCCATGGCTTTATCCCTGGACCGGTGTCTGCAAAGGAAGCCCAACAAAGAGAAAATGCACTGAGAATGGTGCTGCTCAGCTGGAAAAATACAGGGGCTGAGATTTCAGGACTCAGATTTCAGACCCTGTGTCCAAGGTTGTGATGTAGCAATGAGACTTCAGGGACACATGTGCAGAGTTCCAGTACTCGCCAATTCTGCCAGACACCTGGCACTAAGCAGCTGGCTCTTCTGGGGCATGAAGTACACACCCACTGCTCAAGGTGTGCTCAGACAAGGATAAAACAAGATCAGCATAAACTTAATGGTATTTCAATTTTAAACACATGCACACACATGTAATTGAAAACCCACAAGAACACCCACAACTGAAAACGATATAAACGCCTTTACCGCTGGGCTTTCCTGCCTTTCCAGTGTATTATTAAAATGGTTTTGACAGTTTGAAAAAAGGACCCAAACTACTTTGTGAGGTTTGCTTTCAAAGTGAGATTTAAACAGCATTCCCGAACCCCCCAGCCAGCATGGGCATCCCGACCATTGGCCTGGAGGATTCTGGGACTCAGCGCCCCTCCCCTGAAGTCCCTTTTTACAAACTCACTTCTCCAGCTCGGCATTGAGCTCCTCCTTGAACTCGCAGGCCAACTGTTCCCTCCAGCGCGCCGCGCTCCTTTCGTGGCCTGCAGTTTTCCGTCAGTCCCGCGAGGCTTGAGGCGGTCCTCTTTTGCGGTCCTCTTTGGCGCTGGCTTCCTGAAACCAGCTGCGTTGCAAGGCAGCGATATCTCCAGGTGCTCCGGCATTTGGACAACGCAACCCAAGGTCGGGAAGGGGATGTGGGGGGGAGTGCCGGGCCCAGAGCTGCCCGATGGACTGCAGTCGCTCTTTTTTAATATTGTTTTTCACAAATATACGGGTTTTGTTTTGTTTCTTTATTTTGTACAGCTATGGAGAGTCATTGCTTTAAAGCGAGGTGGGCTTGGGAATCTGGTGGCCCTCCAATGCGGATCTCAATCCTATCAGCCCAACCAGCCAATGGTACGTAGATTCCTCAACAGCCAAAAGTTGCCCAGCCGTTTTAAACCTACGTACTGATCAATGAATGGATTGAAGCGCGTGCCAATTTTGTTGTCAGCCACCTGGGGGCACCTGGATGGAGCTGGAAGGAGGCACCCACCTGGACCAGCTGCCCCTTCAGAGCTTCGAGGGGCCAACTGGTTCCCGGTGAAGCCGTTCCTGCGGCTGCCTCAACCGCACTCGGAAGCAAGAGAAAAACAGATGTTTCCTGGGCCATTAAGCCCAAGGAAGAGCCAGATGTTGACTCGAAACCAAATAGGTCCAGCACTTTGGACATTGCCTTTCAAGTTCGGACCGATGCGTGGTGGGAATTCTCACACACATACAGACCAAGTCTGCCATCATCTGCCTACCTTCTCCCTCCGGAGCTGAAGGATGCCCTGCCTTTGCAGTTTGGTCTCCTGCTTTAAGTCCGGGAGGTAGAGCTGGATTTCTCGCACGCTCCTTGCAAGGCCTGGAGCAGATGGCTGCAGGGGAGCAAGCTGGACTCCTTGGGACAGAAAACGGTAGTCAGCGATGGCAGCTAGCCTGAGAGAGAGGCTAGTGGTTACAGTTAGGGAGCGCAACCAGGGAAGCAGTCCAGCCCAACATCCTCACCACTGTTTCCATTTACATCAAATTGGTCTTGATGGTGTTCAAGTGTTTCTACCATTTTTATGAAGTTCCCAATTTCGTAGATACAGTTGGGCCTCTGTATCACAGATCTGCCTCCATGGATTCCATCATCCAGGCTTGAAAATATTAAAAATAAAGCAAACCTTTGTCACTTGATATAAGGGACACCATTTTACTGCCCTTTAAATTAATGGGATTTGAGCATCTATGGATTCCGGTATCCATGGGGCGGTCGGGGAGTCCTCTAACCAAACCATGGCAGATAGCAGGGGCCCACTGTACAGAGAAAGACTTGGTTTCACTAAGAAGAAATGCTATCGTTTTATTGTTTTTAAAAATGGTTGGAGGTGGAGACAAAGTTTGTTTGGCTATGAAGTGGCTTAAATAATAGGGCAGAGAGCAAAGCAGCCCTTCTACCAGAGAGAGGCTGGAGTTACACGGTGTGAATGGTAGCCTTTTTGAACGGTGACCCATGCACATCTGGCCGGGACAGGCCCTCCAGCCTTCTGGGAAGCAGGTCCTGGAGCTGCTGGCATGCTAAGGCGACTTCTTGGGCCCATCCGTCGTGTGCCTGAGATTCTCTCTCCCTCAGCTCAGCTTGCAGAAGCCTGTGGTCCTCTTCCATCTGTTGCACTTCACTCTTGTCGGACCTTTTGTGCATCCTTTCCTAGGCAAGAGAGGAAGGAAGAAAGGATCACTACAAAGGACCAGAAGATATGAAGCAAGATGGTGGATATGGATGCAGCATTGCTTCAGAATCATAGGGTTGCAACAGAGCCCTCTGCCCTGAAGGAACCACAAAGAAGTGACCAGTGGGGTCACAGGGCTCTGTCCTGGGCCCAGTGCTATTCAACATCTTTATCAATGACTTGGAGGACAAAATTGGGAGCATACTTATCAAATTTGCAGATGACAAAATAGGGGGAGTAGCTATACCCAGAGGACAGGATCAAGTTCAAATGACCTGAACAGAACGAGAAAACTGGGCCATAGCTAACAAAATGAAATTCACCACGGAGAAATGTAACGTACTGCACTTAGGGCGGAAAAACGAAAAGCACAGATATAGGAGGGGGACACCTGGCTGAATGAAACTACGTGTGAAAGGGATCAGGAGTCCAAGTTGAACGTGAGTCAACAATGTGATGCGGCAGCAAACAAGACCAATGCGATTTTAGGCTGCATCAGAGGTATAGTGTCAGATCAAGGAAGTCATGGTGCCACTATTTCTGCTCTGGTCAGGCCCACCTGGAATATTGTGTTCAGTTCTGGGCACACAAATTCAAAAAGGACATTGAGAAACTGGAGCGTGTCCAGAGAAGGCGACTAAAATGGTGAACAGGTCTGGAAACCTTGCCCTATGATGAAACAACTCAGGGAGCTGGGGATGTTTAGCCGGAGAAAAGAAGGTAAGAGGTGATATGATAGCCCGTGTTAAATATTTGAAGGGTTGTCATATTGAGGAGGGAGCAAGCTTGTTTCTGCTGCTCCAAGACAGGACCCGAAGCAATGGATGCAAGCTACAGGAAAAGAGATTCCACCTCAACATTAGGAGGAACTTCCTGACAGTAAGGCTGTTCAACAGTGGAACAAACTCCCTCGGAGTGTAGTGAGTCTCCTTCCTTGAGGTCTTCAAGCAGAGGCTGGATGGCCATCTGTCGGGGATGCTTTGATTGGGATTTCCTGCATGGCAGGGGGTTGGACTGGATGGCCCTTGTGGTCTCTTCCAACTCTATGATTTCTATGATTCTAACTAACACTCTCCCAAACTTCATCTGCCTGGAAAACAGAATCAGCATTTGGAAGCTGCAGTGCTTTGGTTCCCCTTGCAGGGATGCTCAGGATGTCTCTGCTCCTACATGTCCCATCCTCCTCACCTGCTCCAGCTCCTCTTGCAGCCGCTTCAGGGCCTCCACTTTCTCTTTCTGAGCTGCCCTGGAGCGCTTCCATGGCTACCTCTTCTCTTCTCTGGAGGGCCTGGACTGGCTCTCAGCTTCTCAATCCTCTAAGAGACAAAAAGTCAGGGATGAACCAGCATCAAACATCCATGGGTTCTCTTGGGCTGCATCCACACTACATAAATAATCCGTTGATCCCATTTTAACTTCCATGCTTGCTGCTATGGAATCCTGGCTGCACTCTGGTGCCACAAACAGTTACATTCCCAGGATACCATAGCATTGAGCCATGGCAGTTTAAAGACCTCTCCCCACATCCCCCCACAGTGCATTGGCTTCCAAAGGCTTGAAAGAAGGCAGGATCCCTCCAGCAGACCTCAGCCAATCTAGGGAGAGATGCTCCTTCAAGTATCAAGGGTCCCACACCTTAGAGCAAAGCAAAGACCCTTCTCTCTCCTACCAGGGTGAACCCATAGAATCACTTGGCAAAGGGGCTGCCGCCTGAATTCCATGTTAGTTGTTTCTGTGCCAGGGATGCTGACCATGTGGAGGCTGGCATTTTTTCCCTGCAATGCCAGGCTGGTCTTCTGCTCTCCCTCCAGAGCTGCTTGGAGATCCATTTGTGCCTCTGGTTCTGCTTCTGCAAAGCCGGGCGCTGCAATTGGAGAGCGGCCCGGGCATACTTCCCCCTTCTTTTGTTCCTGAAGAAGGGCATCTGCACCTGGGAACAACAAGGGACAAATAAGGTTTTGTTTTCAGAGCTGGGGAAGGAAGTAGATTGAGAAACTGCCCCCCTCCAGCATCTCTGTCTTCTTTCTCTGCCATTCTTTCCTATTTCTCTTCCCCAGCTGGAATCCCGCAGCCTTCCGGATCGCCATGGACTCTGATTTCAGTGGCCTGGGTGCTTTTCCGCCCCTGCAGCTCCTGCCGCGCTCACGGCAGCCCTCCGTAGCCAAAGCAATTTTTCTCCTGCAAAGGACATTTTTAAAAAAGGAAAGACCAACTCTTCATAGTCATGAAGGCCTTTTTCTGCAACATAAAAAACCCTCAAGGTGTCAAACTTAGTAGCTCGCAGGGAGTTTCAGCAAGAGGCATCAGACAGAAAAGAAGAGAGCTTGGGAAAGGGACTTGGGGGACTATAACTTCAGGTCCCTCAGTCATTTTCTTAAAGCAGGGGTGGGGCAACATCTGTCCATGGGCAACATGCAGACTCCAGAGCTTCTATTCTGCCCTAGCTACTTAGAGTCACCTAACTTTTTGGCTGGGGGATTCTGGGAATTGCAGTCCCCTCAAAGCTCGGGTTGCAAATCCCAGTCCACAACGACTGCCCCTCACATGGTTCCCAGGCTACCTTCCCTGCTGGGCCTCTCGTGTAATGCCTCCAGCTGGTATTGTCTGTTCCTCTCTCTCTCTCTCCACAGCAAGAACTCTGGGCCTCTTTTTCCGCCTCCAGGACAGAGATGATCTTCCGCATCGGGACAGTTCCGACCCTTCTCGACAAGGCTGTCTGCAGGATAAGATCCCGGCCAGCTTTAATAATAAAAAATAATAATAATAGATAAATTAATAAAATAATAATAAAATAATAGGTTTTTATTTATATACCGCCCATCACGGGGAACCGAGCGTTTTACAATAGAGGGAACAGACGTTCCCTGCCCACAGGCTTACAACTAAAAAGACACGACACAAAAGGAGAAGGGAATGGTGAGGGGGGGAGGGAATCAGGTCCACAGTTCTTCTCTCCCTCTGAGGCCTGGACCAAGGCAGATGGACCGGAGGGAGGGCTCTTCTCTTCAGGCAGCCCCTGATGGAAATGGGCCGCCTTCTCTCCCCTCAGAGGCCGAAAGATGAAAGTTAGGGAGGGAGGAGCCTCTTTAGTCAGTAGGCCTACATGGCAGCCAACTTAGCCTCTCCTAGATGGCCAACAGCCCCATCCAAACATGCAGCCGGGTCATAAGGGCACTGAGCACAAACGCCGCTCTCGCTGGCTCTCCTACCTCCTGCAGCTGCTTCATCTTGTCAGCCGTTTTCCTTCACGGAGGCCAGCTCTCGTTCGAGCTCTTCAGCTGAAGCTTCAGAGACGAGAGTCGTTCCTCCAGTTGCTCAACCTGGGCCTTCAACTCTTCCCGCTCAGCTGCCAAGTGGGACACCTGGCCGGCAGAAGGAGCCCAGTAAACACAGCTGGTTTGATGCCAAAGGCTAGAATTGTCCCTTGGAAAGAGAGCTGGGCCACATGGGGCCTCTAGGCTGCAATGTGGCATGCCCACTCCAGGGCACCAATGTCCCCATAGCCATCCATTTCCAATCTGGGCATGACATTCCCCCCGAGGTTCAGGGAAGCACACCAAATTCTGGAAGCTTCCTATCCTTTGCCCTGCTGGAAGCCTTCCACTCTGATGCCCGCAAACCCTAACAGGGGAAGAGACGTTCACCAATGTTTGGGATGGGGGTGCCCCTCACCTGGGCCTGGCGGCCCTGTCCTGGCTGCCGTCGCCTCCAGGCACTCAGCTCCTCTCCAGCGCCAGCAGCTCTCGGAGGCTGGCCTCCCGCTGTAGTCAAGGAAGATCAGGTCGGCCCTGGAGGACAGAGAAAAGCATCAAGGAGGAATATGCCAGGGGAGAGGAAGGAGGAGGGCAAACGCCATTGCCTGCCTTGTTTCCAGTCAGGTGCAGGACAGGCTTCTGGGAAACAAAAGTGTATTGCATCATGGGTACCTCTGCGCCTCCCTTTGGCAAGTCCTCCCAGGGGGCTCAAGCCCTGTAGGGAAGTGAATCCGCTCGTGGTTTTACATGGAACTTGAAAGGACCTCAAGGCATACCTGATTCATCAACTTTGCTCTGAGTCTCTTGCAGGTGGAACGTGTCATCTCCTGGCCCCTTGTGGCCTCCATCAAGGGCATCCTGTAGGGCCTCCCACTCTAAAGCCAGTCCTACCAGGAAGGAGAAAAAGTAGTAGTAGAAGTAGTAGTATGTAGTACTTTTTTGTATCCAGTGTGGCCAGCCACCACCACCCCAGCCGCCCTCACCTGGGTCTGTACCCCATCCCTGCACTCCTGAGATGGCGTAGCTCACAGCCTCGTAGGGTCCCAGCAAAGCTGCTTTCCAGATGGGATCGGCCGCTTGGCACGGGCTCTGCTTCCCAAGACGCTGGTTCCACAGGTGCCACCATGGCAACAGCCTGGCCAACTCCTCCTCTTCCTCTGCACTTTGTCCTGGACCCAAGGACCTGAAAGAGCATCAACACTGCCCTGCAGAGGGGCACCTGGAGACGCATGGTGCCAAGCAGCACTGAAGGGGCATAGACTTGTGGTCCTTTCACAGCAAGGAAAGGGAGCCCTCCCCCCAAAAAACCTCTTTTCACAGCCCTCGTCACCTTAGCAACACTTACCTTAGCAAGTCCCTCCGAGGCGAGAAAGACACTTTGATGGCGGTGGGAGGAGGAGAGAAACCTTTAGTGCTAGATCTTCAGGTGCCAGGGGTGAAGGAAGACCCTCAAAATGCCATGGGGCAAGGAGGGAGAGGCCTGGCATTTCCCACATCTCGGCTCTTCCCTCCTTCTCCAAGGCAGCCCCCACCACTTTCCATTTCCTGAGGGAGGAACCTGTGCCCCTTCCAGAGGTTTGCTGGACACCCATTTCAAGCAGGAATTGGCCAGGGACAATGGGAGTTTACAATCCAAACTGGGAGGACCCCCCACAACTCTATAGCATGGGGAAGGTGTGCCCCTCTGACTGCGTGGAGCCTGAGGGCCTCATTGGGGGGCCCTGGGATCTCCCCCAAATGTGAAAATGCAACAGTTTTGCTCCAACCAGCCTCCCCCTAAAACATCACCTCTGAGTAGGCCTGGGAGCCCGGGTTCAAATCCCCATGCACCATGAAGCTCAGAAAATGACCTGGAAGCACTCACTAAATTGCTCAATCTAATCCCCCTCACAAGCTGTGTGAGGATAGACTAGGTGAGGGGGACACATGTACCCCTGGAGTGGGGATCATGTAGTCTTCCTAAGGCTGCTGGACTGGAGTTCCCACCTTCCTCACCATGGCCCTCGAGCTAGGTTGCTGGGAGCTACAGTCCAACAACATCTGGAGGGCTGTGTGATTCTCATTTCTGACAAACACTGACTACCTCAAGGGAAAGGCAAAGTGCAATGTGCAGATAAATACATTTCACCCCAAAGGCTTGTCCTCAGAATCAACATACATTAGCTGACTCTTTTGCTCCAACCAAGCTGAAGTTGGAGAAACGTCTGGTCACTCAACTTCTATCAGATCAAACTGATGCAAGTGTTATTTACTGGGACAGCTGGCCTGGCAAGAGTGCAAAGAGAAGAAACAGGTCAGAAACTGCAATTCCACCATTGAAAAGGTTCCCTTTAAAGGTTTTTTTTTATGCACTGTGCAAGCCCCAAATGCCTAAATCCTGCAGAAACAATGGGACATGGGTAATTTCCAGTTGTCAGAGTCCTTTAAAATAATCCGTAATGCGTGTAAAGGGGAGAGCAGTGGGAAAAGAACAGCGACCACACTACAGGTGGAACAACCCAACAAGAAAGCCACAATGGTGCTGTCTGGAGTTGCAAGACCTCAGCAGGGTAATGGAGGACCATGGCTGCATCGCATTGCCAGATAACCCAGTTTGACACTTTAACGGCCATGGCTCAATGAATGGAATGTAGTTTGTTGTGGCACCAGAGCTTGGCTACGATAGTGACGTTTTTTGCTACGAGGATTCAATGTATTATTATTATTATTATATTATTGTATTATTATTATTATTATTATTATTATTATTATCCTTTATTTATAAAGCGCTGTAAATTTACACAGCGCTGTACATACATCTTTTAGTTAGACGGTTCCCTGCCCTCAGGCTACAATCTAAAAAGAACACAACAAAAGGAGAGGATGGTGTGGGGGAAGGGGATCAAGTCCAGCAGTTTTTCTCCACCTCAGAGGTTGGACCAAGGCAGATGGACTGGAGGAAGGGCTTGGCTTCTAATGGATGGTTAAAAGGAGGCTTCCTGGGTCAAGAGGGCTTGCCCTGGAACGCTTCTAAACAATATAGTCTTTAATTCATTTTGAAGCTGGGTAGAGAAGATGAGGGTGCATGTGGGGGAAGAAGGTTCCAGGAGTAAGGGGTAGCAAGCGAGAAGGGACGAATTCGGGAGGGACAGTGTAGTCCTACACTGTGACAGGAGACCCTGACTACCAGAGCGGAGGGTGCGAGTAGGAAGTAAGAGAAAGAAGTCAGATAAGTAAGAGGGGGCCAATCCATGGGGCTTTGAAGTCAATAATAAAAGCTTGTACCGATGCGGAAGGGAAGGGGAGCCAATGAAGGGAGATAAAAGAGGAAAACAGGTCAAAGCGGTGAGCGATGTGACAATACGGGCAGCTGAATACTGACAGAGATTAAAGGATGGAGGTGGAAAGAGGAACCCTGTGAGAAGGAGGTTACAATATCTAGTCGCGAAACCACTAGGCATAACCAAGTCTTGAGTAGAGGTTGAAGGAATGACGGATATTGGCAATGTTGTGGAGAAAGAATCTACAGGCCTTGGCGGTGGCCTGGATCTGGGGAATAAAAGACAGAGAAGAGTCAAAAATGAGCCAAGACTGCGGCTTGATGAACCGTTGAATAGAAGTGTCGTCGACAGAAACAGAAAAGGAATATGAGGTGGGTTCAGGTGGAAAAATGAGAAAGCTCAGTCTTAGACACAAACTTTCTTCAGTCCAAACTTTAAAAATACTGTGTAAAAAATAACCTTCAGGCAATGTGTATAATAAGGCGTATATGAAACATAAAATGAATGGCATGCAGAACAACTTTGTCCTGAACTCACACTCCATTGGTTTCAGAGCTTCCCCATGGCCTTCGTGTGCAGTTCTTGCAGGGCTCAGGCAGCCATGGCGGGGAAACCTAGAGGACCGTGGGTTCCACCTCTTGTGCTTCTAAGCCTTGACAAAGCTCCCCTCTGCATCTTGCCGGTCCTACAGTTGTCAAAGGAGGATGCCACTCTGGTGGGATTACTCCCCCCTTATGTTGTTGTTGTTATTTTTGTTGTTACACCAGAAGGGCCCCACACCTGCTAGAGCCTGGGGAGGCACACAGACAGGAAGGATCTACCAAGCCAGCTTCCCTTCTCAGGAGGACAGGTTGTACTGTCCTAGTAGGGGCTACACCACCAGGCATCTTGACAGGCTGGCATCCATTCCAATGGTGGCCAAGGGTCCAAATCACCAACATGCACGGCGGCTTGATTTTCATGCAGATCTTGAGCCCACTCCGAAGAGACCTCAATGTTTTGCTCCTCTGTCCTGGTTCCCAGAAGG
>NC_056531.1:14726078-14842105 GCF_019175285.1 Sceloporus undulatus
CAATTACTGAAGGTGCCTGGGGCAAGGTTAGCCTCCACCACGCGGAGGACATTCTCCACGGCTGCCCCAGCCCTTTGGAACACGCTGCCCACTGAGCTCCACTCATCTACCACCCTGGCCCAATTCAGGAAGGACTTAAAAACCTTCCTGTTCCAACAGGCATTCCCCGAATAAAAATCCTGTGGGCCTCCCTCCTCTTCCGTGGCCATGAGGTTGGGCTATGGGGCTTTTTACCTGTTATTTTTGAATAATTGTTGTATTTGTATTGTTTTTTGTATTTTAATCTTTGTGCATTGCTGTATGGATTGTTGCTGCTGTTTTAACTTTACTGTAAGACGCCCTGATCGTAGGAAGGGCGGGATATAAATAAAAATTTTATTTATTTATTTTTATTATTTATTACATCACTTGCTGTAGATGCCAGTGCTGCTCGAAAGCCTTCCAGCTGGACAGAGGAGAGGAAGAAGGAGGAGGGGGACTGGGCCTTCCTCAAAGGGCTGCGGGGAAAGGCGCTTCTTCCCCAGCGGCTGGGTTTCCTAAGGGTGGCCTGCCCAGCATTGATTCCCCTGGCTCTCTCCCCTGCTTTCAGTCAGGACTGGCGCTGGGTCCAAGCTTTGGGCCTTTGCCGGTTCAGGATACACCAACTTCTTAAGAGTCCAGAAACGTTTGCAGCACAGCAGACCCAGACACACAGCCCTTGCTTTATTTATGAAGAAAGTTCAATGGAAAGCTACATTTCTCTGCTCCAAAAAAACGCAGCATACAAAATACCTTCTAAAAAACCCCACCCCGTAATAATATACAAAAACAACAACCACAAAAGCACATTCTCAAGAGCTGAAAGGGGCAGCAAAAAGGAAACACAACACAGATGTATCCGTAAAGGAAATAAATGGGAGGTTAAGGTCAGCTTCAAGAGACAGGTTGCCCAGGGCTGGGGGAAGGCAGAGGTGCCCACTTTGCCATGTGCTTGGACCAACACTGCAATCCAAGCGTCGTAAACATTGTGACTCCACTGCCACATTGCAAAAATGCAACATAGCCCTGTTCGTGAGTTGCAAAGATGCACGCAAGGCACTTCTGAGGCACACGCCAGGCTCCCTTGTAAATATATATATATATATCTCAGAGCGACAACTTTTTAAACACTGGTCCTATCATTATTGCAGATGAAGGCGACGATTTTGTAAAACAGTTGGAAAACTGTTCCTGGAAGGCATGTTTCACGCCCAATTGGCTTTAGGTTCAAACAAACGTGACACAGAAGAGGGAGGAAAGGCTCAGCCGAATGCAGTAAAGCAGCAGCAATCCTGTTCAAGTTACTTTCTTCATATGCATCTGTTGTTCACTGAAGGCTACCTTCTGAAACATCAGGGGAGACGTTTCAATCCCGGCTTCACAGATCCGTTTCTGAAACATGGGGCTCCCATAGTTTTGAGTCAAAAACAGGAAAGCATTTGAAAGCTGTAATGCCAAAACAACAACACCCATTTTTTTACCAATGCCACCCATATTGTTGAATACAGGGAGGAATCGGGGGTCTCATGAACCCTCCAAGGCCTGCAACATTGGCACTTTCCTCCCCATTCCAGCCCAGATCCCAGCTTGCATCAAGCACTGACAACATGGCTTCCCTCTTGCTTGCTGTTTGACCCCTGGGTCCCAGGCGGTTCTACTTCCGGTTGCTGCTCCTGTGCGGCAGAGAGGAGGAGAAGCCCGCGGCCAGCTGCCTCTGAAAGAAAGGAAGACGGGTGCAGAGCACCAAGGTCCCATCGGCAAGAAGAGCTGGGTTCTTGGATGCGTCTTGGATCCGCGGGGACCAGGGAAGGAGCCACTGTCTAATAAGATCAAGACAAAATGGGACAATTGGGGGGAATTGCATTGGTGGCCGTGGATGACCTGAGTAGAATTAGTTGTTTAGGGGCCTAGTTCAACCCTTGGCGGTGAGGGGATGCTGGGCACCCTCCGCAAAAGAGCTGGCATGCGTCTCAACTGTGGGCCATCTGCTGCGTCCATTGAGCACCAGGAACGTGGTCAGTGTTTGGTACCAAAGCAAGCCTTTGGGAAACCTTGGGGCTACAGCCAGTTCCTGAACAGATGCTTCATCCTGAAGATGGCTGAAAGGGGCGCCTACCTTGGTGCCACAGGTGTCGGGCAGATCTCCCCGGAAGCCGCCGAGGTTGTCCAGGCTGGCTCCACCGTAGGCCGCATTCTCTGCCCGCAGCTCTTGGATGCGACTCTGCAAGCGACGCAGCAGCTTTCGGGGGGTGAAATGACGGGGGCTGGAAAACGCGGCTGTGGCATTGATCCACCGGGAGCAACAAGGAGGGGGCCGGGGGTAACTCCCCTGTAAGAAAGGGAGCAAGGGGATGGGAAGAAACAACAACAGCAACAAGAGTGGCATGTCTTTTTTCCGTAAGAAAGGATAAGGATATATATGCGTGTGTGGTTTTGACCAAAAGCATCCTTTTCCCAAGCCTTTCCCCCATAGCTAAAACCAGCCCTTTGAATACAGTAACCATTTTGGGTACACATTTCTCTGTACTGTCTCTGTCTCCCTCCTCTTTTACCATTGAGAATGGTTGGATTTCGGACTCTGGCATCTCCTGGTCTCTGAGAAATTCCATGGCTTTATCCCTGGACCGGTGTCTGCAAAGGAAGCCCAACAAAGAGAAAATGCACTGAGAATGGTGCTGCTCAGCTGGAAAAATACAGGGGCTGAGATTTCAGGACTCAGATTTCAGACCCTGTGTCCAAGGTTGTGATGTGAGCAATGAGACTTCAGGGACACATGTGCAGAGTTCCAGTACTTCGCCAATTCTGCCTCAGACACCTGGCACTAAGCAGCTGGCTCTTCTGGGGCATGAAGTACAGCACCCACTGCCTCAAGGTGGCTCACGACAAGGATAAAACAAGATCAGCTATAAACTTAATGGTATTTCAATTTTAAACACATGCACACACATGTAATTGAAAATCCCACAAGAACACCCACAACTGAAAACGATATAAACGCCTTTACCGCTGGGGCTTTCCTGCCTTTACCAGTGTATTATTAAAATGGTTCTTGACAGTTTGAAAAAAGGACCCAAACTACTTTGTGAGGTTTGCTTTCAAAGTGAGATTTAAACAGCAGTTCCCAGAACCCCCCAGCCAGCATGGGCATCCCGACCATTGGCCTGGAGGATTCTGGGAGCTCAGCGTCCCCTCCCCTGGAAGTCCCTTTTTACAAACTCACTTCTCCAGCTCGGCATTGAGCTCCTCCTTGAACTCGCAGGCCAACTGTTCCCTCCAGCGCGCCGCGCTCCTTTCCGTGGCCTGCAGTTTTCCGTCAGTCTCCCGCGAGGCTTGAGGCGGTCCTCTTTTGCGGTCCTCTTTGGCGCTGGCTTCCTGAAACCAGCTGCGTTGCAAGGCAGCGATATCCTCCAGGTGCTCCTGCATTTGGACAACGCAACCCAAGGTCGGGAAAGGGGATTTGGGGGGAGTGCCGGGCCCAGAGCTGCCCGATGGACTGCAGTCGCTCTTTTTTAATATTGTTTTTCACAAAATATACAGGGTTTTGTTTTGTTTCTTTATTTGTACAGCTATGGAGAGTCATTGCTTTAAAGCAGGGCTGGGGAATCTGTGGCCCTCCAAATGCTGATCTCCAATTCCTATCAGCCCCAACCAGCCAATGGTACGTAGATTCCTCAACAGCCAAAAGTTGCCCAGCCGTTTTAAACCTACGTACTGATCAATGAATGGATTGAAGCGCGTGCCAATTTTGTTGTCATGCCACCTGGGGGCACCTGGATGGAGCTGGAAGGAGGCACCCACCTGGACCAGCTGCCCCTTCAGAGCTTCGAGGGCCAACTGGTTCTCCCGGTGAAGCCGTTCCTGCTGCTGCCTCAACTCGCACTCCTGAAGCAAGAGAAAAACAGATGTTTCCTGGGCCATTAAAGCCCAAGGAAGAGCCCAGATGTTGACTTTCGAAAACCAAATAGGTCCAGCACTTTGGACATTGCCTTTCAAGTTCGGACCGATGCGTGGTGGGAATTCTCACACACATACAGACACCAAGTGCTGCCATCATCTGCCTACCTTCTCCCTCCGGAGCTGAAGGATGTCCTGCCTTTGCAGTTTGGTCTCCTGCTTTAAGTCCTGGAGGTAGAGCTGGATTTCTCGGCACGCTCCTTGCAAGGCCTGGAGCAGATGGCTGCAGGGGAGCAGAGCTGGACTCCTTGGGACAGAAAAACGGTAGTCAGCGATGGCAGCTAGCCTGAGAGAGAGGCTAGTGGTTACAGTTAGGGAGCACAACCAGGGAAGCTAAGTCTCAGCCCAACATCCTCACCACTTTTTCCATTTAACATCAAATTGGTCTTGATGGTGTTCAAGTGTTTCTACCATTTTTATGAAGTTCTCCCAATTTCGTAGATACAGTTGGGCCTCTGTATCCACAGATTCTGCCTCCATGGATTCCATCATCCATGGCTTGAAAATATTAAAAAATCAAGCAAACCTTTGTCACTTGATATAAGGGACACCATTTTACTGCCCTATTATAATTAATGGGATTTGAGCATCTATGGATTCCGGTATCCATGGGGCGGTCGGGGGGGAGTCCTCTAACCAAACCATGGCAGATAGCAGGGGCCCACTGTACAGAGAAAGACTTGGTTTCACTAAGAAGGAAATGCTATCGTTTTTATTGTTTTTAAAAAATGGTTTGGAGGTGGAGACAAAGTTTGTTTGGCTATGAAGTGGCTTAAATAATAGGGCAGAGAGACAAGCAGCCCTTCTACCAGAGAGAGGCTGGAGTTACACGGTGTGAATGGTAGCCATTTTTGAACGGTGTACCCATGCAACATCTGGGCCGGGACAGGCCCTCCAGCCTTCTTGGGAAGCAGGTCCTGGAGCTGCTGGCATGCTAAGGCGACTTCTTGGGCCCATCCGTCGTGTGCCTGAGATTCTCTCTCCCTCAGCTCAGCTTGCAGAAGCCTGTGGTCCTCTTCCATCTGTTGCACTTTCACTCTTGTCTGATCCCTTTTGTGCATCCTTTCCTAGGCACAGAGAGGAAGGAAGAAAGGATCACTACAAAGGACCAGAAGATATGATCAGAGATGGTGGATAAATGGATGCAGCATTGCTTCAGAATCATAGGGTTGCAACAGAGCCCTCTGCCCTGAAGGAATCCACAAAGAAGTGACCAGTGGGGTCCCACAGGGCTCTGTCCTGGGCCCAGTGCTATTCAACATCTTTATCAATGACTTGGAGGACAAAATTGGGAGCATACTTATCAAATTTGCAGATGACACCAAATTAGGGGGAGTAGCTAATACCCCAGAGGACAGGATCAAGTTTCAAAATGACCTGAACAGACTAGAAAACTGGGCCATAGCTAACAAAATGAAATTCACCACGGAGAAATGTAACGTACTGCACTTAGGGCGGAAAAACGAAAAGCACAGATATAGGATGGGGGACACCTGGCTGAATGAAACTACGTGTGAAAGGGATCTAGGAGTCCAAGTTGAACGTGAGTCAACAATGTGATGCGGCAGCAAACAAGACCAATGCGATTTTAGGCTGCATCAATAGAAGTATAGTGTCTAGATCAAGGGAAGTCATAGTGCCACTATATTCTGCTCTGGTCAGGCCCCACCTGGAATATTGTGTTCAGTTCTGGGCACCACAATTCAAAAAGGACATTGAGAAACTGGAGCGTGTCCAGAGAAGGGCGACTAAAATGGTGAAAGGTCTGGAAACCTTGCCCTATGAGGAACAACTCAGGGAGCTGGGGATGTTTAGCCTGGAGAAAAGAAGGTTAAGAGGTGATATGATAGCCCTGTTTAAATATTTGAAGGGATGTCATATTGAGGAGGGAGCAAGCTTGTTTTCTGCTGCTCCAGAGACTAGGACCCGAAGCAATGGATGCAAGCTACAGGAAAAGAGATTCCACCTCAACATTAGGAGGAACTTCCTGACAGTAAGGGCTGTTCAACAGTGGAACAAACTCCCTCGGAGTGTAGTGGAGTCTCCTTCCTTGGAGGTCTTCAAGCAGAGGCTGGATGGCCATCTGTCGGGGATGCTTTGATTGGGATTTCCTGCATGGCAGGGGGTTGGACTGGATGGCCCTTGTGGTCTCTTCCAACTCTATGATTCTATGATTCTAACTAACACTCTCCTCAAATATCTTCATCTGCCTGGAAAACAGAATCAGCATTTGGAAGCTGCAGTGCTTTGGTTCCCCTTGCAGGGATGCTCAGGATGTCTCTGCTCCTACATGTCCCATCCTCCTCACCTGCTCCAGCTCCTCTTGCAGCCGCTTCAGGGCCTCCACTTTCTCTTTCTGGAGCTGCTCCTGGAGCTCTTCCATGGCTACCTTCTTCTCTCTCTGGAGGGCCTGGACTTGGCTCTCCAGCTTCTCAATCCTCTAAGAGACAAAAAGTCAGGGATGAGACCAGCATCAACATCCATGGGGTCTCTTGGGCTGCATCCACACTACATAAATAATCCAGTTTGATCCCATTTTAACTTCCATGGCTTGCTGCTATGGAATCCTGGCTGCACTCTGGTGCCACAACAAGTTACCATTCCCAGGATACCATAGCATTGAGCCATGGCAGTTAAAGACCCTCTCCCACATCCCCCCACAGTGCATTGCTTCCAAAGGCTTGAAAGAAGGCAGGATCCCTCCAGCAGACCTCAAGCCAATCTAGGGAGAGATGCTCCTTCCAGTATCAAGGTCCCACACCTTAGAGCAAAGCAAAGACCCTTCTCTCTCCTACCAGGGTGAACCCATAGAATCACTTGGCAAAGGGGCTGCCGCCTGAATTCCAAGTTGTTTCTGTGCCAGGGATGCTGACCATGTGGAGGCTGGCATTTTTTCCCTGCAATGCCAGGCTGGTCTTCTGCTCTCCCTCCAGAGCTGCTTGGAGATCCATTTGTGCCCTCTGGTTCTGCTTCTGCAAAGCCTGGCGCTGCAATTGGAGAGCGGCCCGGGCATCAGCTTCCCACTTCTTTTGTTCCTGAAGAAGGGCAGTCTGCACCTGGGAACAACACAAGGGACAAATAAGGTTTTGTTTCAGAGCTGGGGAAGGAAGTAGATTGAGAAACTGCCCCCCTCCAGCATCTCTGTCTTCTTTCTCTGCCATTCTTTTCCTATTTCTCTTCCCCAGCTGGGAATCCCGCAGCCTTCCGGATCGCCATGGACTCTGATTTCCAGTGGCCTGGGTGCTTTTCCGTACCTCCTGCAGCTCCTGTCGCTTCTCACGCTGCAGCTCCTCCCGTAGCCAAAGCAGATTTTTCTCCTGCAAAAGGACATTTTTTAAAAAAGGAAAGACCAACTCTTTCATAGTCATGAAGGCCTTTTTCTGCAACCTAAAAAACCCTCAAGGTGTCAAACTGTAGTAGCTCGCAGGGGAGTTTCAGCAAGAAGGCATCAGACAGAAAAGAAGAGAGCTTGGGAAAGGGACTTGGGGGACTATAACTTCCAGGTTCCCTCAGTCATTTTCTTAAAAGCAGGGGTGGGCAACATCTGGTCCATGGGCAACATGCAGACTCCAGAGCTTCTATTCTGCCCTAGCTACTTAGAGTCACCTAACTTTTTGGCTGGGGGATTCTGGGAATTGCAGTCCCCTCAAAGCTCTGGTTGCAAATCCCAGTCCACAACGACTGCCCCTCCCATGGTTCCCAGGCTACCTTCTCCTGCTGGGCCTCTCGTTGTAATGCCTCCAGCTGGTATGTCTGTTCCTCTCTCAGTCTCTCCACAGCAGAACTCTGGGCCTCTTTTTCCGCCTCCAGGACAGAGATGATCTTCCGCAGTCGGGACAGTTCCGACTCCTTCTCGGACAAGGCTGTCTGCAGGGATAAGATCCCGGCCAGCTTTAATAATAATAATAATAATAATAATAATAATAATAATAATAATAATAATAATAATAGGTTTTATTTATATATGGGAATCCGAGCGGTTTACAATAGAGGGGATAACAGACAGTTCCCTGCCCACAGGCTTACAATCTAAAAGACACGACACAAAAAGGAGAAGGGAATGGTGAGGGGGGGAGGGAATCAGGTCCAGCAGTTCTTCTCTCCCTCTGAGGCCTGGACCAAGGCAGATGGACCGGAGGGAGGGCTCTTCTTCTTCAGGCTAGCCCCTGATGGAACTGGGCCAGCCTTCTCTCCCCCTCAGAGGCCGAAAGATGACAGTTAGGGAGGGAGGAGCCTCTTTAGTCAGTAGGCCTACATGGCAGCCAACTTAGCCTCTCCTAGATGGCCAACAAGCCCCATCCAAACATGGCAGCCGGGTCTATAAGGGCACTGAGCCCAAACGCCGCTCTCGCTGGCTCTCCTACCTCCTGCAGCTGCTTCATCTTGTCAGCCGTTTCCTTCACGGAGGCCAGCTCTGCTTTTGAGCTCTTCAGCTGAAGCTTCAGAGACGAGAGTCGTTCCTCCAGTTGCTCAACCTGGGCCTTCAACTCTTCCCGCTCAGCTGCCAAGTGGGACACCTGGCCGGCAGAAGGAGCCCAGTAAACACAGCTGGTTTGATGCCAAAGGCTAGAATTGTCCCTTGGAAAGAGAGCTGGGCAACATGGGGCCTCTAGGCTGCAATGTGGCATGCTCCACTCCAGGGCACCCAATGTCCCCATAGCCATCCCATTTCCCAATCTGGGGCATGACATTCCCCCCCGGGGGTTCAGGGAAGCACACCAAATCTCTGGAAGCTTCCTATCCTTTGCCCTGCTGGAAGCCTTCCACTCTGATGCCCGGCAAACCCTAACAGGGGAAGAGACGTTCACCAATGTTTGGGATGGGGGTGTCCCCTCACCTGGGCCTGGCTGGCCCTGTCCTGGCTGCCCTGTCGCCTCCAGGCACTCAGCTCCTTCTCCAGCGCCAGCAGCTCTCGGAGGCTGGCCTCCCGCTTGTAGTCAAGGAAGATCAGGTCGGCCCTGGAGGACAGAGAAAAGCATCAAGGAGGAATATGCCAGGGGAGAGGAAGGAGGAGGGCAAACGCCATTGCCTGCCTTGTTTCCAGTCAGGTGCAGGACAGGCTTCTGGGAAGACAAAAGTGTATTGCATCATGGGTACCTCTGCGCCTCCCTTTGGCAAGTCCTCCCAGGGGGCTCAAGCCCTGTAGGGAAGTGAATCCGCTCTGGGTTTTACATGGAACTTGAAAGGACCTTCAAGGCATACCTGATTTCATCAACTTTGCTCTGAGTCTCTTGCAGGTGGAACGTCAGTCTCCTGGCCTCCTTGTGGCCTCCATCAAGGGCATCCTGTAGGGCCTCCCACTCTAAAGCCAGGTCCTACCAGGAAGAGGAGAAAAAGTAGTAGTAGAAGTAGTAGTATGTAGTACTTTTTTGTATCCAGTGTGGCCAGCCACCACCACCCCAGCCGCCCCTCACCTTGGTCTGTAGCCCATCCCTGCACTCCTGAGATGGACGTAGCTCACAGCCTCTGTAGGGTCCCAGCAAAGCTGCTTTCCAGATGGGATCGGCCGCTTGGCACGGGCTCTGCTTCCCAAGACGGCTGGTTCCACAGGTGCCACCATGGCACAGCCTGGCCAACTCCTCCTCTTCCTCTGCACCTTTGTCCCTGGACCCAAAGGACCTGAAAGAGCATCAACACTGCCCTGCAGAGGAGCACCTGGAGACGCAATGGTGCCAAGCAGCACTGAAGGGGCATTAGACTTGTGTCCTTTCACAGCAAGGAAAGGGAGCCCTCCCCCCAAAAAACCTCTTTTCACAGCCCTCTGTCACCTTAGCAACACTTACCTTAGCAAGTCCCTCCGAGGCGAGAAAGACACTTTGATGGCTGTGGGAGGAGGAGAGAAACCTTTAGTGCTAGATCTTCAGGTGCCAGGGGGTGAAGGAAGACCTCTCAAAATGCCATGGGGCAAGGAGGGAGAGGCCTGGCATTTCCCACATCTCGGCTCTTCCCTCCTTCTCCAAGGCAGCCCCCACCACTTCCATTTCCTGAGGGAGGAACCTGTGCCCCTTCCAGAGGTTGCTGGACACCCATTTCAAGCAGGAATTGGCCAGGGACAATGGGAGTTACAATCCAATACTGGGAGGACCCCCCACAACTCTATAGCATGGGGAAGGTGTGCCCTCCTGACTGCGTGGAGCCTGAAGGGCCTCATTTGGGGGGCCCTGGATCTCCCCCAAATGTGAAAAATGCAACAGTTTTGCTCCAACCAGCCTCCCCCTAAAACATCACCTCTGAGTAGGCCTGGGAAAGCCCCGGGTTCAAATCCCCATGCATCCATGAAGCTCAGAAAATGACCTGGAAGCACTCACTCAATTGCTCAATCTAATCCCCCTCACAAGGCTGTTGTGAGGATAGACTAGGTGAGGGGGACACATGTACCCCTGGAGTGGGGATCATGTAGTCTTCCTAATGCTGCTGGACTGGAGTTCCCAACCTTCCTCACCACTGGCCCTGCTAGCTAGGTTGCTGGGAGCTACAGTCCAACAACATCTGGAGGGCTGTGTGATTCTCATTTCTGACAAACACTGACTACCTCAAGGGAAAGGCAAAGTGCAAATGTGGCAGATAAATACATTTCACCCCAAAGGCTTTGTCCTCAGAATCAACATACAGTAGCTGACTCTTTTGCTCCAACCAGCTGAAGTTGGAGAAACGTCTGGTCACTCAACTTCTATCAGATCAAACTGATGCAAGTGTTATTTACTGGGACAGCTGCCCTGGCACAGTGCAAAGAGAAGAAACAGGTCAGAAACTGCAATTCCACCATTGAAAAGGTTCCCTTTAAAGGTTTTTTTATGCACTGTGCAAGCCCCAAATGCCTAAATCCTGCAGAAACAATGGGATCATGGGTAATTTCCATTGATTCAGAGTCCTTTAAAATAATCCAGTAATGCTTGGTAAAGGGGAGAGCAGTGGGAAAAGACAGCGACCACACTACAAGTGGAACAACTCCAACAAGAAAGCCACAATGGCTGCTGTCTGGAGTTGCAAGACCTCAGCAGGGTAATGGAGGACCATGGCTGCATCCGCATTGCACAGATAACCCAGTTTGACACTTTAACTGCCATGGCTCAATGATATGGAATTGTAGTTTGTTGTGGCACCAGAGCTTGGCTACGATATAGTGACGTTTTTGCTTACGGATGATTCAATGTATTATTATTATTATTATTAATTTATTATTATTATCCTTTATTTATAAAGCGCTGTAAATTTACACAGCGCTGTACATACAATCTTTTAGTTAGACGGTTCCCTGCCCTCAGGCTTACAATCTAAAAAGACACCACACAAAAGGAGAAGGAATGGTTGTGGGGAAGGGGATCAAGTCCAGCAGTTTTTCTCCACCTCAGAGGTCTGGACCAAGGCAGATGGACTGGAGGAAGGGCTTGGCTTCTTAATGGATGGTTAAAAGGAGGCTTCCTGGGTCAGAGAGGGGCTTGCCCCTGGGAACGCTTCTCTAAACAATATAGTCTTTAATTCAGTTTTGAAGCTGGGTAGAGAAGTGATGAGGTGTGCATGTGGGGGAAGAAGGTTCCAGGAGTAAGGGGTAGCAAGCGAGAAGGGACGAATTCGGGAGGGGACAGTGGTAGTCCTACACTGTGACAGGAGACCCTGACTACCAGAGCGGAGGGTGCGAGTAGGAATGTAAGGAGAAAGAAGGTCAGATAAGTAAAGAGGGGCCAATCCATGGAGGGCTTTGAAAGTCAATAATAAAAGCTTGTACCGGATGCGGAAGGGGAAGGGGAGCCAATGAAGGGAGGATAAAAGAGGAGAAACATGGTCAAAGTGGTGAGCGGATGTGACAATACGGGCAGCTGAATACTGGACAGAGATTAAAGGATGGAGGTGTGAAAGAGGAAGCCCTGTTAGAAGGAGGTTACAATAATCTAGTCGCGAAACCACTAGGGCATGAACCAGAGTCTTGGCAGTAGAGGTTGAGAGGAATGACGGATATTGGCAATGTTGTGGAGAAAGAATCTACAGGCCTTGGCGGTGGCCTGGATCTGGGGAATAAAAGACAGAGAAGAGTCAAAAATGAAGCCAAGACTGCGGGCTTGATGAACCGGTTGAATAGAAGTGTCGTCGACAGAAACAGAAAAGGAATAATGAAGGATGGGTTCAGGTGGAAAGATGAGAAGCTCAGTCTTAGACACAAACTTTGCTTCAGTCACAAACTTTAAAAATACTGTGTAAAAAATAACCTTCAGGCAATGTGTATAATAAGGCGTATATGAAACATAAAATGAATGGCATGCAGAACAACTTTGTCTGAACTCACACTCCATTGGTTTCAGAGCTTCCCCATGGCCTTCGGTGCAGTTCTTGCAGGGCTCCAGGCAGCCATGGCTGGGGAAACCTAGAGGACCGTGGGTTCCACCTCTTGTGCTTCTAAGCCTTGACAAAGCTCCCCTCTGCATCTTGCCGGTCCTACAGGTTGTCAAAGGAGGATGCCACTCTGGTGGGATTACTCCCCTCCTATTGTTGTTGTTGTTATTGTTGTTGTTACCACCAGAAGGTGCCCCACACCTGCTATGAGAGCCTGGGAGGGCACACAGACAGGAAGGATCTACCAAGCCAGCTTCTCCCTTCTCAGGAGGACAGGGTTGTACTGTCCTAGTAGGGGCTACACCACCAGGCATCTTGACAGGCTTGGCATCCACTTCCAATGGTGGCCAAGGGTCCAAATCACCAACATGCAACGGGCGGCTTGAATTTTCATGCAGATCTTGAGCCCACTCCGAAGAGACCTCAAATGTTTTGCTCCTCTGTCCTGGTTCCCAGAAGGCCTTCTCCCCAGAGATCCTGATCGAGCCCCCCAGCTCTCCCAAATTCAAGATTCTCTGGGGTTGAAGGCCCTTTCTCCTCTTGGAGTCCTTCTGGCTAAGCAAGGAGAACTTTTCTCCTAGAGACTCCAGGCTCCAGATTCTGCATCGAGCGCAAGGGGACGGAGGCTCTTCTGAACAGGGAGCCAAGGAGTCCTGACCCCATTCCGGTCTTAACACAGCCTGAAGGGACAGAGCCCTAGTCCGATTTCTTGCTGAATCCAAGGCAGATTCTGAGTCTGCCAAAGTTTGAGAAGGGTTAGTACTCTCAGCTTGGCTCTGCAGGATGTCCCCGGGGATAACAGTGAGAACAAATACATCTTCTTCTCCCTCACTGTCGGAGCTTAGCGGCAGATCCACTAGGCCAGCCTGAAATGTGGCCGCCAGGTCTTCAGTGCAGACCGAGTCCGATCTGCTCTGGCTTTCCAGGTTGCCTTCCAAGTCAAGGCAATGAGCCTGCCACCTGGTGCCTTCCTCCATCTGAGAGGCCGAGTCTTCTTCCACTGGAGAGGCTTCTCCATCCCCATCCCCAGAGCTTCTGCCCAGATCTGCACGGAGAAGAAGGAAACGGAGGGTGAGCTTCTCTCCCAATCAGATGTCATACCTGAGAAAACTTTGCAACCATCTGGTCGGTGGGGTGCCACTGCAATCCAGGAGGCAGGTCTCGACTCCAATAGGAGATCTTACAAGGGACATGCAAGGGAGTTGCCTCTGAATCCAGGCCAGGATCCCCAAGACGAGTTGAAGGAGCCCAACGTGTGACAATGGAAGGTGGGACTCCATTGACCCAGGAGGAAGAGTAAGCTGGAATACTGTTACTCTTTTGTACCAACTCAATCAATCCCCAAGACTTCGCATGGCCTATTAACCCCCCTTTGCTTATTGCTAGTCTGAATGCACCCATGTAAGGTGGGCCACTACAACAAACCCATTTGTTTGTGCTAAGACAGGTATTTTTTCTCCAGGTATGTGCCACTATTCTGTCTCCCATCCACCTGTTTCTTTAGTGTTTATCCTGCCTCCGAACACCCAAAATTAGCGTATATGGAGAATATCCCATTGCATCCTTAAGCAGCCCTGTGCAGATTTGTGCAGGAGGAAGGATCACCTAGTGACTTTCATCACTCGCTGAGTGGGGATTTGAACCCAGATCTCCCTGGTTTAAGGCCATCATCTATTACACTGTTTATTTTTTGTAGCTTTGTCATTCTGTTTTACGGTTTCATATTCACCAACCTGACATTACCTTTGGCACCAAAGGATGGTATAGGCATTTAAAAGAAAATAACCACTTAGAGAAACTTGCAGTATACTGTACACATAGGACCATCCTGCAGAGTAGAATGAGAGGGGTGCTAGATTCAGACCAAAAGGCAGACAGGGATGAGCGACGTTCTGGTGGAACCAAACCAACCGCCAGGAGGGAAGCCAGGGGAAACTGTGCCCAACCAAAGGACTCACCATCTGCCTTGGAGACACCCATCGATCCATCAAGGGAGGCCGCCCCATTACTGCTGTTGCCCTTGGTGGGTCCTTGAGCCTGTGGGATGAGAGGGATAAGTTCGGGGGAGCAATGCCTATGTAAACAGAAATAAGGAGGAGAGGCAGTGGGCACAAGGCAAATATTTGGCACGTACGTGGCAGTGACAGGCTCCAGAGCTGGCACAAGATGGCTGCAACCCTGAAGGATCTAGAGCAGCATAATTGTTCTGTATGCAAATTTTTATACTCCAGGTGTCATAAGACTGAGTTATGCCTGAGTCTGACACTAAGAGGATGCCAGTTGATGCTGCCTTCCAAACCACACCAGCATGACTTGCACAAGAAGAGCCTTCCAGACCCAAAATGCAGAGACCACAGGTCTGTCCCCCCAATTGCTGCCAGAGGAGAATGTCTACCATCTTGCACCATTGGCTGGGGTTGATGGGAAGGGCAGTCTAGTCAACATGGCAGGGCCTCAGATGGCATCTTGCAGCTCTGTGCCAGGGTTGTAGACAGCAATTCCTCTCAGCAACTCCCTGGACATGGGAGGAATTGAACCCAGGAGGTTTTGCACATGGGCTCCGGCACAGAGAGCGAGGGCCCTTCTGCCGAAAACTTTCAGGCGAAAATGCTCAGGTCTTGCGCTCGACATTTACCTGCAGCCGGCTGAGCTGAGCGTCGATCGAATCCAGGAGGTAGTCACAGTGGTCCTTGGCCCAAATACCAGATTGCGACGGAGGAGGAAGGGAAAGTGGTGCTGTCGTCGCTCCTGAGGAGGAGGAGGAGGGCATATGACGCCATGACCCTGGGACCCCTGGCCATGGGTTCTCTGGGGGTGCGGGGGTCCGTTCTGGGCTTCCCATGGCAGCAACCCCTCCTTAACCCCCAAAGACCAGGGTTCCCTTGGTGGCACACGTAGGCAGTGTGAAGTGTGTGTGATGTCAACGGTGCCACCTTGGGCAACTGCATGCGAGGCACAGCGCCGTCTCCTTGCCAGCAGGGCCAGTTTATGCTGTCTTGGCTTAAGTTCCAGGAGGGTAGATTTGGGGTGAACCTGAGGAGAAGCATCTTGGCCGCAGGGGCATCGAGGCGGCTGCTTAGCCCTCGTCTCCAGGAGCAGGAAGGGGGGCTGCTAGGCCAGGGAGGGAGTCCTGCAGACCCCTCGGGATTGGGGACTGCAAGGCCCAGCAGCCACGCTCAGCAGGGCTCTCCGTGAAGGACGTTGGGAACTGAAGTCCAGCAGGATTTACAACAGTACCTCCGTGAGTCTATCAGCCTCCAAGGCAGGCTGGGTGGGCCAAAGGGAGCCCTTGAGCCCCCGGAGCCCTCCCAAGCCCCCCCCCATCCCCCGATGCCCCTTGGAGCTGGAAATGAAGGCAGGAGGCATGGGATCCCTGCTCCCCTCCTCTCCCCAGAAGCCCCTGGCCAAGGGGCCCTCCTCCTTTACCTGCAGCAGCAGCAACAGCGCTCTCCCGGGGCTCCTCTTCGGAGCTGGCCATGCCGCCGGCTGCTGCAAGAGGAGAAGAGCCCAGAGCTCCCCCGGAGGCCAGGCCCCTGGCTCCCCTCCTTCATCCGAGGGCGCAGGGGACCCAGGAGCTTCCAGACAGAGGGCTGCCTCCTCCGCCCTCTCTGCAGAAAGGATCCGCTCTGATCCCGCTTTAACTGCCCCGGCGGCGGCGGCGCCGTCCTCTGCCATTCTGGGGCTCCATTCTGCAACTGGGGAACCGCCCCGGCCAGGGTTGCCTAGCAGCCCCTGAACGCTGGCCCTCCCATTGGCCGGGGGCCTTGGCCGTTGCTTAGCAACGTGGGCGGCGGCATCCTTCCCAGAGGCTGCGGGGAGCCACGTGGGCTGGTGCCGGGCATGCGCAGACTAGGGCCCTCCCTGTCCCTTCCCAGCCTGGGACAGAGGAGCCTGGGAGGGTTAGAATGGGGCCTGGTCCTCCAAGTTTCGGGAGTGTCCTCCATTTTCTGGGGGGGGTTGATGTTGGGGAGTCCCCGGCGGAGGAGCTTCCGGGGCGGGGCTCCAGGAGGAGCTGCATCTGCACTGCAGAGTGAATCCGGGTTGGCCCCCTTTGAAGTGCCCTGGCTCCCTGCTCTGGACTCCCCCAGAAGGGCCCCAGCAGCCTCCCAGCCCCAGGAGGCCAGGGCAGGGAGCCAGGGCAGGCCAAGGGGGCCCAAGGGCAGCTGTCCCTGGCAAGAGCCGGGCCAAGGGCGCAGGGCCTCCTGGCTGCCTCCAGGGCAGGCCTCCTGCTCCAAGCCATCGCGGGCATCCGCTGGTCCAGAGCCCCCTGGCATCTGTTCGGAGATTGAGCCAGGAGCAGAGACCCGCCACCTTGGGCCCAGGAGCCACTTGGAAGAAATGCCAAAGCCCCCGGGGATCTCCCACCCAAGAAAGACCCCCCCTTCTTTCAACATAGGAAAGAGTGACAACTCTCAGCCCAAGTACGTTTCAAACTCCTGCATCCACATTTTATTACGGCGTAAGCAAAGCGGGATCACTCACAAGAATATCGCTTCCAAAGGGGTTACATTCAACAGCACTGACAGTAGCATGGCACTCCAATCCTCTGGCGGGACTCCAGGGAAAGACCACAAGATGGTGCCCTCCCAAAGTGTCGCCCGACAAGAAGCTCTCGCTTGACCTGCTCCAAGCCACTGGCACCCCCATCGCCCTCCAACGCCCCCCATCCGGGTGCGGTGCCCATGGTAAAGAAGCCAGGGCTGGAAGGTGCCCAGGGAAGGAGGGTCATCTCCAGGCCACAACTCTCCATCTGGGCCCATCTGCCAGCACCTGGCACCCAAAGGCCATGCCCAAACCCAACTCTCCAAGACAGCACTCCTACCAGCACAGAGTGGCATTTCCACAGTCCTTCCTATGTTCTCCGGGGCTTTCTCGATGCCCGGTTGGAAGGATTTCCTGTGTTGGCACCCAGGGGTTTCCTTTCATGCCCTGGTTGCCCCTTCTGACCATGCCCCATCCGGGTTCCCACACTGGATGGGTACAGCTGGCTCTGGCCTTGCCTTTCTTCAAGCTTGTAACTGCAACCGGCTCTAAGAAGGGAGAGGAGATGGCGAGGGGCTTTGCTAACACGCCGGGGATCAAGTAAGCACAGAAAAGAAGGCATTAGACTGAGCCATTGTTCTCTCTCCATTTGTCCATGTATATATATGTGTGTGTGTGTGTGTGTATACACACACACACACACACACACATGGCCTTTAAAAGAGAGGACAAAAGCAAAACAAGAACCCCCCACGAGAGGGTTATGGCACTGGCTCAGTGTTTTGGTTGTACACCACAGCTGCATCCGCACTGCAGAAATGAACATGGTTTGGCCCCACTTGAACTGCCACGGCTTCATCTTATGGGGGTCCTATGGGGTTTGGGGAGTGGTAGCTTTGCTTGGGGCCACTCCAAACTGCCATTCCCCAAATCCCATAGCAGGGAGCCAGGGCAGTTCAAGTGGGGCCATATCTGAGCTAGACTGTGCTCTAAAACATTTGCCTAGATCAGCATTGGGCAAAAGGTGGCCTTTGGGGTGTTGTTGGGAATGCAACGCCCATCAGCCTTAGCCAGCAGAGCCAGTGATGGAGAATGCGGGGAGGTGCAGTCCAGCATCATGGGGAGGGATGCGCATTGCGCTGGGACCCAATTCTTTCTACAGAAAGCAACACATTTCTGAGAGAATGGGGCTCACTCAAGAGTGAGCCAGCCTTTGGTGGGTTTTGACAGCTGGATGTTTTCAACCGGGGATGTTGGCGCCAAAGCCAAAGCAAGCCATGACCTGAGGAGCCCAGTCAAGGGAGGAATCCTCCTGCCAACCCCAACCCCTCACTCCCCAAAGAAACCAACAGGAGCTCTGCAAAAACACACCGCACAGAATATACAGTCAACCTCACGCTTCTATTTTGGCTCATTTAAAAAACAACAACACACCCTACAAAAATTGCACCCAAACAAACAGAGAAATCCAAAGGTACAGTATGCCATTGCACTGTTATTATTATTATCATCATTATTATCGTTTTTAAAAAATTCAGACAGAGAGATTCGTCTTCATAATCTTTCATCTCCTAGTGAAGTACCATAGAAATTTAAACAAAATAATTATATATTTTTTTATATAGAGATTATATATATATATAATATATATAAATTAGAAGCAAATAAATAACGGAAGAGTGAAGGGTACACTAAGTTCAGTGGCGTCAGTGGTGTGTGTGTATAGATACATATATTTGTACAGACTGTGGGGGGTGGTGTATAAATATATATATGTATTTATATTTATATACTACATAAATAGTACACATTGTACATATACCTATAGAAATGGTTTCAGTCGTGGTGGCGGGGGCAGTGGAAGAGCAAGGGCGGTTGGGGATCCCCCTGGGATCTCCTGGTCAAATGGCGAAGATGCATGGCGGTGTGGGGTTCTTAATGTGAAGACCCTGCATTTCGTTATTGCTCAGTTTCAATCCCACAAAGGTGACCCACCAGCCAGAAGGGATTTGTTGGCTGCATCCACACTGCAGAAATTACCCGGTTTGACACCGCTTTAACTGCCACGGCTCCATGCAATGGCATTCTGGGGATTGTATATATAGTTTGTTGTGGCACCAGAGCAGAGTAAACGACACTCCCCAGAATGCCATTGCATGGAACCGTGGCAGTTAAAGCGGTGTCAAGCCGAATGAATTCTGCAGCGTGGATGGACACTTTGTGTCTCCAAGAGCCCTTGTCCCACGAATCAGAGGCTCTTGTCCCAAGCCCCTATCTTCCACGAGACAACAAGCAGCTCCAGCTTTGGGCCAAGTGAGTCTGCCAGGTTGGATGAAGACTGGGCCGTCTCTCCCTGAGGCGTAAGGCCAGGCCCCAATTGAAACCCAAAGCCACCCAGACCATTCTGGCCTGGGCGGAAAAGGGAATGGGCCATGGGCGTGCCCATCGCCAGTCATCAGGTAGCAAGTGCCTCCGTGGCGTAAGAGTTCAGGGTTGGCAGGATGGTTGGCCCCAGCACCACTGGGCCTACAAGGAAGGAAGGAGTAGGGAGCCAGGAGGGGCGCTGGGAGCCAGGCCTGGGATGCCTGCCACGTTCGGATGCGCAGCTGGCGGGAGAGCGGCAGCATCCCACCTGGGCTGGAAAAGCCTAGGCTGGCTTCTGCTCTCCACTGACATGGGGTCCCACCTGGGTCTCCAGTGCCTTCTCGGCCTCCTCCCGGCGTAGCCCGTTCTCTCCCTGTCCCCAGATGACAACGACACTGAAGAGGGAAAGAGGCTGTGTGTATTTGTGTGTGTGCTTTCCATATAGATGGCACCAGAGAAGCTCCCCCAGGGGTTCTGTTCCGTACCAGCAGCTTTGTCCGCCGCTCCTGAATCTTGAGCATGCCTTTGCTCAACTGGAGGCCACTGCTTCCCACTGAAGCTTGGGGCAACTGCTGGGATGGTGGGTGCCCAAGCCCATGTGGATTCTGGAGCTTCCTAGCAGTGGCAGTAGAAAAGGGCTGGCACAACCTTGCGGTGTGTGGGAAAGGAGGGTGCTGGTTCTCACTGGGGAGATGATGGAGAGGCGTCCGTTCCGCTCGACTCAGGGAGAGCCAGCTCCTCTACAGAGATCTCCGAAAAGAAGGTTTTGAGGTATGCCAAGACTCCGCTGCAGCTCACTCCCACAGCCACCTCTTCATCCAACATCTTCTTCCCCCACCTCACCTGGAAAGTCCTTCCGCAAAAAACCAGGCAGCTAGGGACCGCAAAGGACAAGGGTTGGAGGAAGGACCTCAATGAAAAGGCCAAAACAACTTTCTGAAACATAGAGCCAGCTTTGCTGAGTGGGTTCTGAAGACAAAGCATAGAAAGACATTGCGCCCGCTGGCCCTTACTGGATCCGACTATTCCAAAAAGCATGGAAGAGAACTTACTCCCAGCTTCTCCTGGCATGCCAGCCTTCTCCAAGGGCACAGTCTCTAAACGGCGAGGAGGAAAGTGTACCTACTGGTTTTTCACCAGCCAAATTTCCTTTCTTCCTTAGAATTTAGAGACCATACAGAAAAGGGGGGCGAAGAGCTGTTTCCATCTTTAGAAAAAAGAACCTGAAAGATCTAGAGACTTTTAAAAAATATAAGAAAGGGCGAGGGGGAACGGTGGAGGAAGAATCCAGCGTATATCGTTCCCCCACAAATACGTTCATCTTTGGAAGTCCGAACCCTGGCTAAGAATGGGAGGCTGCAACTCCTGACGTGGGAGTAACTAGGCCAGGTTTGAAATGGAAAAGGAAAAGGGGGGGAAAAGACCCATCATCTCTCAGTCCTAATTGGTGGGTTTAAAAAAGTCACTTTAAAAAAAAAAATCAAATGCCATTTTATTAGTGCATAAAAATAGGTTTGGAATCCCTGCTTGGTTTGTCGCGTTTCTCTTTCTAAAAAAAATCCGTGCGTGTTTCACCTCTGTGTGCTGCTTGGAAATGTGTGTCGCTGAGAGCAGGCCAATGCCTGGAGCGCTGGAACTCCCGAATCCTGTGACCCATGGCGGGAGGAGAGGGAGCAGGAGCAGGAGGCGGCGGGGGCGGCGGTGGGGGTCTCCTCCCGGCCCAGCGAGGAGCAGCGGCTCAGAAGATATCAGGGCAGGCACTCCAGTCCTGTTGCTCCTTGGCCTCCCAGTAGCCCCCTTTGTAAATGCAAATCAGCTCTCCTGTGGCTGGGTCCACCTTCCGCTCAAACCACAGCGGGATGTAGCCTTCGTAGTCTTTACCTGGAATACAGAACGCCCACCAAAACGTTAAAAATGACACAGGGCTGGGGGCTACTGGGATAACCATGCCACGCCAGGCTTTTGAAGAGATTCCAAACGCTTTGAATCTTTCAAACTTGCTCTAACTTGTCAATGCCTCCAATAAGCTTTTACAGTGGACCTACCGTATCTGTAGACACAAACGTCTGCATTACTGGCAATGGCAGCGCATGCACGCAGCCATACCGATGCAACTGCGTGCCAAGTCACAACCCACTGACTATAATGTGACTTGAGCATGCCTATTTTTCTTCATCTGTGAGGGGAGCTGTAACAGAACCCCCGAGGATGGGAAGAGCACACTGCAGTTGGTTCTTAAACTACCTTACATATATTTATGCCCCCAAACTGAGCTGATCCCATTGAGCTGATCTCACTGTAGTTCCAACTCTCACCTTCCTCCAGGGCCTCGGCTGCCTCCGCTTCCCGTCTGCGACGCACTGCTCTCTGCTTCTCCTCCAGCCTCTGCTTCTCCACGTTGGCCTCATCCCATTTGCCAATCTCCATGAGGCGCTGGTCAGGCCTCAGGCGGCTGTCTGTGGGGGCCATGCCTTCCTCTGGCTCATTCAGGGTCAAAGCCAGGCTGGAGAAGTAGTACATATTTTCGGCATTTTCCCTGGAGAAGGAAGATCAGCACTCCATTTCAGAATGTGGGATTGTCTACCTGTGTGTGTAAACGCTTCAGCATGTGGCCCTCTGCACTGTGTCTATGCAAGTCATCAAACCTACCACGCTTCCCAAGGACTCAGGTCCCATGTTAAAATGTGTAAGGGATGCAAAACATGGTTGCCATTTGGATTTATTTCCATCAAGCCCCCAGCTGTCTAAGGTGAGGCCTGAACCCTCCTCTGCTACATCCCTTACCACCATAATTACTGAGTGCATGCTTTGCCCGTAGCAGGGCCTGGATCCTAGATCCTTGACTTCTTGAATGAAAAAGAACTCCAGGGTACCAGGCCTCTGCCAGCATCTTTGCAAAGCCACCACCTATCCCAGGGAGGAGGTATGGGCGAGGCCAGGGGTGGGGATCATGCGGATGATGATGGACTGCAACTCCCAGCATGCTTCACCATTGGCTCTGCTGGCCAGGGCTGATGGGAATTGCAGTCCAACAACACGCAGAGGCCCACACAACTCTGGTCCAGCAGGACTACTGATACTGCCTAGGGCAGCTTACTGCATCCCCTATATGAATCCCTTCATCTCCCAGTTCCTGAAATGCAGCCACCCCACTGCCCCATTGGGGAGACTCACGGAAGCGGGTATTTCTTCCACAGGACCTTGGGAGACAGGGTTTGGTAGACTGTTTTGGACAGCTTTCCTTCCGAGCTGGTGCTGCCATGGGTGCTGTTCACAATCTTGGAGCACTCCATCTTCTCGTCCCACGTGCCAGACATGACGTAGTGCGCCTGGCCATCAGCATCCATCACCACGCCTGTCACCTGGCAAGAGACAGCCCCGATGACTGGACCGGAAGTCTCAGGGCAAGGCTCAGCAGCAGAGCCTGGCAAGGTCTGCCAAATGCCATCTGATGGGCTTCTCCAAGGCATGCTGGAAGCCTTTGTTTCTTTGGTTTCTTTTGCTTAATTTAGTTTTCATATAATAGTTTTCATTAAAATATTATTTAAAATACCAATTATGCTATTACATCAAGCCCTGTTCAATCACTTGTGTTGCTTTTGCTTCAGGCATCCCTTTATGGTGGAAGTCTTTGGTCCAACACTGATAACAAGAGTATTCTGCATCTCTTGGAGAAACATTTACCTTTCGAGGGACATCTCTGGAGAAGTAGCTGTAGGGCGTGAATTTCAGCTGGCATTTGTCTTTCGATTTGTGGTTGATGATTTCGATGTCACCAGACTGGGCAAGAAAAGAAGAATTTGTAAAGAGGTCACTTTTGTATTTCTATAAAATGTAGTAGGAGTGTAGGATTTCTCCTTGAATTGGAAAGGAATATGGGGTATTCTGTATACCTCAAAGGCACTGAGCACAAAACTGTGCCCTTCTAAGCCAAACCACTGAATAAGAAATGGAAAATAAGTCTAAAAACAGACATATTCTCTACACTTTCCTTCACTTTGCAGAACCTACAGTAGACCTACAGTTTTTAGGACCTCAACTGACCTGGTCAATCCAGAGCTTGCCCACGATAATGTTGTGAACAGTCGAGGTCACCTTCCGCCACACATAATGGTTGCCACTGGCGTGGAATTCCAGGTGGATGGCACCTGCAGGTGGGCAAGCAAGGAGGACAAGAAATAGAAATAAGCCATTCTTCACTTCTAGGACAAAAACCTCAAAGAAAGGGGTGGCATTTCTGGGAGCACTTCTGGCAGGGGTGGCCTGTGAGGAGGTCAGAATGGCGGGAAACTGGTCCCTATCCACCACTCCCCTCTGCCCACTCCATGTTGGCATGAGTATGCTGTTGGCCAAGACAGGATTACGTGAACATAAAAACTGCCCTGCTGGATCAGGCCAAATTAATCCAGTGCCCTCTTTCCAGATGCCAAGAAGACCCAGAGAGAAAAGAGAACTGCGCAAGATTAAATCTGCAGGAAGCATACAAATCCAAGCCAGGCTAAAGCCTCTTATCCAGGTTCTTGTCATGACCATAGAGGAGGAGAGCTCTCAGAGAGACAGTCAATGCCTCACAGCAACTAATGGTTGTCAGACAACCTTTTGGCCTGACTGGATTGTCACTTATTGCCACGGGTGCCAAAGACTCTATCAGGAGGTCCAGCAGCTTACCCAATGGCATGATGGAGAGGTATTTGCCCCGGAACTTGCTGGCAATGGTGATTTCCTGCCACAGGGTCCAGCCTCGCTTGGAATATACATGATGGGCTGCAGCCGGAGGATGGTGGCTCACCTGCGAGGGCACAAGGAGAAATAAACCCTGATGGTTTTGCCTCTGGAAGAGGAGCAAAGGAAAGGCACATCACAACAAGAGAGAGGTTTTCATGCGTTCCAGTTTGCATACACACACACTTTGGAAAATGGCAGGCTAAGAGTGATTTGCGCTACCCTCAAACACACAGGGGCTCAGTGAAGACCACCATGTGGAGGAGTGGCAGCTCTTGAGTCTGTGGGACAGTGAATCCACTCTAGGTTTTGGTCTGAACTGTCCAAAAGAGTGCAAAAGCATATGCCCAGAAAGGGGGAAACAGGAGGCTAGTGTTGCGGGCCCAGGTCTACTTGCTTGGAGCCGTTTGCTCTGCCCATGACATCCTGCAGGCTGGGTGGCCAGCCAGCCTTACCTGTTCGCAGAGGGACCGGAAACCCAGCTCATCTAGGCGATCCAGCTCATAGGTCTCCCCCAGGAGCGGGTTGAACGGCTTGGCTGTCCGGTGGACTGTCGTTGAGTAGGAAGACACAGAGAAAGCAGCCACAAAACACATCTGCTCTGTGGAGCTCTCACACTTGACGGCTTTGTCGAGGAGCTCATGGTATTCCAGGTCCTCTGTCAGCCGCTGCAGCATGGAGAGGGGCTCATTGAAGTTTATCTGCAGCGGTCAGGCACACAGAGAGAACCGGCTGGGATCCATTTCACAAAAACAGAGACACAGAAGGCTTCGAGCAACCAAGTCAGGCTTGTCCATGGGCAGGTCTACTCCCCTGGCTTTGCTTATGGGGCAGGAAGCAACATGGGTCACACTGCTCTGTGGCTTTTCTGATTCTTCTTTGGGGGGGGCCTTGGGGGGGGCTATAAAATCAGCCTTGGGGGGCCAGACACAGCCCATGGGTGCACAATTCCCATCACCCGGTCTAGGCACTGAAAAAAAAGCTTCCGTGAGGTGCCTTGCCCACCCAGAGCAGTGGAGGTCCTAAGCACCCCCTGCTTACACCTTGCCACTTTCAGGAGCGGGCATCCTGCCTTGGAACAAAAGACAAAGACCAAGAGCATGAGCCCTTAGCCCTCAAAAGGGAACAGAGAAGCATTACATACAGGCATGGGGATCTTGGACAGTTCTTTGCCAATGCAGTTTTTCATGATGCTCCAGAGGTTAAGGCTGTAGTTGGGTTTGTCCGGGATTCGGTTCCGTCGCTTCTTCTTGGGCACCGCATCTTTGCTTGTTACGTCTGGGGTGCTTTGATCGGAGCTCTCAAACACCTGGAAAGGGAGCAGAGGGAAAGGAACTGAAAACAAAGACAGCCTGGGATTCTCAAGCCCCTGGCCCCTAAGGAGGGTGGCAGCGGTGGCGGTTTTGTGGTGACTGCTGTCTTGCCCTTTTCATCGTTCAAGACTCAACATGGCTTACCAAAGTTGTGAGTCACAAAGGCACTTACGTTGTCCTCCAAGTTCCAGTCATCGGCACGACCCTCGCTGGCCCCACTGATGTTACTTCCAGTGCGTCTGCAGAGAAGACACAGGTGACAATGGCAGGTGAGGCGGCGCATGATCCCCCCTGGCAGTGCCCCAGCATTACCTATGGCAGGAGCACCAATAGAACATTGGGTCTAGAGAGCATCACAAAAGGGGTGGGATTCCGCTATGCAAATATCCGGCATGGCATTCTTACCCACCCAACTTCTCTCGCCTTGCCCCAAACCAAGGCCTTGACTGGAGGGGAGAACGGCCAACCCCAAGATGTTCTGGACAGCTACTGTCACCGGTAGAGACACTGGGTGGCTGAAGGAAGGGGCCTTTGAACCCATCAAGGTGCTGGCAGGTGGGCTCTGGAGGAGGGATACCCTTCTAAACACGTAATGGAAAACTAGCCTAGTCCCTAGAGTAGGAGTGGGCAACTGTGGGAGGCTAGGGGGCATGAAAAACTGCCCTCATATGCCCTCAAGGTGGCATGGGGGCATTTTCACCAGGGTTTTGGGGTCCCTAGGCCATTTGAGGCATGGAAAGGCCTTTTTGTACAACAGGAAGCGACCAGCAATCACTGGCCCATAGGTGTGCGTCTGTGTGTGCGTGCTATCCAGGGGACATTAGGGCTGTTTTCACCATGTTTTAAAGGCCTTTAACCAACACTTTGAATTGTGCTTGGAAATGGACCTATATCCAGTGAACCTGTTGTAACAAAGGAATTGCACTTTCACGTGACCACACAGTATCATGTAGGATTCTCTTTCAGCCGTACACAAAGATCCCTCTCCAAGCACCAACCAGGAGCAGCCCAGTTTGGCTTTCAAAACCAGGCGAGGATTTGCAGTGTTAAAGGGGGATGGTGGCCTGAGCCACCATGTGAGATGGCCAAGTGGGGCAGGCAGGGTGTGGGGTAAGAGAGGAAGGCCTACCTGTGCTTTGATGGATCTGCAGCTACTGTGATGAAAGCTTGTGCATCCTCCATGGCATCGAAGTACTCCGTCTCCTCATCTTCGTCGCTGGCTTCCCCTTTCACGCTCAGCACGCTCCCCCCTGGCAGAGACAGAAGTTCTGTTAAGCAACCCACCCTTGTTTGACAAGCAAAACGCAAGCCGATGGCCTGGTCACTGCTTGCAGTTGGGCTTGGTAGGTTCAGAGGTGATCAAGAAGGCTTTAAATAAATACCGTGAATAAGAAGAATATTATAAATGCCAAAGCTAGGATGACATAGAAGTGAAAGCATCAGAACAGGGATGAACAAGGGTCAAGCTCTTGCCACTTCTCCCTGGCGAGGGCTAACCTGCGAGGCATGGCTGGCCTTGAAATGTCAATCTCAGGCTCAGATATTGCTGCAAAAGGTTCAGGGCGGTGCAAGGGAACAACTGCCAGAAGGCCCAAGAGCACTGCCTCCGGCGATCCTACCCTGCAAGTCCCAGGAGAACTGGGACAATCCTTCTCTCCAACACTGGAGGGCCCCAATTGCCATCAGGAGATCTATACGCTGCTGAGACCAGCTTGCGTGGTTCTAGATCTTAGAGCATTGTTCCTCAAAGCAAAGGGCCACTAAAGTGGTGCTCTGGACAGGTGACTAGAGATGGGGACCAAGGGGCGGCTCACCCTTGGAGACGTGGCTGCTGGTGTTGGAGCCATGGGATGGTGCCCCTCGACAGGCCCGCTCCAAGTTGTTGTGCTGCTTTGCCAGTTGCTCAATGGTCTCCTCGAGGCGGATCCGCTGCTCGCGCTCATGCTGGAGCACCCGCTGCCATTTCCGGCTGTGGGTGTCTGCTAACTCCAGGAAGTCCCGGCAGGCCTGGGGGGAGCAAGGGATCAGTGGTCAGCAGAAAGGCAACCGCTGTCGCACTAAAATGCCACGCACTGAGTCATTCAGCCAAACACCTAGCTCTCCTTTACCTTCAGGGTCCACATCCACGAGTGTCTATGGCTACTGTGGCAAAAACTCTCTCTCTGAAACAGTATTTCAATGGAGGCTTCCCCTCAGCCATCACAAAGGCATGGCTGCCAGCCCTTGAATGGAAGCCAGCATCAAATCTGAGAGCGTTCCTCTCAGATTTTATTATCTACAGCTGCTCAGTGCTGGGATGTGCTGGAGGCGGAAGTGGTCATGGTTGCTGCAGGGCTTGGGCATTTGGGCCAAGGAGTGACCGCATGCATCCCTGAGCATGAAGCTGATGCCAGGCACATAAAGCCAACCCTGAATTTCTCCTCCTCCCTCCAGTGCCAGCCAGACTTGCAAGTTAATAATAATATAATAAAATTTATTTCTATACCGCTTTTCCGCAGTGATCAAAGCAGTGTACATAGTAAAATTATTAAAACAACATAAAATTAAAACCACATTACATTAATTACAATATACAATTAAAATCCAATTCATAGGTGTATGTAAGTGAGAGGGAGAAAGGGGATCGAACATAACTTCAGTGTACATGGGGGAATGCTTGGTTAAAGAGAAAGGTTTTAAGTCTCTTTTTAAAGTTGCTTTGCCTCATTCAGAGAAATTCAGGGTTGGCTTTATGTGCCTGGCATCAGCTTCATGCTCAGGGATGCATGCGGTCACTCCTTGGCCCAAATGCCCAAGCCCTGCAGCAACCATGGTCCAGTCCGAAGGGAGGTCCCCTGGCTGGCCACTACAGGCACAAGGCAGCAGCTGGCCTCTGACAGCTGAAAAGCTTCCCTGCAGAGGTGGAACAAGGACAGGATGGGCTCCTGGGGAAGTGCCTTGGCAGAGATGTGCAAGCAGCGCTTTCGAACAAACCCCCAGCATCCCAGTTGCCAGGCTGCCCAACAGGAGCATGCACAAGCAGGACTGGCGCATGCGGAGGCGCTTCCAAACCTTCATGAGTCTGTTTTAAATTTCCAGCTGACTCTCGTCTTAAGGACTCTTGGTTACGCTGAAAAGCAAAGCTATGCAAAAGAAGCAGCCATCGAAAGCTATTAACATCCGGCAGGGCACATTTAGCCACAATCACATAAAAATAATGATGCCGCCCAGGCTCTGAAAGGCATCGAGTTGAGCGCATCTCCCAGGGGAGAAAGCCATCACAAAAAGAACACATGGATGGGCTTTCTGGATTCCTCCCTTGTTAGCAAGATTCTGTCTATCATTTTATATTTCTTAAGAGCCTGTGTGGCAAAGTGGTAGGAGAATTGGATGAGGACTGCATCCGCACTGTAGACATAATCCAGGTTGACACTGCTTTCGCTGCCATGGCTCAGTGCTATGGAATTCTGAGAACTGTAGTGAGTTCGTGCCCCTGAGCTCTCCGACAGAGAAGACTAAATCTCTCACAAAACTACAAGTCTCCTCGATTCAAGAGCACCGCAGACAACCCTCCACATTTGCAACTTTGATTTTTGTGGATTTGCTAATTCATGGATTTGAGTAATATGTCCTCTCTGGGAACTTCTAGGTCCTCCAGCACCACTCTGCAGGAGGTTGACCATAGAGTTGCGATGGAGGACCTAGAGATTCCTAGAGAGGTGTGCTCTTTGGATTTTAAAAAAAGTTTTTTTATTTGGGTTTTCCCCACTTTCACAGGGACCCTGCACCCCTGACCCCTGTGAATGTGGAGGGCCCACTGTATTTTAGTTGAGACCAACAACTGGACTCAAGCCCCCCAAGTTTTGCTGGGTTGGGAATGAGGCAAAGGCACCTTTTCAGAAGCTCCCCGTTTCTGCTCCTGGATCCCCAACACTTTGCAAATGATCTCCTTTCACTGCAATCCTCTACAGCTTTATAAATCTTTTACTGAAAAGAGTCTTAAACCTCTTTTCAATGAAACTCTGTAATTGCAGGTGATGCTTCTAAAGAGGCATGATTTCAAAACAAGCCCTCCCTCGCAACCAAGGAGGACAGCCGGCAATTTCCATATTACTGCTCAGCCAAGCCGTGGGTGGGTGAGGAAGAGCGCATTGGGCGCAGGTGGCAGACCCACCAAGACACAGGCCTCATGTGTCTTCTCTGAGGAAGCAAAACAGAAAGATTACGTTTCAATTTACTGAAATCCTGCTGTATTGATTTACTAACCCTATTATTGATTTTTCTAACTGTTTATGTTCTGAGACATCACATTTATTGTTCATAAACGGCTTTGGGCACAATGTTGTGGGAAAACGGAGAATGAATGAAGGAGCGAATATTGGGCAGAAAGACTTCTATAAATAAGCACTAAGGAGAGGGGAAAAAGCACCAGTATCCAACAGAGAGCTATCCGATTTCACAAGCCACACAAAGGCTACCAGAAGAAGGCAAAGACCAAAGAAAAAAACACCAAAGTCGGGTACAATGGAGAAACGGAGGCGTCTCAACCCTCCTCGACCTGGCATGCTCTGGATGTATTGTACTACAAATCCCATCATTCTCAGCCAGCAAGGCCATCTGTGGGAATCAGGCTGTCCAGAGGGCTAAGCTGGACAGGAAATGTGTTGTTTCCTAGGGCTGCACTGTTTAAAATGGTTTAAACCGCTTTTAAATTCTCTGATAAACTATATATATTTAAAACTATTTGCAAGCCATGGATGGTTGAATCTGTGGATACAGGAGGCTAACTGTATAAGATATATTGCAAATTTTGTCAATACCCCCCCCCGGGATGATGGGATTTGTAGTATGATGGGATTTCTCTGTGGCTTCCAAATTTCAGGGAGTTTTACCTCTCCAGCCCGGCGACTGGGCTGGATCAACTTGGCGGCCGATGGAGGCTAGTAATGATGAGGTTGCCTGTAAGCCTTCCGCGGCAGGAAGCACTACCTGAGAAGCCTTGGCTTTCCTTCGCTGCAACAAGTCAGTCTGAAGCTAAGGCGGATTGACACTGAGGCCTCCGCTTCCCCTGGGATCAGCCCAGGGAAAGAACCGCCAGCCTGCCTTTCGGTGGAGCACCAGCCTGGCTGGGGTCTGAAGTGAGCCTCGCTGGCTGTGCCGCCCGACACGTAGCCCTGGCACAGGCAAAGCCTTCGCTCCCCCCTGGAACCTCTGGGCTCCTTGGACACCGGGCTCTCAATCCCCACCTTTTTTTCCCCTTAAAGGACTGCCAAGGTCTGGAGAGAGGGCTCCTCTTGGTACAGCTGAGGATCTTTAGACATATCAGAGCAGGGCTAAGAAAAAAGTTGGTTAGAAGGGACCCATCCCTTGGGCTACTCCCCACCTCAAGCTTTGGGGAGAGGCAGGTAAGAGATACAATTTATCTTCTTCATCATTTTATTATTATTACTCAACATAATGTGGGCATGCACCCGATTTGGGGGAGATAAACATGCCAGGGCTTACAATCATCTGTTGCTCGAGGTGCAGAGAAAGCAGGGTAATCCTCTTATAAGAAATGTGGACCACAAGGGAAAGATGGGAGTCAGTCGGCCTCCCTTGTCTAATCTGCCTCCCCCCACAAAAACCGCCATTTAATTCTTTCAGAGGGATGCTTTCTGCTGAAGAATGCTCTTCCGGTTAAGGCTCACATTGCCAACTCATCTTGCTCCCCTTTTCCAAGGCAACACACTCTACCCCTCACAGTCTTCGCTCTGTGAGCCATCCAGAAGTAGATCGTTCATACTCACTTGTTGGCAATGTGACTTGAGAGCAAGCAAACCTTCATCCTGGCCTCATCTGGTCTCATTGGCAGGGCCATAACCCCCCTTTTTCCTTAATCCTGCCTTGGCCTGTTATTCATTCCTTCTTGGCTGAAAAGTGACCAGGACAACGTTCAGGCTGGGAACTCTGCGGTGCTTGGCTGCGTTTGAGCTAGCTTTCAGCAGCAGAGAGAAACTGGCTAACAAGGACTCTGGGGAGGCATCTGCGTACAGCGCTGAACCAGAAAGTCCCAGCGTTGGCAAAATCAAAGCAGGATGCATGTTAAGTGGGTCAGAGTGGGTGGCAAGGGGCTAAACCCAAGCCCAGGCTCCACCAAAAGTGGGACACAGGAGGGGTGGCCCTGGGACTCAGCTGAGAGGAAAGCATAGGTAGGCCGAATGGAAAACCCAGGAGAGGGGGAAGAACAGAAAATGCAAGAATCGATGTGGTTCCCCCCCCCCCCCCCCCAATATCTCCATTTGCACCTGAACATGAAGTCATTCTCTTACCCTGGTTGTGAACCGCACAGTTTTAGCCAGATCCAGGGAGAGGAGGATATCCAACCTTGCAATGAGCAGACAATCTGAGCATTGAACCATAAGGAATCCTGCTGTGCCACATTCTCCCTTCAACAAGTGAAAAGCCAGCAAGGATCTAAGCACTGCACCGTCCCTCCTTGGGCCGAGTCGTGGAAATGAACCAGGCCCAGCTGACACGGCTGAACCAGGAACCGCATCTCTAGGATCCACAGACGCGGAGACCACCCTCAGAAAGGCTGCAGCTGCGTCTCAGTGGCCAAGAGAAGAAATCCCTTCTCCAAATTAATGTGCTGCAGGATTAATGGGAGCTGCTGACGGAAGAGACCAAAAGGAACAGCTTGACAGACTTGATGGTGGCAAGCAAGAGAGGGCAAAGCATGAAAGATGAGACCCAGGCTTCCAGTATCAGCACCGGGCCTTGAGGATCAGGTCGCTCAGGCGGAGCAGACAGAAGAGGGTCAGAATTCATAGGAAGGACCTCGGGAGCTTCTCCTCTGAAAGACAGTTCTGTGGCAAAAGCTTTAACCCATGATGAAGCAGTTGCCCAGAGAATCAAGTCGCTGGCACTCCTGTGAAGCATGCCCATGGCCACAGCCCAGCATCTTTCCTCCCAAAAAGAGAGCAACTCTCCAAACAGAGGGCAGCAAGAACCTCTGGCAATCTCCCACTCGCCAAAGGCATTCCAACCCTTGGGAAAATTAGTTGGATCCCTCAACTTGGTTTCTTCAGGAAGGACTATCAAAGCTACTCCCAGGAGAGCAGACTGAGGAAAGAGGCAGCGGAGAGTGACACCATGGCATCTGGCGGGGTGGGGAATCCGCTCCAGGTTTTAGTCCAAACTTTAAAGGAGCTAGCAAGTGCCAAACCCTCACCTTAACATGGATCCAGAACGGTGGACAGCACTCTGGATGTTTAGACGAAAACCCAGGTAAGCTAGGGTAAGATGTTAGAAGCCAGGATGCCCATGGACCTTGCCACTCCGCCTGACTCACGAGAAGAGCATCACCAGTCCCTGCTCAGTGGCATAGGGGTGCCCCTGAGAGGAAGTCACAGCAAGAAGAAGAAATGCCCATCTCTAAGGCAGGGAGGTTGCTACGTAAGGAGGCCACATTCATTAGAAAAGGAGAGCATGAGAAGGGAAGATCTGCAGAAAGAGAGCTCAAAAGTCCCAGCACACACACACACACACACACACACACACCCTGCGCAATGCTTGGAATTGCCCCTGATGCTGAAACCACCAGGTTGCCTTGCTCCCCAGCCTCCCCAGGATGCCAAGAAAACCCTGGGAGAGGATCACCATAAGCAGACATTGACCTGAAGGCACATGACAACAATATATCTCAAATACAGTGCTCCCTCAGGTTACAAAATTAATTCGTTCCGCCGCTCCGTTCGTAACCCGAGTAATTTCGCAACCCGAAAAGGCTTTCCGTTGGCGCTGGAAAGCCGCTAGCCGCACTTTGCGTTTGAATTTCGCGCCGAAAAAATTTCGTAACCCGAAAAAAACATCGTAACCCGGAACAGCTTTTTCCAATCTAACTTTTTCGTAACCCGGAAATTTCGTAACGCGATCAATTCGTATCCCGGGGTACCACTGTACATGACAGGTATTGACATTGAACCACCTTTTGCCCAGGACATGCAGCTCCTGGGCATTATACCCCAAACCCCTTGGCCTGGCTGTTCAGATCACCTTCACCAAAACGGGTGGGACTCCTACCTCTGTTTTTATTCAACCATTTCCAGTCCACTTTTCAACAAGACAGCCATCATCGGATTTCTAAAATGCGGTTCAAGACCCAAGCAAGATTCAGGGCATTTCAAAATAAGCAACCAAGACAGAAAAAGAAGGAGATTCAGGAGTGGAATTAGATAATAAGCATAGAGAGTGGAACATATTATTCCCAACTATCTACTCCCAACAGGTTCAAAAACTCTCTGAATGCCGCAAGAAACCCTCTGGTGAGCAGCTCAACCAGTCCCCTCAAGCCAAGGCCCTCCTTCCGATACCTGGTTTTGGGCGTAGAGCTTCACAGGGCAATGGAGGCGCATTAAATGGGCCCCAGCAGCCCAGCACATCCTGGACCTTTCATCAGCCTCTCTTACGTCTTTCCCTTTTGGCTGAAGATCCAACCCATCCTCTTGGCCATCCCCCTTTTTTCCCTGCCAGCGTTGCTTTGACCTAGAGATAGAAGGAAAGGTACTCAGGAAAGCAGGTCAAACCCAGAAATTGGGAGCCATGTGACTTTGTAAAAATAACTGCTGCCTTACGTTTGGTGCCGAGCGAGGAGGCACGGGACTTGGCCATCTGTTCGCGGCTGATAAGAGCCACCACATCGAGATCCTGGCACAGAAGTGCTGCACGCACGCAGATAAGAGAGACGCTATCCAGCGAGGTAAGGGGAAACTGTTCGGCTGCGGCCAGGCTATTATCAGCTTGGCGCGCACAAGAGGACTCTCTTATCTGGAATCCTTCCACTGTACCTGTATTAGCCAATCGATGGATTAAATGTGCATGAGTGCAGAGCAATGCCTGCAATGTACATGCAGGAAATACACCGCAGCCTCCCTTAGTTCAATGCAACTCCCAAAGGAAAGAGCGGCGGGGGGGGGGGGGCTGGACCTAAAGAGGTTTTTGGCATTGGAGTGGGGCCATTTTTTATTTCTCAAGTCAGTGAGCATAGTCATCAGCAAGAAGTGACCCCAGGATTTGCACCCATAACCTACATGTTATTGTTAGTCCCAATCACAGCAAACCCTGCCTTTCAAGAAAACCTTTCCAGACATTTATACAGTGCATAAAACTAACACACGTTTTGTTCACTACCCTTTTAAAAATGTCAAACCAAATGCTAGACCGGCTTGCTACTGACTGAGGGAAGCAAAATGTTTCCCTGGGAATTTCCACCCAGAAAGCTCTGATTGATTTGATTTGATTTATTCCACAAGTCTCCCCTTCTTCCTCCAAGGAGCTCAGGGGAAGACGGCCGAAGTGAAACTCATTTCAGCCTCACAACAACTCTGTGAGGTAGGCTTGGCCGGGTGAGTGTGCGGGCAGCGGTTGGCTTAAGGTTACTGGGTGGCCTCCGTGATTTGAACCCAAGTCTCCCTGCAACAAGTCCCACATTATCCATCACACCGATTCCAGGGGGATCCGCAGCTTGGCCTTGTTGGACGGGGAAAGAAGGACACCCGCCACAGCAGCAATTGACGCTTCTCTGCAAAGACCATGTGACACGCTGGCAAATGTCATGGGCCAGTCAGAGCCAGTAGATTGGATTTCATGGGTTGTCAGAGATGAATAGAAAAATCATTACAGCTCCGCTAGTTGCTTGTGCAGCTTCCAGACATTCTTCCCGGCCATATTCCACAGCCAGCAAGGCAAGCAAAGGGGAGCCACAAACCAGTATGCAGCCTCAGTATCAGGAAACTCCTAAACTCAGGGCCACTGAGTCCTGAACAAGCAAGAATGAAAATATTGAAGTTCCAGGGGCCGTGAACCCCAATTCAAAGTAACTGCTTCCCAGTGCAGCTTTGAGCTCATGGGACAATGCAGAAGAGCCTCCAGCTTCCCAATCAGGCCTCGAAATCTCATAGGGGTACTTTGCCTCCTTAAGGATTTTTAGCATCACCCACAAAGCCTCAGGTCATGGCATTTCGGTTTCACTTCTTCTAAGACAGTCTGCTGCTTAGCACCAAGGGAAGCAACAACTGGCAAGAAGGACGCTGCCTCTAAAACAGCTTGGGCCTCACATGTTGGGCTGAGAATCATGTAGCGGGCAAGATGTGTTTGGACTGCAACTCTGGAAAAGCATGGCGCTTTCTAACCCCAACACACACATAAATAAATAACTTGGGCAAGTGTTTGGTCTTCCTTTTATGCGCCCATATGATCAAAAAACAGATGTTGTAGCTAAGCCCTACTACTACTACCACTACTACTAGCGAGGGAATTACTTGCCTTTGGAGTGCCACAATTCGGCAAGGGACTTGAAGGCACACACACACACACACACACACACACACAGAGTCTCTCTGCCTTGGAGGAAAAAGAGTGCTTTCAAAAAGTCAATTATCTGATGTTTTATACAAAATAATAATAATAATAATAATAATAATAATAATAATAATAATAATAATCAGGTTATGTCATGTTAATCTCTAGGCCCCTAACTAGAATCCTGGCAATCTCTTCCCCCAGTTCCTGAAAGCCTTTCACTTGGCACTGGTTTTCCTGAGTGACACATCCAAAATCTATCAAATGAAGCAATGAAAGCCCTTTTTTAGTCGTGAAAATCACCATTGCTCCTCTGCCAGGGCTGGGCAGACAATCTCACAGCCATGCATGCGCTTGCACAATCTTCTGTTCCTCCCGTTTTTCTGTACATCACCTTAACAAGAAGCAATGCTAAGCCAGGCCAGAAGAGCTCCACTTCTCTGCCGCCTGCAAGAGAGCAGGGAAATGCTAAGTCCAAGCGCAAACTTGGCAAAGCCATCCCCACATGAGGAACTCTGGGAATTTTCAGTGGGAAAGAATGGGGCTGGTGGAAGGGGCCTGGAAACGACAAGGAACTCATCGCAGCCCAGCACCCAGCCTGAAGAAAGCCTACACCTTTCTGGGGCCTGCTTGGTCTCTCCAAAGAAGGTTGGCAAAGGATTGCATGAGGTTCCCATAGGCAGGAACGCCACCCATGCTACCAGAGCTCCGGACTTCTCCAAGCGCCCAGCTAACCAAGCCAACAGTTTGCAGCCCGGTTCACATGAGGAAGAGATCTTGCCCAGCATTATCTTGCGATTGTGTAAAAGTCTACAAAGGGCAGATTGGGGATGTGACGCCATCCATTGTCCCAGGAGAGTATCTGTCTTGTCATGTGCCATAGCCATCCTATGACTGAGGACAGGAGAGTGATCCTCTGTCAATTGCTTTCCAAAGGCACTGTTTTAACTGTTGGGCGTTTTCCTTTTCACGCTGCCCACGCTTTCCACTCTTTTTCCGGGGAGCCCTAGCTTGCCTATTCCTCTCAAGAAACCATTCCTTTCTGCTCCCTCGGGGTCGGCAAAAGCCAAGAGAAATTTCTACTTCATTTTCTGAATGAAGGAAATGCATTCCTTAGCAAGTTACACATTAAGCTGCTGGAGAGACCAGCCCCTCCAAAATCTGGAACGTGAAGGATGGCGGAGGAAGTGGGCATGGTGGGGCTGCTTGGTGAGCCATTTTTCCTGAACAGAGACCTGGGCTGCATCCACACTGCCAAAACAATCTGGTTTAACACCACTTTAACTGCCCGGGCTCAACGTTATGGAATTCTGGGAACTGTTGTTCGTTGTGGCCCCAGAGTGGAATCATGCTTCTTCAAGGGCTGCAGACCCCAGGACCATGATCCAGGGGCTCCCCCCGGTTTCTCCATCGGCTGTAATGTTGTCGAAGCAGCCTGCCATTGTCGTTGTTGCTGCTTCCTTGCCCCTCATTCGCAGCCCTTAATCTCCAATTAGAAACTGCTGACTCCCACGTCCCTTTCCAATAAAGGAAATAAATGGCTGGCCACAGCATTTACACAGATGCGGCAGGGCTGCCTCAGCATTTATTTCCCCTGCCAGCCTTTGGGAAGTTACAATTCCATCCGGTTCCGCTACAAGGCTTCCCTGGGGCTTAGATGCATCCTGCCCAGCAAAACCATCAGGAACACTCCCTTCAAGCGCCTGCTCCTATCTGCTGTTTGCAATATCCAGAAAATCAAAAGATGCTCCAAGGAGGCAGCAGGCCACACAACCAACTGCAAAGCAAGTTGATCGAAATGAAGAACTTGTGACGACGGGTTTGTATGAAGCTTGCCACGCTGAATGGCAATGCCAACTAAAGCCTGGAGAACCATTAAGGGTGGCATTCAAAGGATGTTCAGAGGCTGCATTTCCTCCTAAAACTACCCATCCTGTCTTCCCAAGGAACGTCCCGTCCTGCAACAGGATCCCTCTGACCCATCTTTGCCCAGCCGACGTCCGCCTTGCCAATGGAGGCTTGGACAATAAAGCACCGGCTTCTAAAGCGGAGAAAGCTTTCAGTGCTTCTTGGCTTTCCTGAATGGGTGAACGTTTGCCCTATAGACACACAAGACTCTGGTCTAAGCTGGGCAGATGCTGGCGTCTGACCCAACCAGGCTTGCCAGAATAAGGCATTCCCACGGACAATATTGTTAGCAGCTTTTCCTGCTATTAATGTCACCGGATAAATGTAATGCTCCTCCAAAGAGGGGGAAATCTACAGTGCAAGCTTACATAAGAAGCTCATGGGAATTGTGTATTCTTCAGCATGATTTACATATTTTAAGAACAGCTATCTACTATCCTTACAGCTTGAAAATGTTTTTTGTTTCTGCGCTCTTGTCCAGTATCCTCTTATCTCTGATTTCTCGTTCGCTTTTCTGCTCTTCTTGCAAAACCTTCCCCAATTTGCACGTTCTTCAAACCTGATTCCCCAGGAAGCTTCAGTCTTTGCCCAGAGGCATTGCTACATAAGCTGACTCCTGACCAAACCTTCTCACAGTGGCAGTGGGTTTCAGAGTTGAACTGTACACTCCTGGCATAGGCGTCCAAGAGGAATCAGCGCCTGTTGGCATTTGAGTCCTCACCTCTGCAAAGCACCTGAGACACTCTTGAATGGAACTCGGCAGACTTCAGTGGGGATGCATTGGCCACATTCTGGCTAGAACGTGGCCACTGAAAACATCTCCACTTTCTGTCTTGAAGAAGGGGTGCTGAATGATGGAGAACCCTTGCAGAATCGCTCTTGCAATTGCACCAGCACATGCTTGGTAACCTTTGCTAAGTGAATGCTACTCAGTAAAAGTTCAGCCGTACTTCTGGCAGTAAATCAGTAGCTTTTATACCTGAGGAACCTAACCATGGAAGAGGAAGGTGTAATCCCATCAGATGTTCCTCACTAGTGCTTCTATGTTGTTGCCAATGTTCATTTCCCCCAAGCAGTCCTTGAAACTAACCCTGCATAGCAGCCAAGATCAGACAGGATCTGGTGTCTTTGGGATATTTAGGCTTGATTTAATTTCCTATGTTAAAATTAAAATAATGCCATACAGTCAATCTGCTGGGATACAATTGAATTTAGACCTTCATTCCAATGGCACACACAAACAAGCCAAGGTTATCCTTAACATGTGAAGATCTCTAGATTCTATGATGGGTGAGGCTTTTTCTTGATCCAGGATTGTGCCAGGAGTTGTTTTATTTCTTATTTAGAGATGCCACAGATGTTCCCTCCATGTCCTGCTGCATGGGCTTTTCAGAAGGAATAGAGGGTGTTGAAAAGGATGGCTACAACCTTTGCAAGGGAAAAAGGGAAGCTAAGCTATAGATACTCCTCCAGGGAAAAGATGGGCAAGCCAAACGCATTGTAGTGTCAACCAGCCTATCTATCAGTAGCAGCCCTGAGCTGGCTACAGCCAAAAACCCTGGGAGAAGGAATAAGCAGGACAAAGTGACTGTGAACTTTTTGGGATCCAAGGGTCTCACATTTCTGTCCCTTCCCCTAAGGACTCAGAATAGGAGGCCTGGCTCTCCATTTCAGCAAGCCTAACACTAGGTGCTTCCAGCATTTTGCAGCCCTAGGGGAAAGGAAGGAGGAAGAGGACTCCAGATTCTGTTCTCGCCCATTCAATCCAAAAACAGCAATACAGCGGAGCTATTTTTATCCGGGTATAGAGGCGTTTTTCTTCTTGCTTATCTAGATCGCGAGGTAGAGGTATTTGCATAATTGGATCATAAACACAGCACACAAAACACCACAAAAGAGCTGGGAACTTTGCATTGATAAAACACTGCCACCGCCACCGCCACCCTCCCTGAGAAAAATCAGCTGCTGCCATCGCCAATGTGAGGCGCAAAATGGAGGGAGAGCTCTGCCAGTCTACTGCAGCTGCACACCTCTTGTTTTGAAACACCATCGCAGCCCAAGCCTGGTCCTCCCCACCCAGGACACCTTACCTCCCTTGTTTTTTGCTCTCTCTCAGACGCTCACACACACACTTACAGTATGGATAGTTGGAGCAGAAGCCTCTTCTTCTCTGTAGCGCCTGAACATTCAGAGGGCCAAACTGCATGATGTGGCGGAAACCACCTAAGCCCATCCCAACGACGGGCGATTCAACAGCCAGCCTCCCCATGGCTCTGAACAATGAATTTTCTCTGCCTGTGAGCAGAATAACCCTAGCCCCCTTTGGACTAAACTCCAAGCCCCACGTGAACCCAAAGAAAAAGCTTTCTGAATGCCATCCTGATTAGTGCAGAAAGCATTTGGGCATAGAAAGGAATCGGTGAGGAAGAAGATAATGAGAACATGGGGATGGGTGGGGGCCAATGCAACCTAAAGGACATCAAAAGTCTCAATGAGAAACTCTCTGCATGCCTACAAGGCTCGCCCCGACCCTTGAAGGGAACAAGGGAGGCCTAGCCCCTTCGTATGGCAATGAGCTCCCCCTGGGTAAAGGGGGCAGCAGGTCGAGCAGGCAGAGATGGTTTTCCAGGATCGGGATCAGGACCAGGTGGATTCTGGGCTGATGCTAATGTTCATCAATGGTCCAATGTGGGATGACTGCCCCTCAACAATGATACCCTGGGCACAACCTGCCAGAAGTTCTTCTCCCCAACTGGCAGCCCTGGGGTGATGGGCAAAGCCTTGGGGATCAATGTGTCTAAGTGGCCATAACAGATGCTGAGAAAAATGTGGGGCCAAGAAGCAGGCTTGGTATCAAAAAGGAGGAGGAGGCAGGGAGCTCTCGGAAGGAAGAGCATCTACAGTATTAGGAACCACAAAACTGTCATTTATCGGTTTCCCAATACATCTAGCCCACCATGCACTTCCTAGTCTTTTGTATACTGGGGCAACCATTCCATAAGCAATGTGACCCCCTTCCCAGCCACACAAACACAAAAGCCACAGGAACAGCGGGAGGAGAAGGACGTGGCTGGTTCCAAGCTGCCAATTCCTTGGACACCTGGTCTTCAAAGTCAAAGCATTATGGGAGGAATGGCTTAGAAAATCCTAGGCACACTTCCCAGGTTGAGGGTCAGCCCCAGTCAGGCATTTATGAACAGGCAGCTCAGAGATGGCTGCCTTGTCTCCACACCTTCTTCACCCCCTGCCCAATGCTGCCACCTCCCAGTTGTTTTCCCTGCTTTTGATGCCACCTCTGCCATACGTATGCTGGCAGAGCAACAGGATCTTGGAAGTGAGTGGCTTCTAGGTCATCAGGGTGGTAAAAGTGCTCTGGGTTTATAGTCCAAAGTCTGAAGGTGCTTCCCTAGGTGTTGAACCCCAACTCCATTATTAAGTGCCACCCTTTTAATGTTCAGGCTAGAAGCCGGAACAGATGCTCCGCCCCACTGGCATGGTGGCCACCAATTCTCCTGCCTTTTAGCTCACACACCCTCTCAGCGAGCATGCAAAAAAAAATATGGTAGACGCTTTCGTAACAGATGAATCAACCACTTTTCTGTTCTCCCCTGGCCCTAGGTCAACCTCGGTGGTAGGACCATGCCCTGAGCAATGCTACCCAGGGAGACCAGCCCTATGCCAGGTGTCTCCCCCCCCCCCACCATCACCACCCAAGAAGATACCAGCTCAAGGCAGAGAAGAAGGTTGGGTGCCCAGGGTGGCAAGCAAGCCCCCGCCCCACTCACATTGATCATAGCATTGGAGGTGATGCGGAAGAGGGTGGCCCGCTCATTGACGGCCTTGATCTTCTCCCCGCTCTCGGAAGGCAGCTTGAGGTTCTCCAGTTCACTCAGGGAGCGCTGGAGGGCTGCCCCATGCTTGGCAATGAGGTCGTTGCAGGTGCTGAGGTCTTCCAGCTTATTGGAGAGGTTCTTTAGGGTGTTGTGCAGTTCGCTCTTGTCAGACTGTGAGGCCGGCTCCTCATCGCCCGAGTCATCTGTAGCAGGGAAGAGCGGAAGGGGAAGGAGAGAGGGAGGGAGGGAGGGAAGACAAAATGGTTTCCATGGTTACCAGCCAGACTGCACTCAAAACACGGCCAGCCCTGTCCGCATGGGGCCAGGAAGAATGCAAGGCCTCCGGTGTACACAGGGCATGGGTGATGCGCAGCCAGGAGGTCGAGAGACTTTGGCCAGGGAAGCAGAGCAGTTGGGTCCAGCTCATTCCTTTGGCCAGCAATGCAATCCGGGGAACAACCTCCCCGGCAGAGCCCACCCTTTGCCCCCAGAGGATGTCAAACCCAGTCCTTGGGCCCTGCAGGGCCAACACCTTCCAAGAGAGGAGCCTGGGCTTTGGGGCTCGGGAATTTTTAACCCCACAGATTTCAACTACTCCACTTCCTGAGCACAAACTCTTTTCCTCCTGGAGCAGCCTCCCACAACTTGGGGCACAGTTGGACTCCAGCTTCTCTTATCCCTCCGTCTGTACAGTCATCCTGGCTGCAAAGGACAAGGAGTCCGAGACATGCACAATGGAGAAAGTTTGCACTCAAAGTTGCATTCTTTCTTCTCTAGCTAATCTCCCTCTTCTGGCCAGGAAAACAACAGTGGTAGAAGAACATGCTCACTAAGCTAGCAAACAAGAGACAGTCGGATGGTGACAGATGCATGAGCCCTATCTATTGCTTGCCCTTCCCTGGATCAGTAAGAACTCCACTCGCCCCCAGCCGCCTTCATAACTTTTCATTTTACATCTCCAGCCGGGCAAGGTGCAGAACTTCCAAAAGCAGCCCATTAGTTCTTCGGAATGAGGTTCAGCTCTCATTCCAGAAGGGGGTCTTGATTTTCTTCCCCACTCGAAGGCTGAAGGAAGACATGGCAAAGGAGATTTAATAACAGCTAAGTCATATTGGTAACTCAGGAAGGCTCCAAAACAATAAGTGGACAAAACCCTCTGAGGGGCCCATGGATGTTTAAGGTAGCAGCACCAAAAGCCAGAGGCTGGAGTGGCTTTCTTAACATAGGCTGCATCCACATTGCCAAAGTAATCTAGTTTGACACTGCTTTAACTGCCCTTGCTCAATGCTATTGGATTCTGGAATTGCTGTTTGTTGTGGCCTCCGAGGAGAGCACTGGCTGCCATGCCAGTGGGCAGAGCATCTGCTCCATTCTGCTCCAGGGCCACAACAAACTCTAATTCCCAAAACTCCATAGCACTGAGCCAGGGCAGTTCAAGCAGTGTCAAACTGGATTATTTCTGCAGTGTGGATGTATAGGCAGACTGAGCTCGGGAGCAACACACACACATTTGGTCCCTGGGGCCACAAAAGCAGCCCCTTGGGCTGCATGTGGGCACTTTGCCCATCCCTGCTCTAGGCAACACAGGAGGCAGAGACCAGAGAGTGGGCAAATCTTGGCTTAAAAGCTTCATCCGAGGAGCAGGATAAGGTTTGCTCCATTTTCTCAGAGCTAGGAAATGGAACACCACCCACTCAGGTAAAGGCAGAGATGTGTGCATGAAGAAGTCTGCCAAGCCAAGCCTCAGCCCATCGCTGTGCCCGGCAGGCAGAGGGGCATATGCCACTGCTCAGAAGTAATTACAGCCTGAAGGTGAGACGGCTCACAGCTGGGGAGGGAGGGAGGGAGCAAAGGAGAGAAAGAGAAAGACACCTAATCCTGGGCTGTGCAGCCATGGTGGGAAAGGGGGGGGGGGAATGCCAACCTTGAAAAAAGGGGAAATCATCAAGCAGAGGTCCTGGGAACGTGACTGGCACAAGGGCATGCAAGGCGCTGAGCGCCAGTGACGCCGGCGTGACCACCTGTGACGCCCCGACCAAAGTGATGCCTCTAGAAAAGAACATGGAAGGAACTGAGGACCGTTCTGGTTCACCAGAGAGAAGGACACAACGCTGGGGAGAAGCAAGGCTCCAGCCGGCTCTGGCCTGGGGGCAACTGGAGAGGCAGTGAATTGAGCTCTCCGCAGTGCTGAAACCTAGCCCTCAAGAATATCCAGAACCATGGAACCTTCCCTTCTATGATGCATCTGTAATAAAACCTGGGTTGCCTCTGCACTACAGAAATAATCCACTTTGGCATTGCTTTAACTGCCATGGCTCCATGCTATGGAATTCTGAGAACTGTCGCTTTGTGAGACCTTCAGGCTTCTCTGTCAGAGAGCTCTGGGGTCACAACGAACAACAGTCCCCAGAATCCCAGAGCATGGAGCCATGGCAGTTAAAGCGATGCCAAAATGAATTATTCCTGCAGAGCAGATGCAGCCGCTCTCATGGAATCAGAGCCAACAGGAATGGCTGCCCTGGCCCCAATGCCATTGGCACACACACACACACACCCAATACGCAACAAAAGAAGCCCACCTGCAAAGCCCGCTCTTCCCAAGTGAGCACTGGATGGGGTTTTAAAAACAGGACGGACTTGCATGGTTGCTACTAACCAGGACGCAGGCCCCAGAAAGGCAGGAGGCAACAGGCCACTGGAATGGCATGCTTTGTGGCAAAACAAAGAGACTTGTGATAAATCTGTTGCAGCCATTTGGGGCCCCTCAACAGTTAACCCATTTGATGTGACATAAGCTTCTGTGGACTACAGCTCACTAGAGTAAAAAAGAAAAACATGAACGCTTATGTCAGATCCAATGCACAGATCATTAAGGAGCCAGCCCCCACAGATATGCCCAAGTCTGAGTAGATTCTGCATTTAAATTCTCCCCTTTCCTATCCTAAGACCATGTCGCTTTGGGTGGTCCAGAAGGGAATTTTGGGAAACCTTGCCCTGAGCACATGCAAGCGGGAAAGCAAGGCTGGAAGACTAGTCTCCATCCATTTTTTTCAAGCAAAGCCCACAAGCAAGAGAGCTTGAACCCAGCAGAAAATGGTTCAATCGGATGAGCGACTGTGTTTTTACAAGCCCTTACACCTATTTCTCTCTCTTACTAACTAGCTGCCTGGAAAGGCATCCTTGGCTCAGCAGCTATCCAAGTGTTCAAAAGGAGCCAAGTTAAAAACAGAAGCCCCAATCCACAGGGATCTCTGCAGACTGGAAGAGGCGCGCGGCGGAGGAGATCCAGTTGCCCAGATGAGAAGAAAAGAAAAGGAAAGGAAAGGAAAGCGGCTGCTGGAGATGGAAGATGGAGGAGCCAGTGCCGAGGGGGAGAAAGGTAAGGCAGGGCTCCTTTGAAAAAGGGCCAATTATGGCAATACATTCCTCTTGCAAAGAAGAGCGGCTTTTTCCCCTCTGCTCTTGTGCCAACTGAGGTCGCAAAAGAGGAGGATAAATGAGAACGCCATTTCCTAGTGGGCAGGGATTTACCTTAGCTTTTGCCACAGGTATTTGAGCTTTTCCTAAAGTGGGGAAAGATAAAAATGTAAACCACCAATGTTGTGATATACATTTTTTTAAAAAAAAATCAAAGAAACATATAAGCGGAAACTACTGATTTTCTTTTGCTTATCGCCAAATCAGTGGTTTCTGTTTTTGAATCCCCAGCCCACCTTCCCAGTTGGCAGAAGAGAAAGGGTCACAGTCTTAAGGACTAGGCTAGCAGCAGATTTGGATAGGAAGCTGTCTTCAGTCATGAAAACCTTCCGACTCTTCAGTATTGTGTCATCACTGCAAGGAGCAAAGGGCCCCCTGCACACTCCTCTTCTGAGGATTAGACTGCAACTCCCAGTATCCATTGACTTTGCCAGTAAGGGCTGGAGTGAGTTGCAATCCCACAACATGTGGAGAGCCATGAAACTCCCACCCTGGTCTCCAGTATGCCCAGGAATGGGGTACCACCATGCAACCACCATGCAACTGCTCCTCCCTTGCCATCCCAGTCACAGTGCAATAGAGAAATGACAGGTACAGATCAGGAGGAAGCCAGCTTTTTTATTGGACCTAAGGTGAGCCCGGTGAATTACCTGCCAAAACAATGTCATTTGCCCCACGTTACTCGAATCATATTATCTTATGCTTCACAGACTGCAAGACCAGTGCAAAACCTTCTCTGTGGCTTCTGTGGGAGGCCACATGGATTCCTGTTACATTGGTCAGCGGCTCGCTCAACACATTCACGCAAACAGTAAACAGAAGCAGCCCCCAAACCTCACACTCCATTTCCAGAGGACTTCTCAATGCTAAGCACATTGATCTAAATTGACAGAACAGACAGATGGGAATCAAAAACAGAGCTAAGGACTAGCAGTCTGGGTCCGCTTCCATTTTCAGCATCCCCCCCCCTTTAACCTGCCTCAACCATAAATGTGTTTAGCATGTTCAAGATGTGAATCCGAGATCAGCCTCAATTCTTTGCCCGTGAAGACCATAGTGGCCGATTCCAAGCCCCCCTCCTGCACCCACAACCAGGGATACCTGGAGATCTTAGGTGAAAGGAAGACCATGAGGACAAGTGTGGCCAGACTTAGTAGAGATTCCAATAGTGCCGTATGTTGGGAAAGACACATAGGTGGACTTTCAAGCATTCAAGTGGAGAATAAAAAAATCAGAGATAACGTTAGATCAATGTCAAACACCACGTTCTTACCAATCGTGTGGCAGACAACTGTCCCTGCAATTTTGATTTCAAATGCTAGACAGGCCTGGAGACCACAATGGGCTGGACAATTGCCACCAAACAGAAACAGAGTCAGACAAGTCCAAGGTGCTGGGAGCAGGGGATCCGCAGGTCCAGGGAGGTGGCCTGATCCGCAGGAGTTGCACATCTCTGTTGTATGGGGGTCCCTCCTTGTTTCAGAGCTGTCCCCAGGAGGCAACACTTCTATAAATACCATTGGTTTCAATGGGGCAACCCCAGAAAGGACTTGGGCCACTGTCTCTAATATTCCTCCTCTCTTCTGTCAGACAAGAGAACGAATACGCTGGAGCCATTTATCTAAAAATGAAGTTTTCACATTGTGTTTTTTCTTTGGTATCATTTTAATAGCTATGAATATTAAATGGAAACCCACATTCATTTTTAATAACCCACTCTTCATATGCATATATTGAAGACAGACGCCTTCTTGTAATGGAACCCACAAATAAAAGCCGAGGTGGCTATTCTTTAAGCTCCAGAGACTTATGGCTGAATGAAGCTGACAAACCGGGTGGAACCCAATTGGCAACAATGAAATAAAACCACTCCGTACTATTAACCCACAGCTAGCAGTGATTTCCCCTTCTTTCTTCCCCAAGCCTAAGATGTCCATAAAGCTGTTCACACTGAGACAAAAAATAGCGATCTCTCATGACTGGCATGTGCCGGCTCTCCAAGTCAACACCTTGGCACACAATGAAGCTGCTATATTGCTATACAAGAGAATTCGGAAAGATTGTGGGCAGCTCAGCAAAAATGGCAGAAGCTGCCTGCCCCTGGCACAGATGAGGCCCAGACCCTCAAGGCGGGCAGAGAGATGCAGGACTTGGCTAACCAGTTCTATGCCAGCCTTGCATAAATGGCTTGGGCTGCGAGCCAGTTTCTTTGGGGATGACATATCCCAGAATCCCCCAGCCAGGGGTCAAAAAACTTGCCCAAACTTTTTCTCCTCTCCCCAGAGCTGTGGCCCAGGGAGGAAAAAATTTTTGTCCATTGGAAAGCTCAGAGGCCCAAGGACATGCCAGTCACCCAACCCAAGCGTTTGAATCAAGCATTTCCATTCAACTGTCTGTATACAGACAGTTAAAGCAGAGATTTAATTTAGACAAAAAAACAAAGAGGCTTTTCTAATGCTAATTCTGATATTGAAGAGATATTATGGAGTCAAGATGGTAAAATTCTGTCAAAGATCTATAAAAAATTGTTGGAATGGTATACAGAGGATGAACTAATTAAGGATGCAATGATTAAATGGGCCCAGAATTGTGGGAGGGAAATCAAATTAGAACAGTGGGAGAAGTCCTGGAATATGAGAATGAAATACTGTACTTCACAATATGTCAGAGAAAGTTATTATAAAATCTTATACAGGTGACATTTAACACCCGAAAAAATAGACAAAATATATAAGATGGTGTCAGAGGGTGGAGGACAATGCCCTGGAGGACCCAGAAGGAGCCCGAAGTGGGGAAGGAGGGCACATGGGTGGAGAGTCAGCTGGGCCTTGGGCGGAGGCCAAGGAGGGGGCGGGGGGCGGGGATAAAAAAGAAGAAACGGCGGAGGCGGCTGGGGGGGCGAGGAGCGGAACGCGCAGGGCCAGAAATGCCATGGGGCAAAGGTGAAACAGGCCACGAGGCGGAAGTAGAAGCGAGGGTTTGCGACGCCTTTTCGGTGGAAATCAACTGGTGGTATTTATGGGGCCGCGGGCCAGGCCCAGGAAGGAGTGCAGAGCCGCGCCCCTTGGCAACAAGTTGGTTGGCCTCTCACCTGCATCCCACGGGGGACAACCCGGAGCCTTATCAAGCCCGCCCGGTAATCAACCCTGGCCCTCGTTTGTTGTGGGATATCAGAGGGAGGTGCTGGACGCCAGGACACGGGTCCCAAGACCACACTCAAAGGGAAGCCCCTGACGTCTTGGAAGGCCCAACACCCGAAGCGCTGTAACCGGCCCCAGCCTGGTGGAGTCAACTGGACAGTAAGCTGGCCTTGCAGCGACCGGGACTTTAGTTTTTTTTGGTCTCTTATTTAGGCGGTGAAGTAACCAGCCTTGTTGTTGCCCTCGGGCCTATGTTGGTGTTACATTAAAGTTACTTGCAGCATCCGCCTGCCTCCTGACTGTGTATCATGGAACCCATGGGGCCACCCTCCCCGGCTGATGGGGCTTGGGGCCCAGCGACAGACGGGTAATAAGATCTGCTGGAATTGTAAAAAAGTCACTGGCACCTTCTACCATTTATGGTGGCTATGCAACAAAGCAAAAACTTTTTGGGAAAAAGTGCAGAAGGAAATTAATGAAATCTTGGGAGTTAAACTAAAGTTTAACGCAGTGACAATGATATTATGTATGTTAGATGGAGATGTTGAAACAAGGTTTGGGAAAACTGTATTTTATATGTTAACGGCTGCGAGACTTGTTTTTGCGAGAGGTTGGAAGTCAGATAAGGCAATAGAAATTGAAGAATGGAGACTAAAGCTATTTCATATGATGGAACTAGATTTAATTTCACATAAAATGGAAAATCAAGATAGCTCCAAATGGAGGTTAAGCTGGGAATCTGTCATAAAATTTATGGGGGGGAAATGGGGGGAAACGGTCAATTGGACCTCAAATACGGATGAAATTGTATAAAAATTATGATAGGTGATTAGAATTTGTAAGGAAAACAAGGGACATATTATATGTCAATGTAATTTTTATTTTGTGTGTGTGTTCCTTTGCAAATTCGAGCAGACAGAGATCAATAAGCCAGAGTTTGTGAGAAACAAAGTACTGTACAAGAATTGAAACTGAGGTGAAAAGGGGATATCCCCTTAAATAGATGAATCTAAATACTTAATTAGATTTTCAATAGAAACTGAGGTAAAGCGCTACATATGTTGCTCAACTGGTTTTTTTCGTATTACAATTAAAATGTATTAAGAATTGTGGGAATGTGGCGTGGGAGGTAAGCGAGTGTGCTATCTGTATTTTGTGTAAGTGTCACATGACAGTATGTGTATTAATATTGTTTAAAATCGTTCTAGGTTTCTTTGGGGGATATAGGGAGTGGTATCGAAATAACAGACTAAATCAAAGTAAGAAATGTTAAATCAGAAGGGATGGATTTGGGAATGTATTTTGTAAAGTATAAAGATGTGACCATTATAAGAAATGTTATGCTTGTTGGCTACAGTGTATTAAAATTAATAAAATATATTTGGAAAAAAAACATTTCCATTCAAGAACTCATCACAGGGGTGGGCAGTTGTGCCACAGGTACAGACCCATGTTCACCCCTGGGAAGGCCCCATGGGCATTTTGGTAACAAGCTGGAAGTGACATTCACAACTCTCCCAATTTTGTTTTGGCCTATTTTGAGCCGGAGCAGCAGCTCCAGTGCAGAGAAACTGGGAGCGGTGGGGAGGCCACATTGGGTTTTGTGCTGTTTTGGATCATTTGCGAGTGGTTGCTCACCTGAATTTTAGGGAAAAGATGTCTGGGGATTGGGAGGGAGGCTGGGGTGGTTTAAAACCAACATGCTCAACTAGGCTGCACACTCTTCAGAGCACTGGGAAAATTCTCCGCCAATGTTGCAAGCCAATGCTTCCCAGCAAACCCCACCACTTCTCCTGAGCCACTTGTGCAGACAGATCAGCCTTTCCATGGCTGCCAGTTGTCAGAGATGCCAGCGCGCCCTTCCCCGTGCAATGCCAGGGAGACTGGCGGAAAGAGGAGAGGGAGGTTCCTTTCCCTTTGAGCGGTGCAGGCAAGCACCGGCAGGCCCTAGGAGGAGACCGATGGCTGCCACTGGCCACCTGCAAGCATCTTTGCGTGCCCCAATGGTAGGGCTGAAGGAGAAGGCTTTTTCAAAAGTGTCGTTCCACAATCTCCTCAGGAAAACAGGGTACATGGAGCCAAGCGCTCTGTATTCCCAAGGTCAGCTGAGGACACTCGCATGCCTCAGCTGTTCGCTGGAGCTGGGCTGGAGCAGAAGAGGGGAAGCATCTGCAGCCAGCAAAGAGACCTTGGCTTCGGCTACCTTTCTGGATTAGGCGGATGCTGCAATGGGGACGCTGGAAGCAGTCAAAGTGGCCCGGCCTGCACCACCCCAGTGTCCCCCCCCCCCCCCCGCGGGCAACTCTTGTGCAAGGGTGGGCAACTGGGGCAGGGGCCCATTTCCACTCCCATGCCCCTCGCCAGCCAAGGGGCACAACCAGCAACCATGTGTGGTCACAATTTCCCATCAGTCCTTTACCCTTTATGTCTAAGTCTGGCCAAAATGGAAACTGTCGTTAAAGTGGAGTCTGGCAAACAAAACAAGGTCTATCTCGATTGCATTTTGGAAGAAGCCCTCAAGTGGTGCCTAGAAGTTCAAAAATCTTCTTTTTATCAATGCAAGGCTCACTGGACCTGGGTGCTTCATTCTGCACACGCACATTGCTAGTTTTGGATAAAATGTTTGATTTTCAAAGTCGTTTTTGTGCTGAATTGCTCTTCTCTCCTGTGATGTTCCTCCCATGTCCTTTCTGCCTCTGGTCCCACATTTGCCACCTAGGAACACATCTCCTTCATAAACTGAGGGGTGCCAGTCGATAAGGGCCATGGTTGGAGCAGCCTAAGAGAGAGAAGCCCTGGGCCTGCAAGGCCCACCAGTGCCAGCCTGTCATTTGGAGCCTGGTGTTTCTCACCCACCAGGGCAATGCCGCTCGGCCGCTGTCCGCCACCAGATATCATTTCCCAGCTTGTGGAAAGACCAGGCTATCTGACTCTCTCTCTCTCTCTCTCTCTCTCCAGCTTTTCTAAATGTGTCACCGGAGATAAATTTTTAATCATTATTTAAATTATTTAAATTTACATTTTCCACCCTCGGGGCCTTCTAGTGTTTCATCATCTCCAAGGAAAAAGAGGGCATCAGGACAGATTGGCCCTCTTTCCCATTCTTCCAGGGGGCAAAGAGAGAGCCCGGGAAAGAGAGCAGCCCCTGGTCACTCAGCCAAGACTTTTGGGGGGCCTGAAGCTTCCTCAGCCGTAGGAAGACAACATGGCGACAGATGAGCCCAGTGCCTTCCAGTTCTCTGCTCCCAGGGGCTGTTTTCCAAGCTATTTGCTAAGGCTCTGCTTTGGGCCGGGACTCTCTGGAGAGATACACAAGGAGCCCAGGATTCAAACACAGGGCTGGATCCAATTTTCGCTCAAATGAGAGCAGACCAGGTGAAATGCATGGAACTGCTAAGCTGTCTTTTAGATATGTCCTATTTATTTTAATGGGTTTCCTCCTGTTGAGAATTAAATCAGATTTGGCCCCTAGTGCTCCTCAAGTTTAGAGAGCCAGCATAGTATCATGGTTTGAGCGTTGAAGGATGACTCTGGAGATCAGGGTTTGAATCCCTGCTCAACCAGGGAAACCCCCAGATGATCTTGGATAAGTCACACCCTCTCAGCCCCAATGAGCAATGTATGAACCTCATCTTGGGAAAAGAAAAGAAAATATACTTGAGATGAGACTACCAACTCAGGCACAGAATTCTGAGCTGAAGGAGCAAAATTTGGTGGCCGTTGGCCAGCAGTACTTGCTGTGCATGAAACTGAGGCCACAACTAGCATGCTAAACTTATCCAATTGATGTGTGCAACTTGTGACCGCATACTAACTCGCAGGATCCATAACAAGGGCCTCAAATCATGGCTAGAGGCTCTGGTGGCACTAGCGCACCACCTGAACTTGGGGCACGATGCCACTTTGCTAATTCCAACGGTCAACGCAAGGATTGCTAAGATCATGGGTTTGCTCCAAAGAACCTTGCAGGAAGAGGAAACACTACGATTTCACTCCTCACTCAGCTTGTCTGAGGCTAGTAGAGCAGGTTGGTTTTCAAGCGTCCACTTGGATGGGTATAAAAACATATCTGGCTTCTGCCTACCTTCCTTCCGCAGTGTCCCAGGGCAGGTATGGAACAGATAGAGGGATGCAACTCTCTTCTGCACATGGGAGGCTGTCTTTGGAAGAAACCCATGGAAAGTGCTCCACGCATAGGCCAAGACCCTACCCATGTGCTCAGCTTTGCAGGTGCAGTTCTGTGTCCTCCCACTATCCAGGAATTGTCATGCTTCTGTCCCTTTCCCGTGAGGAAAGGAAAGAGAAGGAAGGCAATTCAAACCATAGAGAAATAACTGGTGGAGGGAATGGAGTGCACCCGCTTTTTCCTTCCCCCAGGAGCCCAGAGCAGCCAGATCTTCATGGTTTGACTGGCCTCCTGCCTCTGGTAAGAAGCAGCAGCAGCCCTCCCAGGACTTGACAGCTGCCTACCATGAGAGGTTTGGGGATAGAAGCAAAGAGCAAGAGAAGAGCCCCCTGCGCTCCATCCAAAAAGAGACTTTTATGCACATCGGTCACTAGCAGGATGCCAGCCATCATGCATTAAATGGGAGATGTAGGCCACCTATCACACACCAGACATTTCAAACTGCATTTCCCATAATGCTGTGCTGACTAGGAATGGTGAGAGTTGTGATTAAAAGCACCAGGAAATTGCCAGGTTGCAGCATGTTTTTAAGTACTGCACCAACACTAAATATTAATAGCCCGGCATAATGAGCAAATCAGGGTAAACCACTGCAAAACCACCATTAATTCTCAGTAACACTTGCTCCAAACAAACAAACCAAAGGGGGAAAATCCTTTTCATATTTAAATGCCCCCCTCTGCCTAGTTTAGGTTTGTAAAACAGGGCATTTCCCTCCCAAGAGGCCCCAGGAAACAGCTCACCTCCCCAAATGCAGGCCAGGCTAAAGTTTGCTTGTTCCTCCTGTGCCAGGTCAAGAGACCCATCTGGCGGGCAAGTGGAAACGTTAGCCCTAAGTGCCGGTGCTGTAGATATAAAGCGGCTGTACTTTTGTGTGTGCGCCAAAACAGACAAACAAAATCCACATTCTCCATATTTAAACAATGTGGATTCCACATAGTGGATTCTAGAACATGGCCACATAGCTCAAAAAACCCACAAAAAACAATGTGGCTTCCCTCCCTCCTTCAGCATCAGGGACTTCTTATTGAAAAAATGACCATGCCATGCAGCCTGAATGCCAACTAGCCCCATGAACGAGCCCCATGCAACCCCCCTAGCAAGATGGCTGGGTAGGCTGCCTTTTGGGCCCCTCTCTGGGATCTCTTCATGCCTCACACACACACACACACACCGCCTTTGCTTGCATTCGGCCTGCCACTAACATATTTTCCCCAGCTGCAATGACTGCAAGATGCATCATCGGCAAGGCAACCTCCTCAAGAAGCACAATTCAGTGTGGGACTTTGAAAACGGGACACAAAGAGCCCCATGCTTGAGGATGACACACAAACACACACACATCACCACCACCACCACCACCACCACCACCACCACCGGACTGAATTGATCATGCAGTGAAAAAAAGATACCAGGAGTGAAAGCCGGGAGTGCCGGAAGAGAAACGAAGGCCTCTGGCGGCAAAGTCCAGGGCAGGCCAACTAACCCTTCGTGATTTTATTCAGGCAGCCGGAGTTGCAGAAGGAGCGCACGGATCCTGTCTCCCAGCAGCCCCTGCCCTTCATTCCCGGCGCTGGATGGCTCTGGCGCATGCACCAGCTCTGGGCATTACTACCCGCCAGAGGTTGTTTTTAGCTTTTTGGAAAGACACTACTATTGAAGCAATCTCCTTATTCAGCAAAGCGCCGGGCTGCTGCATCACTGTTCTCACCGAGGCACATCCTACATTACCGATTCTGCCCACATGCTGCTCCCTCCATGCTCTCAGCCCCATGGCTCTCCCAGCAACCATCCAGCCGCCTCATTAGACCACAATGCACCACCGCCGCTCACTTCAGTGCAAGAAGGCAACGCTTAACTCCGTCAATGCTGGCAAGAAGGAAGGCAGCAAGGACCCAACATCCAAAGGGGGAGACAGAGGGAGCCCAAAGCCATCTGCTGCTCTGCGTTGCCCCAGGAAGGATGGAGGCTTCCCCTTTTTGGAGGGTGGCAGGAGAAAGTCACATTCCAGAGGGCAAAGATGCTCAGGGCTCACCTGGGAAGCTGCACTGGAAAACCTCTTGTCTCTTTAAATCCTCCTAGAGGTTCTTTTTAGGACACTTGCCTGGAACATGCATCAAAGCTTGACGAGAGAGAGGGAGGGAAACAGGCAGAAAACGGCTTCTATGGGCTATTGGCTGTTGTTTGTTTCTTTTTAAAAATGATCTGAACACTAAGCTCTGGAAAGGCATTCCCGGCAATGTTGTCTCAGCGTCACAGAAAATAACACACCAGGGCCAGACTTCTCGCCTTTCTCATAGGTGACAGAGGCTTCCCCTAAACCTGCAGGTTTTTCCAGAAGGGATCTGACAGGGGTCAGGAGGAAAAGGCCAAGCAAACAGCAAAAAGCATGCCTGCTGTGGAGTAAGGGTAGGGAGGCTGAGAAAAAGGGAGAAGCAACACCGCCCCCCTCCAAAGGTCTGTCAGCATTTCTCTTAGACTCTTCTGACTTCGTGTTTCTCGCATGCTTCCTTAAGTCCCGAAGGGGGGGGGGGGGGGGAGTGGGGTTATATATAAATATATAACAGCAACAGCAACACCCACAGCCCCAGAGATGCCAGTGTGAAATTTCTGTCTTACAAAAAAGGAGCAGAAGAAAGGGGGGAAAGAGAGCAGGTCGACTGCAATGAAGGAGCCTTGTTTGCCATCCCTTCTGGATGTCCTATTGATTTCAGTGGCCCTACTCTTGTTGAGGCTCAAACTGGCTTTATCCCAGGGAGAGAAGCTGCCAATTCAAAGAATGGAGCACCAGGAACTCCATCTCCCTCCCAGCATCTTGGGTGACATTCGGGAGCTCATTATAAAGGCATCAATACACACATGTATTATTAATAAAAACTAATACAAGCCTAGCCAGATGGAGCCCTAGACTAATTTCCTAATATTATTAACGGCAGGTGTTTCCTGGTGCCACCCCCATCCCTGCCACATGAAACTAAAACACAAGCCAGCCCAAAATAGCAGGGTTTGGAGAGAATGCAACAGCTCACACCCCCCGGGCCAGAACGGATGGGTTTACAAGCTGTGAGCCACTTCCTGCCAAGGCCCTGGCGGCCTTTGCTTGTCCCCAAACATGCTCAGCGACATAGCCAACTTAAAGGCAAACTCCTCCATTCATCCTCCTGATTCCATCTCCGATCTCCCACCAGCCACAAGGCACCATTCTTACTGACCAAAAGAGATGTGGGCTGCTGTCACATTGCCAAAATCAAGCAGCCTGGCACCATTTTAATTGCCATGGCTCCATGCTATGGAGGCCCCTCGCTATCCTCCTACTAGAACTCAACAGCAGCAGCACTTTTGAACCCCAGCTTCCATTTATATTCAGAGATCCGTCTTAATGCTGCAACACTAAGCTCCCATTGCTTTCCACTCAAGCCATCTGTGCTTCAAGCTTCAAGCAGATCAATATATATTGATGGCAAGGAGAAGGGATTTCAGTTGGCTGGGAAAAGTGGCAAAAGATCAACTTCCAAAGCGACTGAGATCAGGGCTTTGCTTGTCGACTGTTTTCCAAAAGCAACCCAAGAATGCTTGTTCTGTATCAGCCCAACACTGGCGTCTCCTCCACGTAAAAACACGTCCCTTGGAAACTGCAAAGCACCTGTTGCGGTTTCTGCTTTTGGAAGCAGTGTACAAACAAAACACCATACACACCCTTCGCCCCTGAATGATATTTCCCCCCTGCACACTCAGCTCTTAACACCAGCACAGGAGAATGAATGGTTCCTTGGTATTTCTCTGAACAGAGGCAACCTGGAAGAGGCTTCGCGTGGGAAAAAGCACTGAAAATTGACACTAGGGATGCACAGCCTGTGCGTTTGACAAAATCTTTTCCCCTGAAGTCAAACTGACTTTGCTGGTGGCCCTTCTGTAACATTTACAAATGGCCTCTCTCCTGATGGGGAAGGAGGGTGTGCAACTTCTACCCCCCAAACCCTAGGGCTCCATTTTCATTCCAATGCCGCAACAAAAGCCCCACCCAAGAGGCCCATATCTCAAGACAACCATCCCCCTTGCACAAATTGGATGCTCACCTCAGTATAAGGCAACCCACCAATGCCAATGGGCCCCAAAACAGAGTTCTTACCTGCTTCCCTGGTAGCAGCGCGGGCACAACTGGGACACTTTCCTAGATACAGGCACTCCTGGCATCATGAGCTTGCACTCAGGACAGAACTGCAGAGGTGCCCCAAATCAAAAAACGGTAGGTCCCTTCAAAAGTTGTTACGTCCTCTTCACAAAGAAGCCTGGCTCTAAATCACTTTTGTCAAAAGGTTACCAAAAATTTATTAAGAAATCCCAAGAAACCTTGCCAAGGCTGGCAAGAGGCCTTCTCAGACTGAGAGAATCCTGGAGGCCCCAGTCTGCGTGTCTCAGCCCCTTCGCCTTCCCTAGTAATCCTATTCTAAAAGGTTTAACCAACTGACTTAATTCTTAATGCTCCAAGGAATCTCTCCTTGGCCCTCTTGATCCATAAGGTCACCAGGGCAGCTTAGGATGAAACTTTCTTTCTAAACTGCCTTCTTCCTCCTTGACTACCTGAACCAAACAAGACTGTGTTCCAAATGTGTGTGTGTGTTGTGTATAAGAGCCTTCAAGTTGCCTGTTGACGTATGGCAATCCCATGAACTTCACCAGTTTTTCTGAGGCAAGCAGTCCTCAGAGGCGGACTTTGGGGGCAGCACAAGTCTATGCAACACCATCAAATGTGAATACAAGAGCACCCTCTTCTGGCAACTGACATTTGGGTCCATGGCTGTTTCAAAAATGTATTTGCTCCAGAGGCAGGAACTTTGGATTTTTGCTTAACTACAAACTTCTGCAAATCAGGGCTCAGAAACATTTTGGGTTTTTTTACATTCCAAGTCCATGTTGGCTCCAAGAGTCTGGGTGTTGTAATCCCAAGAAGTATTATTTCCATTCCCTGGGGGTACTGAGTAGGACCAAGTGAGGTTCCAAATGACAAAAGAAGACCTCTCTCAACAAAAGGCACATTTTTTCCAGTGTCAGGTTGGCATGTCACTATAAAAACAAGCTTTTCAGAAGCTCAACAGCTAACCAATTTATTTTGCAGTGGCTTTTAGGGGGCTTGATTCCCACTTTTTTTTGGGGGGGGATGTGTGGTACTGATGAGGATGTGAAAAATTTGGAGCTATAATAACTTTGTTAGTCTTTAAAGGTGCCACAAGACTGTGACTTTTGCTTCTACATTTGTCACCAACCCAAGGGCCACATAAGTCTCACCCCCCCACACACACACACAATATCAAACCTATTGAATCCAGATGTAAGAAAGAACCAAAAAACAGAAAGAGCAGTGTTGGGTGTGTGAAACAGAAGAACTGTTCTGTACAGGAGGTCTGCCCAGAAATGAGAAGGAAAAAACTGTAAATTGGTATGAGGGAAAGTGTCTTAAATGGGAGAGGAGGAAAATGGAGAGTAGATGAGGCTATGCAAACCGTCTGTGAATACCAATGCAGCCCTAGGGCAAAAGCATTGGGGATGACAGAGGAGAAACACAAGTCGGCTCTTGGTATCCACTGGGGTTTGGTTCCAGTATCCTCTGTGGATACCAAAATCCATGGATACAGAGGGCCGATTGTACTGTAAATGACAGTTCAGGATTGCCAATCCCATCATATTTATGGTGTCCATCTGTGCCTTCACAAAACATAGATGCAAGCTTAAAGGAAAAGGGGGCAGACAAAGGAAAGTTGGCCCCTTGAATGATGTGACAATCAACAAAAGGAAACCCTTGGGTTGTGTTACTGGAGGGGAAAGTAAACAAAAGAAGCCACAAAAGATTATGTGCATGCAACATTTATTATGAACAGTGGAAAAGCTGAACGGGTAAATATGAAAGAGAAGAACATCATTAATGGCATTAGCAACATGGGAAGAGAGCAAAATGGATGAATTTGGCATTTGAAGTGTAAATGCACAGGCATACAAAAAAAACCACAAGGCATTTTACAGTACAGTAGCAGAAAGACACGAATGCAGAATACAAAGAGAATGACATTTCTAAGCAGGCAGAAATATATACAATATTGTCAAATAAATACAGGCTTTCAGGCAAACACAGTGGTGAACCAACACTTGAGATTCCATCTCGCTTCCTTGGGTTATTTTTGTGTCATGGCAAAGGGTTGGAGCCCAGAGGCAGCTAGGTTTACATTCCCCAAGGAGACAGGCCCAGGAGCGGGAAAGCAAGAAGGCCTCCTTGACTTGGGTGCTCCACTCAGAAACTGGCTCCTGCAGCTTTGCAAAACTGCAGGTGCTCAGCATGGAGCATGGCAGCAAGAGGAGAAAAGTGTGGTAAGGAAATGCCAGGAATAGCTAGTCAGGAGCCATGGAAGAGGCTACACACTTCACATCTCAAACTGCGTCCCAATGCTCTGCGCCACAACTCCCACTTTCCCCCATCAGAAAGGCCTCCGCAAAGAAGAGAAAAGAATTCAAACAATTGCCACTAGAGAGTGCCAGAAGGACAGAAAAACTCCAAAGCAGGGCAAGGGACTTCAGGATCCTGGGAGGCCATGAGTCCAGCTTCATAAACCAAGCTGTGCCCAAGCTCGACAGCCCCTCTCTGCCTTGCAAGTGGGTAAAGAAGGCAGATGCCCATAGCCGCTGCAAAAAGAGGCCAAGGGTCAGAATACTTCAGAGGTACCCTGGAGGATTCTGGAAAGTGCAGACCTGGCCCTGGTCTCCTTGTCTCTCACTGTACTACCAGCTAACCGGGTTGCCATCCCTCAGCTTTGCAAAGAGCAGAAGAAGAGTCTTGCAAGCAGACTGAGATGTGCAGCACACCAACAGTAAGGCAGGAGGGGAATGCTCAGGCTGCATGCATCCCTCAGCTCCTCTGTGCCAGCCTAAACTGCCAGCCTACCAGCCCTTTCCTAACTTCAGACCAGGAGTTCCACAGTTTTGGTGCTTCAGATGTTTTGGATTTTACCTCCGAGAATCCCCGACCACAGGTCAGACTGAAATATGTTGAAGAGCTGAAGTCCCAAACATCTGGAGAGCCAAAGGTCAAGACCTCTGGCCTCTGACAGTAGTCTTTAGTGCTGGTGGTTACTAATGAAGGGAAATTAATGAAATCTATTTTTATTTACTGAATTTATAACCTGCCTTTTCCCCACTATGGGATTCAAGGCAGCCTAAAAGGATTCTGCTCTCATGTCAACTCCAAACTACAGTCAGATTCAGTTTCTGGAGCTCCAGGAATTAATTCAGCTTTGCACTGTTACATGTTTGGAGGGGAGGTTGGAGAGGAAGAGAAGACTGCTGCTGCGAACCAATTTGTCCTGGCAATCTCCAGCTGAAGGGCAAGCCCCAGGGTGGCATCTTTGTGCCACGACTCTAGCCTTGCAATGTCTGCTTAAGTGCAAAGTATGAGGCAAAAGCCAATACTTGTGAGGGAGGGGAGCCTCTTAGCATGAGAGATGGAGAAAGCAAAGGCGGGAAGCTTCCCTTCAGAATGGCTGGCAAAGCAAGCAAGTGGCAACCCTAGGTGACCCCGCCACCAGGCGGGCAGCTTTTGTTGCATAATGTTCACACCCATTAAGACCAAGCAGACAACACAAGCAGCCAGCATGAGGAAAAGCGGCAGCATGACAGGAGGGTTTGTACGGCGTGATTAATTAAAGAGATCCAACCGCCTCCATAAAAGCGCAGCCTCTTCTTTCCCACCAGCACCACAACTCTGAGGTGGGGGGGGGGGGGATACGGCAGGCTGTTCTCCTGGTTTATAAATACTGAGAACGCCACACTTATTCCATAGAAACTAGCGGGAATTAATCACAGACTCAAAGCTCAAAAATCCCAGGGCCAAGCGTTCCTTTTATTTTTAGGGTGTGATGTAGGCAAAACATAGTTTGATGGTCTCTAAAGAGGATTATAAATCCCTCTAATCCATGTTATGACATTGCTCTCCTTTAAAGTGGTATGAAACAAAGGCTGCCGGAAGCAGTGCCTCACCAGCAAGAGTTTCTCACAAATGGCAAGTGCACTGACCCTGGCCAGGGACGTAGCCAAGGGAGGGGTTCTTGGGGTCCGGACCCCCCCTTCCATTAGAAAAATGAATGGTGTGTGCTGCTGCGCCGCCGCACCCAAGCCCCATTATAATGGTGGCACTTAGTCTGGACCCCCCCCCTCCTAAAATCCTAGCTACGTCCCTGCCCTGGCAAAGGAGTAAGGAAGGCCAAATCGGGTCTTGCGTGGCAGAGTGCACACTCCACAAATGTGGATCCAAGGAGTGCATGGCAGAGAGGGGCTTGGGGTAGCATGGCTGTAAAATGCTGCTTCTTAGGCATGTACAAAAGAGGAATATAATGCTCCACTCAAAAGAAAGCTATAAGCAATGGGGAAGGGGAGAGAGGGTGACAACTGGAGGGCAAACTCATTTAAGATTGGTCAGAAAGAACCATCTGTGGAGGAAAGGGATCCAGGGAAGAAGAACCAGAAAAATAGGTAGCAAAAGGATTGAGGAAGGCTGGTAAGAACAGCATGAGCAATTTTGACATTACCCTTCAGTCTTGGAAGCCATTTCCACCCCCCAATCTTACTTCCAGTCTGAAAGCTCCAAGGAAAGGGCTGAGCCCACCGTTTGATGTCAAATCCACTTTTAATGCTGCTATTTCCATACTTGCAGATGCACTCCCCAAGCACAACAACAACATCATAAAAGCTGGATTCCACTTAACCTTGAAATGTGGTGTCTCTTCATTGGGGATGACAATCCCAGTACCTAATCCCACTTTCCTTTCATTGCTCTTGTCATTCAAGACAACTGGGCACTTGGGTAGTTGTTGTTCCAAACTGGGTTTTTGTCCCATATGATTTTCTGCTGTGGTTACAAGGTCAAAAATGTATTTTAAGAACAGTTTAGAGTTATTCTGCAAAAGAATCCATCACAGTCATTTCACCCTCAGATATCATTTCAAAAAAAAGAACTGTTTCCTTACAGGGGGGTTTACTGGAAAAGTAGGATGGGGACGAGAAAGCTTAGCAGCATATCTGACAGAGAGGTAACCTCAATATCACAACAAAATAGTTGCATAGTCAAAATTTAGTACTCTATCAATGGTGAAGTGCTAAACTTGTTAACTGCAGCTGCATCTTTCAGTCATGAATAAGTGAGAATAAAGTGGGGAGGGCAGAACCAAGAGTGTCCATGGCACAATTTCTATCCAGTACTAAAATACAGGATTCCTCTCTACTACAGAGGCATGGAAATAAATGTTCCATCAAGCCATAAGGGCTCTCCAGCCACATACAGCAGCTTGCTAAATGCAGAGTAATACCTCTGTTCTTGTAATTCCAAGCAAACAACATGAACGCATGGTTTACCAAGCCCCTGGTGGGCCACTATACATGGCAAATGGCCAGTGCTTTCAGGGACACAAGCTGTATAAGCCTGTAGTAACTGCTTGTGTGAATAAAAGTTTATTGTACAACATAGCTTTATGCCTCGCATTCAGGGGAAGGTCTCTAGCAGCCACCAACTTGAAGTCTAAGCAAACTAACACTTCAAGTTCAGTTGCAAGTCTGGAAAGACATCTTCATTCCACCTGGGTCAAATGTAATCCTAGCATCCCTATTACTCACATGGGGCCAAGACCTTTATGCCATACTTTTTGTATGTGTGTCCCAGGCAATAATCATTAATAAAAACAGTTTCTTTGGTGAGTGCTTATAGATTAGATGTGAGTGACTGCCTAAGGGCTCAGGGGTGCTCTAACTTTTCAGTGGATAACTACTGTGTTGGACACCCTTTGGGTCCAGCTAACAGCTGTGTGAAACCTATCTGCTGCATCAATTTCATGCTGACCTATCCATAGCAGACAGGCTGGCGTGAACCCTCTTTAAGCAGCCTCACATAACCAATCCATGCAAGTTAAGCAACCGCACCAATTTTAGAAACCCAACTACTGGGGAATTTTCTTTTATTGCCTATGACCCACAATTGCTGATTTTATTTCACAGATCCACATTGCCTCCTTATGAACCCCTTGCTAAGCATTCTTTCCTTGAACCCCACTTTTCCAGAAGAGTCTTCCACCATGGGGGAGGCTTCCAGAGGAGGTGGCAAGCGGTCCGTGAGTGTCTGAGTCCCTTTCCCTGCGTACACAGCAAGCATCACTCTACCTGACTGGTTGTTCCTCATGCGGATGGCTTTGGCCTTAGCCAGCTCCAGGGCAGTGACCCACCGTTGCCGCTCCACTTCAGAGGTGGCCTTCAGGTGGTAGGTCCTTCCCCCGTTAGAAAGCACAATATTGCAGGAGTCCTCTGTATCAATGTGAGCCGTTGACAGGTTGATGGTTCCACGGCAGGTGTGTGCCATTTCAGCTTGAGTCCTGCAAAACCAGAAAGGAAAGAGCATGAGGGCCTTTGGCCGCACATCACCAGAAACCCTCCCCTGCCAAAAGGCTGGGTTTTATTTTCATGAAAGCAACGGGGAAAGGAAAAGGTTAAGCCACTGCAGGCACTCGCAGTTTTCAGCCAAGGCCTCTGGGGCTGCTTTTTGGTTTAAAACACAGCTGCCTGAGGAAGATAAAGAAGCCTATGTCATCTCTAGCTTGTCTCAGCATGGCAAGGTCAAAGAGCCCTGCCGTGTTTGCAGTAGCCCAAAGCTCCCACTCTTCCAGCATCCAGGCAATACCTACAACCTCAGGCCAGTGAGCAATTTCTTATTTTTCAAGATCCCTTGATAATGCTCTCTTACTCATTTTGTGACTGAAAGACATTGTATTGTTGGTGTAACAGACTCAAATGCATCTATACAGAAAACTGTTGGAGGAGAAAGGGATTCTCTGCCATAGGCTGCTACGGAGAGGATCTGCTCATTTCTCTTTTCCTTAGAGGGGGGGAGGAAAGTGTTGCACAAGTTACAAGGACCAAGCAGTTCACCCAGATTATAAGTGTATCCCACCCCTTTCAGTTGATTGTAGTTTATTAAACCCATTAAAAAAAACCTACAAACATGACATGCAGATAAGACCTATATACTGCCAGGAAAGGGCCTTGTCTGTGGTGGCACCCCAGCTTTAGGCTGCTCCCCCCAGGAAGACTCAGTTGCTGCCTTGAAGGGTGATGGGGTCGCCTTCCTTGGAGGCTTTTCAGCAGAGGCTGGATGGCTAGTTCTCCCTTGGCTGTGGATTCCTGCATGGCAGAAGGGAGTTGGACTGCAGGGCCCCGAGGGTCTCTTCCAGCTCTAGGATTCTATGTCGAGAGAGCTTCTTATTTTCTCAGCAGGCCCCTTTTTGAGCTCTCCGCACAAAGTCGTAGATGTGTCCTTCAGCAGCAAATGCCCCAGTATTTGGATAGATTTCTCTATTTCAAACTAGACTCCCTGTATGCTTGCATAATAAAAAGGCAGAAGTTGGTTTCTGGTCCCAAATGTGAGCTAATCCTACAGAAGCAGGCCTGAGAGAAAGTCAAGGACTGTCCTGAATTCCCACAGACTCTCATTCGAGAAGAAAGCTTGAGCTTAACGCCCAGCCGCTCCCCGATTTGCTGGGATTAATAAACCAGAGGCCATTAGGAGGAGGTCAGCTAGATAAGGAATTAAGAAGCAAATGTTTCCCCAAAGCACAATTTAAAAAAGAACACCACAAAACAAGCATTTACGTAATCTTCACATAACCAACAGTAAAGCATGAGGCATGTTATTATACTGGAATATACAAGTTGTCCACAAGTACTCCCATTCTGAGATGCTAATGTACATCCCGTGCATGGCAAAGACATAACGTTTCCATACACCTCCAACCACTCTTAGCCATCGAACTGGACAATGAGAAGAGGAGTGTTGACCCAGGCCTAAAGGGCACAGGAGCTGGTGGTGAAGGGCCGAGTGGCAGCGATTCAGGGGCTTGGGGAAAAGCCAGGTATTCTGCTCCAGCGCTAGAGCAACAGGCTAGGTACGTCCTATTTACTTTCTCTCCAAAGCCTCTAAAGATGCAAACGCAGGCTTTACACACCAGCTGTTTGAAGAGTCAAAACGGCACATGCTTCTAAATGCTTTTACTATGTCACAGCTTTCTCCTCATCACTTTGGTGAGGCCTGGACACCCTTTGCGTGCCCCAAAGTGCACAAAACCGCCATGTGCAAAAAGATGTTTCTGGCTGCTATCATTTGTGGTGGTTCCTGTGGCCCACGCAAGCAGGCCAGAACAGTTGTCAGGTTCCAGTTTGGAGGCCATGATAAGCAGGCAAGCAAGATTGCCAGCAGCACTGCCGTCTGCCCCATCCTGGATCAATTGCAGTTTCCAGGCCATTTATCTGCCCTGAGGAAGCCTCCCAACAACCCAGGCAGTTCTCTAACAGAGGATGGAGAGTGGCTGGCTCCCTATCCAGCAGCCACAAGCCACTTCTCCTCCATCACTCCCTTGTCCTCACACTGCTCCAAAGATAGGCATTTCACGTTCATTCAAGTGAGGGCAGAGCTGCCTAGAAGCAGGGCCTTGCAGAAATGACCTTTACAAGTGGAATCCTGCCAAAAGCACCAAATTGGCCCGTGTCCATGCACACCATGGGGAGCAAAACAGTAGAGAAGCTCCATTTCCCTCATTCCAAAACCAAGGGGCAGGGCAGGAGGCTCAGCAGCAAACAACTGAGAGAGGGAAACAAGCAGCTAGGACACCTCCCTCAGCCCCACCAAATACAGTTCTCCCAAAGCAACTTAATAGGGCAATGCGATATGTACACACCCCATCTTCCCCTTGTGCTCCTACTCTTCCAAAAGCCAGTACCCTCCCCATCCTAGAACTGCCACTGTTTGTAAGGTCCATGTAGACAGCCACCCTGCCCCACTTTGGGTAACATCATGCATAATGAAGATGTCTGGAAGACACAAAAAGCTTGCACTGATGAGTCTGTGCATTTTAACTGGTCCGACTGACTGTGCCTTTTGATATATTGTTTTTAAGAGCTCCAAACATAGCAATAAATCATTCATGCTTATAAAGCATGACTCCTTGGGTGTTGGTTTCCTGCCAGTAGCCCATAAAATTGTAGTCTCTGATCCCAGACAGTACAAAAACATCCAGTTCCATCAGGATTCGTATGCATTGTGCCCGGAAACAAAACAGAAGCTGCTGCCCCAGCTTGGATGAAGAAGACCCACATAGCCAAAGGTGTAGGCACTTCATTGGGCAAATGCGCATTGCCACCGCTCTCACAGTGGATGGCAACAGCCCTTAGGCAGTCACTCGCCTCTAATAAATTAGAATATTCCCAAGCAGAGAATTCAGGCCTTGCCACAGAACAGGAAAAGACTTGCCTTTTCAACTGGAAAGCAAATGCAAGAGGCATCTTTTGCTTCAGAAATGTTTACAAAGGCTTGCTGAAAAGTGACTCAACCAGGTCATCCTTTTTTTAGATCTGTATGCTGCAATATTAGAGTTCTGTGAAAAGGACAGGCGTTGAAGTCTTGGGAGTTCTGCACAGTAATCGTGTCTGCTTTTCTGTAGCACCCAAACAGAGCCCGGCCATCCAAGTTTGAGATCAACCTACTTACATTGGTTCACACAATGCTACATTGTGGTAGCTTAAGCACGGGGCGCATGGAGAACTAAACTTGCTGATGCACGGTTTATTCACCAGTCCCCATCTGCTCTGGAATAAAGACTCCAGCATGAGAGTACAGAACTTCACAATGCAGACAGTTTGGTTTCCAAACAAGAGCAGAGCTGCTTCCATCCAAGTGATTTCTGGCAACAGAGAAGCCAAACGGCAAAGGCCTTCCTAAAGGCATGTGGGGCAGGCAAAAGGGCTCCTCAAGAGAAACACAAGAGCACATACATTCCCCCTTGAAATTCAGAAAGCACATGTTTCAAGAATGCCTTCCATTCCTCTGCAAGTAAGCCTTTTGCCTCGTATTGCAGACAGAAAGCAAAAAAGGTCTCCCTGCTTGTGTGGAACTTTAAGCACTGTTTCCCAAAGTGACCAAAGCCCCTAAGCAGAGCTCTGGTGCCACAACAAATTCCCAACATTCAATAGCATAGAGCCATGGCAGTTAAAGTTACTTTTTAGAGGGAACCAACTCTCCAAGCAGCAGCAGCAGGGCTTGCTGGGCTATTTGACCCAAGCAACATGAACTGACATGAATTCCCACCCATATCAAGTATGCACTGGCCTTTGGGTGAACTGAAAGAGAAACTGACTGACATTTCTTGCAAAGCCTTGCCAGACTCCATAGAATCCATACCTGTTCACCACTGGGTTAAAAAAGGGAGCAAATGCACATATTTGAGATAGGGAAAGAATTTGGTGAAACAAAAGCTGCAGTTCAGGGGTAGAAGACACGTTTTGCATGCAAAAGGTCCTGGGTTCGATTCCCAGTGCTTTCGGGTCCAACTGAGAACCATCTGAAACTTTGGAGGGAAACCTTGGCATGGAGAAGGTTGAACTAGACAGGCCAAAGGTCCTCAACTCCGCCTGAAACTGAAACCCATTTTCCTAATTAAGAAGTTGCCATCCAACTTTATTTTTATGAACATGATGGACTCCAGAAGAATTTTATACACGACGAATCCAATGGCAGAGTGACATCTGTAACACCTCATACAATGTGGCAAGGCTGGAATAGATGTTGGTTACATGTGTTTTCAACCTCAGGTATCCCTTATGCCTGAAATCATGCCCCCCCCCTCGGAAGTTACATAACCCAGCAAGTAGTCTGGGAAGGAAGATCCCCGGAGTATCATTACAGTTGCTATGGCAGCATGTTTTTATATGGAGGCCTAGAGAACTGGCTTTTGAGAGAGAAACAACTGCAATTACTATAGTAATTATAGTTATACAAGACTTACCAAGAAGCAAACCAAGCAACTCTTTTGCTCCTGCTACTGTAGGACTTCAGGTGCACTGGGGCACAAAGCCTAGCTAAAGGGACTTCCACAATGCCAACATTGCCATCAAATATAAACACCAGTTGCCTTTATGTGCTACCAATTGGCTTAAGAGAAGACTGAAAAGCCTAGCCACTGTGTTAGGAAAGTTGCAGGAAACTGTCAGATTTAAATGGACAACTGCACTGCTAGACATCAGCCCCTGAACTGTTAATTATCTGTGTGATCATCAGCCGCCAAACAAAGCCGCTTTGTAGGATGGAGAGCCAGCTGAGCGACAAGGGAATGGCCCCACAAAGTCCAAAGGAGGAGAGTCCAGCGCCTGCCCCGTTCTGTCAAGGCACCTTGCAGCCAAATATGTTATACTGGCATGAGAACAAACATCTTTGTAATACAATTTCATTGAGAAACTAGAAAAAGAGGTTTAGGGACAGGTACAGCACAATCCAAGGGACAGGCAGATTGTAATGTGTGGTGTGTTGCAAAAGAAAAGATACAACAAAGTACAATCTTGCCTTTGTTGCTCCAAACGCACCAACTCCCACCTTGGATTTGTCTTCTGGAACGCTCCTCTTCCAAAACCAGCATGGATTCCAGACACTTGTTTTGGGGCTCCAAAATGTCACCCTTACACTGCGAAGTAAGTTTCGACACCGTAACAGTAGTCCAAAAGCAAGTGGGCCCAAGGAAGCGTATAATAAAAAGGAATGGAAATGGGTCCCCCGCTGAAAGAAGAGACACAACAAAACCCCAACAGCTGACTCGGCTGGAGTCCTTTCTGAAGGGCTGCCTTTCGCGCTCAACAGGCTTAGGGCAGCTGACCACACAGACGGAAAGGACCACAACCGGAGAATCGGCCCAAGAAAGGACTCCTTAAGAGCCAGCCTGAAACAAGGCCGCAAGACGTGGCTCTGGGTTCAGCCCCTTGTCCTTCCCAAAGGTCACCCTGGAAGGGCTCAGCTGGCCCCCAAGTGTGCCATGTGCCAGGGGGAAAGGAGGCCCTCGGGGTCCAAAGACAAGCCTTGCACGCAGCCTTGTTAACTGGCACCATTGGACAGTCGCTTTGCAATGGCAGGGCCTCCGGGACAGGGCCTCCTTGCAGCTGGGGGCGCTCCTCTGGGGCCCTCCTCCAGAGACCCAGGGCCCCCTCCCTCCTGGAGCTGCCTTGGCCTGGGCTTCATAGTTGACTATATGGCTGCCTCCACACTGGAGGAATAACCCGCTTTGACTCTCGTCTGGCTCAGGGCGATGGCTCTGGACCCCACAACAAACTCCAACTCCCAGAATGCCATCGCCCTGAGCCAGACAAGAGTCAAAGCGGGGCCTGGACCATCCCCCGCTGGCCTCCTCGCTCCGGGGCCTGGACTCCACTTCCCATCAGCCCCCGGGGCTCCTGAGTGGGTACCTGTAGTAGCTGAGGAGGCCGTTGCTGAGGACGAACCAGCGGCGCTGGTAGCCCTTCAAGTAGTTGGTCCACTTGAAGAGCCAGCCCTTGTAGGTGTCGAGCGGGGCGGCGGGCGGGGGCCCCGGGGAGTCCAGCGCCGCCAGGCTCATGGCGCCCGGCGGGCGGAGGCAGCGGGGCGGCGGGGGCTCCTGCTTGCAGGCCAGGCAGGGGACGACGGCGCCGCCGAGCAGGGCCACCAGCCCCCGGGTGCTGGCGCTACACAGCGGCCCGGCCGCCTTCCCCATCAACGCCTTCCCCCGGCGGCTGCGGCTGCTGCCTCCTCCTGCTGCTGCTCGCCTCGCCGCTTCCGGCAGGGCGGGGCCAGGGGAGGGCCCATGACGTCCCTCCTCGCTCCGCCTCCAGAGGGAGGGGCGCACGCCTCACCGCCGGGGGAGACTGGCTCCTAGTCACGTGTCCCGAGCGCAGACCCCCGCCCCCTCCTCCTGTTCTCAGGGGCGGAGCTGAGGAAAGGGCGGGAAGCGGCAGGGCTTGCTGGGCAGGTGGAGCAGGAGGGCGGCCATTTTGAGCCACTGGCGCCAAAACGTTCTCCCCCTCAGGGCTTTCGAGGGCAGAGCCAGCCATCTTTTCTGTCTGTTTTCAAGGAAAAAAGGCTCCCCTCAGCAATACTGTGAAGCACCCAAAGCCCTTGGAATGGAAAATCAAAGGCTTTAATGGCCAGCAGCATCCATAGGGGTTTTTTTGGGCTGTGTGGCCATGTTCTAGAAGAGTTTATTGCTGCTGTTTCGCCAGGCACCGATGCAGGAATAAACTCTGCATCTAAAACATGGCCACAGAGCCCCCAGAACCCTTGGAATGGCATAACCCAGAAGGAAAGGCCACTTGCGGCCACCTAAGAGAGCCCAGAGAGACCCTTTGCCAGGCTTTTAGTGGTGCCCTCCCACAAAGCACCACACAAGCATTTGAGGACATGGGTGGCAACAGAGTCACACTTGTCACCTCCAGCCATATTTGACCACACATGCTCTCTGTCACTTTGCCACCCAGCAAACACAGGCTGCATCCCCACTGCAGAGTTAACCCGGGTTGACACCACTCTGCAGATTTGTTGTCTTGTGAGCAACCAAGCCTTCCCTTTCAGAGAACTCTGAGACTACAACAAACGACACCTCCCAGAATTCCATAGCACCAGGCCATTCCAAAGTGGTGTCACACGGCATGATTTCTGCAGGGCCAATGCAGCCAGAAGAGGCCAACCTTCCCACTAAAGTCCAGCAGCCACCAAATAGGCCATGTTCCCCCCATATCCAGCTGTGAGGGCGGTGGGACAGAGAGAAGGCCTTCTTCAGAAGATGGACCAGCATCCGGGGGGAATATGGGGCTTCCGCTAAGCTGGACCCACCGCCCTGAGGACAAGTCCTCCACACTCTCTCAGCCACAACCAACCAGTCACAAATAGGAAAGGATAGGCTATGGAGCACTGAAGGATGGTAAAGCCCTCTGGCCACCGACAATGCTCCAACTAAAGGGACAAGAGTGCTTTTTCTCCTTCCAGAATAACAAGAAGGCCTTTCTCCAACTTTAATCCTCTTTGCCTAAGGAGACGACAAGTCTTAGGGACAGCTAGTGGGAAAACACAGTCACTTCCAGGCCACGGGGGGCCGCCTTTCGACGCTGTTCCTCAGGTGCCAGTGCCAGTTGGGTCTTGCGCCTGCTCTTTTTCCCCCCAGTCTAGAAACGACCTTTGTACTTCCACAACCGGAAAGGTCACCCGGCTCTGCTTCATGGCGGCTCTCTGGTCAATTTGCTCCAGCATGAGCTGGTAGTGGTGAAACTCCTTCTTCCAGCGGTCCATCTTCTTCTGTTGGTCGTGCAGAAACTTCTTTTTCATCTGGTCAAACATGCTGCCAACTTTCTTTTTGCTGGCTTCAATGTGCTTGAGCTGGGAAAGAGGAGCAAGAGAAAAACACGGTTAGACTCTGAAGGAACAGACCTCTGTGGATGCCTGCATCTGTGGCTAAGGAATCCGTGGCTACTGAGGGCCAAGCGCATACGGCAAGAGCTGGCATGGAGTCAGGCTCTGAGCGCTGGCTAGCAAGACGCAGTCTCTCCGCCTTGAAAGAAGGCGAAAGTCAGTTTTAGCAAGAAGAGCTGTTCTTAGGGCCCGCGAGGGCCGGGGAGGGAAGAGGCCTAGGCCTGAGGAGCGGAGAGGGCAGGGGCCTTACCTTGATCTCCTGCACCCGCTGGACACTGGTGTTGTCCTGGATGATCACCTTCGACAGGTGGCTCTTGGGCAGAAACCTCCGCAGGGCACTTTCGCCGCTGTTGAACAAACTGAAAGAGAGGGACGTTGGCTGGTGAGGGGGACAGACCCCAATTCCCAGAATACCATAGCCTTGAGCCAGACAGGAGTGAAAGCGGGGCCAAAGCGGGTTCCGTCTCCGGTGTGGATGGAGCCAGGGATGCCTGTCTGGGGCCAACCCAAAAGCAGAGCAGACAAGCTTCCCTTCGATGGAGGGAATGGAAAGGAAGCAGCGCTCACGACGCTAAGGGCAGCTGGCCCAGAAGGGGTCGAGGGCGAAGGCAGGCCAGAGCCTTCCCTTGAAGTCCCTGGAAGTCCGCTCCCTTGGGCCAATCGGGGTCTACTCTCCACAAATCTAGGGAAGGGGAGGACTCTGCACGTGCTCAGAGGCCCGTGCCCTTGGGCTTCCTCCTCCTCGGAGCCACCAGGGAGGCGGGGGCCGGGGGGGGGTCTCCTACCTGAAGAGCACCAGCTCGGGCTGGACCCGGGGCTGAAAGGAGGTGACGATGGGGCGGCGGCCTTCGGCGGGGCGGGCCTCCTCCTCCTCCTCCTCCTCCTCCGCCGCCGCCGCCGCCGCCGCCGCCGCCTTGGCCTCCATCGCAGCGCCCCCTCCTCCTCCTCCTCCCTGGCCGCCAGCGGATCACAATGGCCGCCCGGCCCAGGGTTGCCTTGCCAACGCCTCGGAACGCCTCCCCCCCCTCCGAGCCCTTGTCCTGCGGTTGGAGTCAGGGAGGCCCCGGAGGCGGAGGCGGGGAAGCCTGGCCCTCAAGGAGGCCCCGCCGGGTGGGGTTGGCCAGGAATGGGCACACACACACACACCCCCCCCCGGGCAAAAGGCTCCAAGTGGAAGCGACCCTCCCTAGGCTGGATTGAGAGGCTACACAGGAAGCACTGCAACGCCTTGCCCCGAGGGGGGCCATAGGAGAGCCTTGCCCAGAGGGAACATTGGGGAAGACTTGCCCATAGAGAATCATTGGGGAAGACTTGCCCATAGGGAAACATGGGGTAAGACCTGCCCATAGGGAAGCATTGGAGAAGACTTGCCCATAGGGAAGCATTGGGGATTCCTTGCCCATAAGAAAGATAGGGTCAAGCATTCCATGTTTCCCTATGGGCAAGTATTCTGCCATGATTCTCTGTAGGCAAGTACGCTTTCCCTATGGACAAATCCTGTCATTTGTTTTCGTGGGTCCCCATCCACACAGCAAGGAGTGCCTGGCTGGAGCCTGCTTGAACTGCCCTGGCTTCTCCCTGCTCTGGCATTCTGGCCATGGGGGTTTCTTGGGGCACCAAAGGTTACTCAGCCTGTACCAAAGGTGCCCCCACAACCCCCCATGGGTGCTCTCTGCCATGTGGATGCAGATGCAGAATCCCAGCCCCATAGCCCAGAGTGGGAGGAACCTCCAGCCCAGAGGCAGTCTACCTTGCAACCCAGAGGCCCCCAAGAGCACCACAAGGAAGAGGGCAGGCCCCTGTGGGTGGGTGGGGGGTGGCCAGAGGTCCTCCTTTCCCAGGACATGGTCAGCACCCCCACCTTCTCTCCAGGAGGAAGTCCCAAAGGTCCCTCCATATTGAGCAGGGCAAAGCAGCAGGCCTTTACATGTCTAGCTTTTCCTTGGGAAGGTCCTCCCCTTCTCTGGCATGTCCACCACTTTGGGGACACCTGGTCCTCCTTGGCAGGTAGGAGGACGCCTGGGAGGAACCCCCCCCCCAGACATCACAGGGCCTGGGAAGCTGCCCAAAGGGTGTGCTTAGGATCCTCCATGGCGGTTTTGCCCATTCCTTCCTCTAAACTAACACCTGCAGCACCTGGGATTCCTCAGCAGTCTCCCTTCCAAGGCCTAACTAGGGTTGACCCTGCTTAGCTCCCAAGATCAGGTATCTTTGGGAGTCTCTAGGCCTTGCCCTATGTTGTGTGTCTATATGTGTGCTTCCCAGTCCCCTCTTGATCTCTGGCAGCCTCAGGGGCCTTCCCAGGGTCTTCTTGGGCAAGGGGTCCTCAGAGGTGCTTTGGTCGGTTGCATCCTCAGAAAGAGACCCTAGCAGTGGCTGGTATCCCCCAGCAATCTCTCATCCAGGGCTGACCCTGTTTGACTGGCACCTTTAGGGCATTTGCCTTGTAAATGGGTAGAAACTGGCTGGGGGATTCTGGGTGTTGTCATCCAGCCAAGTCACTTCTCCATGTATTCAAGTAGGCGTCTTCTGCTCTCAGCCCCAGAGCTGCAACCCTTCCGCAACCCCCAGCCTCCCTTTTCCCTAGACCAACCATTCAAGATCCCTGCAAGACCAGTCTGGCCCTTCCTTTCCTTTCCATTCCAGACTGGAGGGAGGGAGGGAGTCATGGGAGGACTGGGTTGTCCCTCACTGCCACCTGTCTGTCCTCCCTGCCACAGGAACTCCTCACATACTTCCATTTTGCACAAAACAGGAGACTTGGAGGGATGTGAAGCACCTGCGGGGTCAAGTCCAAAAAAGAAAAGAAAAAAAGAAAAAAAAAGGGTGAGGTTCGGCCTTTGCATCCAGTCCTCCTGTCTGGGGAGGGCAAGCTGGCACTGGAGTTTCTGACACACAACCCACTGGTCTTGGCTGGGTCACTGGGGCAAGAGAGTGCAGCACCTTCCATGGCTCCTGTCCAGTTCAGACCAAAGTCCACAATGGATTCGCCCACCGCACCGACACGCAGTCTCACCCCTGTTCGTTGGTTGCAAAGAGCAGCTACTCCTGGTCACCCATGTCTTCTCTTTCTCCTGCTTTTAGACATTATCAAAAGACCACACCTATGATGTTGAAGGCAAAACCTTACTGAAGAAGTGCGACCGAGGGCTACAGTAAATGCCCGTGCTTTGGGGCGTAGCATCTGTCCAGGTATTGCCAAAGGGGGCATAGTAAACAAAGCGGCACGCCATGGTGAGACTGAGGCTGCATCCACACTGGAGAAATAACCCAGTTTGCTCCCCTCAGGGCCCCACAACAAACTGCAACTTCCACAATTCCAGTGCCGACCCGGGTTATTTCTCCAGTGTGGATGCAGCCTAATGTCGATCAGTTGTCTATCTTTGGGGTTAACTAAGCGCCCAACACACCTACATGTCTCCAGGCATCAAACCTGCAATTGCCAACTTTCTAGGGGATTTATTTATGTTATTAAAGCAGCTCGCAATGAAACGTAAATATGTTTAATGTTGGAAAAGAGGGAAGGAAATGACTAGAGTTGTTTGGGGACTATTTCTCCCAGAATCCCCTAACCGGCTTGGCCACTGGCTGTGTCGCTTAAGGCATCCTTGTAGTCCCCCCAAAAGTAGCATTCCCAAACTTGGATTTAGAAGCCGTGATGGAGGGATCATCTGGGAGGCCTCTCTGTTGACCTCCTGGGGTCCGTACGAACGTCCATTCTCTTTGTGTCTCTCCATGCAGCGAGCAAGGATGCGGCCTTCCCCCGTAGCCAATGTCTGAAGTTTGCCTCCATGAGTACAGCGTTGGGAGCCATCCCCATCCTCTTCAGGCACCCGTCCGTCTCTGGCATGTCCCGGATCACCAACAGCTTGTTCATCAGCAATGGGGAGGCTGCCAACAACAAGCTCTTCCTTTACGCCAACCAAATCACCACGGTGATCAACGTCTCGGTGGAGGTGATCAACACCTATTTCCCGGACATCTACTACATCCACGTCCCAATAGCCGACTGCCCCTCTTCCCGCCTTTATGACTTCTTTGACCCCGTAGCCGATAAGATCCACACGGTGGAATTAAACCAAGGCCGGACGCTGGTGCACTGTGCCGCGGGCATCAGTCGCTCGGCTGCCCTTTGCATAGCCTTTCTGATGAAGTATCACACCATGTCTCTGGCCAACGCCCACGCCTGGGTCAAATCCTGCCGGCCCATCATCCGGCCCAACAACGGCTTCTGGCAACAACTCATTCAGTACGAGCACAAACTCTTTGGCAAGACCAGCGTCAGGATGATCCAGTCCCCGCTGGGGGTGATCCCTGACCTCTACGAAAGCGAAGTCCGAGTCATGATCGCCTTGTGACATTACAGAACCCGCACTCCTCCGCTGCAGAGGGGTCCCTATTGGAGGAATATGAGCATCGACGCTATCTTTACTGAGTTCAAAATGGGTCTGACTCAGGCCCGTGCGGAGCCCACGCTTTGGCCAGGAAAGGAGGCTTGTTGGTAAAGGTGGGTGGTGGGGGGTTTTCTATAAATAAAAACAAAACAAGTTAGAAAAAAAAGACAGTCCGGACCGTGTCTCATTTGCTCCCAGCTTCCAAGTAAATCTTTCTTTGGGTTTGGAAAACCAAGCTACAGTAATAAAAGGGAGCAGCTGAGAGTGAGAGCTAGAAAAAAGGTCCTTTTTGGAGAGGAAAACTCCCGGCATCCCTGAACCAGGAAGGACTGGCTGGGCACTTTTGGCAATGGACAATTGGGGTACATTCAAGGATGATGGTTAAGGCTGATTGGAGTTGAAGTAAAAAGACAAAAGGTCATTGAGCCTCTAGCCCTCCAGATCCTGTTGAACTGTAAGTCCCATCATCTCTGTTGATGAGCGCGGATGGGAGTTGAAGCAAAAACACCAAAGATCATTAAAATAACATTAAACTAACTAACACTAAACCAACTTTCAGCCATTTAAAACATACATAAAAAACCAGTTACGGCACCTTATTAAAAGTTTTCCTTTTGGAAAAAAGTCAGCTCAGTAACTTCTGGAGGGGCACAAAATTTCTGGAGGACAGTCCCTCTCGCCCTCCAGCAAAATGGAGGATTGTGGTGCATTCAGGAACTCGGAGGAGAAAAGGGGTCCTGTCTCTTTTGGCAGAGTGGCATCCACACAGTTCAGCCAGAAATTGGCACAGCTGGCATGGAAAGAGCTCCCCTGATAACTAACAGGATTAGCGTTCCCAGAATGTACCTGGCAAGGCAAAGAAAAAAGGGAGAGGAAATGGAAAGCAATACATCGCAGCGCACATGCCTTGTCAGTGATAAGCAATAACGTCCGTTTTGCAGGCGTGCGGAACAGACTGAGGCAACCACTTGACTCCAGTCCCAAAAAGGCTTGGCCAACCCAGGCTTTCTCATGGCCTTTCTAGACTTTTTTTCTGGAGAAAAGAACCCCCAGTCACAATAAGGTTTGGCAGAATCTGGGAGGCTGTGGTGGGTCTGGAGGGCCGGCCAAGATGGTACCATCTGTATGGGTCCCTAATGTGGCCTGAGGGCAGAAAGGAAGCTTAAGACTCGGATGGGAGATGGCCAGGGAAAACCAGGCATTAGAAAGAAGGTGGCAGCACAAGGACGGCATGACTCTTATGCCTGCAGAAGACCCCAGGCATCACCCCTGGCATCTCTAGGAGGTGCGGTAAATGCCCCCCTGCCTTAAAAACAGGGGGAACAATAGATCTATTTTTGAAAAAGAGATTTTGAACAAAATGGTTAAAAGTCTGTGGGGGCCACAATCTTGTTCAAGGGTGAACTGATGCTCCTGGAGGCTTCCTGGAGGGCAATTGACTCCTTTGGGGTTAAAAGAAAGGGGGCAGTCCTCTTGGAGGGCCCAGTGGTGGCAAAATGTTGCCCAACCCAGTTTGAACTGTGTTATTTCTCTTGCAATCTGTTGTGTTGCTTTCATGGAAAAGTTGCACAGTCCAGCTTTCAACAGAGGAAGACGTACCTCAGGCTCCCACTTTACCTCCGTCAGGCAAACCCCGCAGAGTGGGCTGGGAACCAGATGGGAAGGAGCCAAGAGGAGAGGATCGCTTCCGACAAATGACTCCACAATCTGGAAATCCTTTGAAAGAAGCAAAGAAGGAAAACACATGCACAAGGGAAGCAAAAGTGCTCTACATGAGCCAAGGTAGGGGGTCCCTGGTTCAATGCCCCATGGCATCTCTAGGTACGCCTGAAAGGGGAGAGCCCTCACTGGCAGCCAAAGTTGGTCATACTGGCTTAGGTGGCTTTGGCACACTCACTGGGCCCCCTTACCAGCCTTTGGAATAAGGAAGGGCCAAACGTCAGAAAGGACAACAGATTATTCCAGGCCAAGTCCACTTCGTGCAAAGTGTGCTCCAGCAGTTCACTTGCCAGTTTCCGTGCCTTCATCCCACTTTCCAAGCGCTTGGAAACCCGGTATACCTCAGACAAACCTGCCAGTAAGAAGAACAAGCAAGCAAGGAGACTTGGAGCAGGGAGACCCTGGCAGACCCATCTAACCTGGCAGGGAGAAGACTGGGCCAGAGCCTCTCCCCAACAGGAGCATTCAAAATACAGACTCCACAGCTGCAGTCTGGAACTGGATAGAAGTGGGGAAAGTGGAGCCCTTAGAAGCCCCATCCAAAGGCCTCCAAACCTGCAGGTTCCCAATTAATTTTTCATTTTCATTTTCATCCACTCAGAGTGTATTCCTATCCCCACCAACATGGAAGCCAAGAGCCGCCACTGGCCAGGTTATGGCACCGGGTATTATCAACAGAAAGGCTGGCCATACCCAGAATATAGGCAGTCCCTGGGCCAGAGAGCAGCACCTCCCTGCAGACGGATTGCTGGCTGACACCTGCAAGGATTTCACTGGCCTTCCCAATCACCTGCAAGGGAGACAGAGAGATGCACACATCCCCTGGGGTTAGGCGTGCAGGACTCCCGAGAAAGTGGAAAAACCGCAAACAAGGAAAGCACAGTTGCTTTTACCTGTGAGAACACCTCTCTAGGAATGTCTAGGTCCTCCGGCACAACTCTATGGTCAACATCTGCCAGACACTGACCATGGAATTGTGTTGGATGATGTACAAACGCCTAGAAATGTATTGTCTTTCGGACTCTCTAGGTCCTCCAGCATGACCTCTGGTGGATATTGACCACAGAGTCATGCTGGAAGGCCTAGAGAGAGAGCATGCTCATCAAAACCATGAATAATCCAATCTGCAAAAGTCCAAGTCAAAGTGTGGTGGGCCAACTGTAAACCCAAAGGTAGCAATGGGTTTGGCCCCTTGGAAAGCTCCTTTCAAGCCTTCCTCTTCTCTTTGTTTACTTCAGCAGGGCCACCATGCTTTCCCTCTCCCTTTTCCTGCAACGGTTCTCATGGAGAAAGCAAAAGCAATCTTTGCAAAACAGAGGTTTGGCAGCAGACATTTGTTCTGCAGTGTGTTAGCCTTTGCTTCAAGGGTGCAGCAGAGAGTCTCCAGAGCAAGGAGAAGCCACAAAGAGGGCGACGACCCACATAGCATGGCTCCATTTTCTATGGAGCGGCTGCGGGTTCTTGGCCTTGCCAGCAGAGGGAGACAGATTACAGGCAGCTAACTGAAAGAGAAGAAATATGAAATACAGTAAAAGCATGCCCTCCAAGGTGAAGGGCCTGAGGCCAAATTCAAGGAAAGGAGAAGGGGAGCAAGGACAGGGAGCAGGGATGGCTCCCGTGAGGGGCTGGTCTGCTTTGGGTCTTGTCTGACTCTTCAAAAGAGCTACTTAGAACGCTGCACCTAAGCCCCCCAATAGGTTAAACACCTTGGATGGCTTCTTCTTCTTCTTCTTCTTCTTCTTCTTATTATTATTATTATTATTATTTATATAGCGCTGTAGTTCAGAGTCAGACCCAAAACAGACCCTATGACATGGGCCAGGGAGCTGTAGCGCCTTTCCAAATCACAAATCCCAGGATTCCGCAGGATGCAGCCATAGCAGTTCAAATGGAACCACCGTGCTTTTTCAAATGCAGCGTGAAAGGGACCCCTGCAATGGAGGCTGGGAGATCAAGGACGAGAGGAAACGAGAGAGGGAAAGGGTACCTTATGGGCCTGCCGCAGGCATCGCATCAAGTGGACCGTCTCCGAGTTCATTTGGAAAGTCTGGAAAGGAGAAAGGAGGATGACTGAGACAAGGCCCATGGCACTGCTCCGCTCCCACGGCCATCTTACTTTCTGCTGTGGCTCATTGCTATTCAGTCCTGGGGTTTGTAGTTCCCCGAGGGACTAGAATTCTCTGCCGGGAGCTCTAGTGCCTCCCCAAACGACACCTCCTCGGATTCTGTAGGCTGCAGCTGGGGCACTTCAAGGCGCAACCATATGTGGAATGCAAAGGAGACCTTTGGCCTGGTTCCTGCTACAAGGTGACCGTGCTTTGGCCACGGACGGATGCAGCTGGCGCGTCCCCCAATTTAATGCTGACCTGAGCCCCAGCCCGTCTCTTCCCCGAGCACCAGCCAGAGCTTGGAGGCTCGTTGAACACAGCGCACCGGTACAGAACTAACCCCCACCTGTCCCAGGTGCATTGTCCCAGGTGTTTGCTCACCAGCTGCTCCCCGACCCCAGCAGCATGCACCGAGTTTTGTCCCGGAAGCCCAAAGAAAGGCCACTAGGGCTTTGCAGAGGGCTGCCAAGGCCTGGAGGTTGGGGCCCAAACGTCCCTAGAGAGCCAGGCAGACCAGTCTAGCCGGCCTACGTGGAGTAACGGCAGCCCCTGGCTCCTCCCTGAAAGAACTGGGCCGGTCCCGACTGTACTTGGTTCCAGGGCCTTCCTTTTGCCGGAAGGAGCTTGCCAGCCAGGCCCTCCTTCCAGCAGAGGCATGTGAGCCAAAGTGGATTGGGAGCCGCCAGGCGCCCTCCCTCCCCTCTTTTCCCTGTAACCTTTACGGGTTCTGACGTCTGCTGCCCATACCTGACTATGAGGGCTTTTAAAGTTTAAACCAATACCAAATGCCCAAACTCTCAGAGAGCTCTGCATAGGACCACAGGTTGTGGTTCCCTGTCTTCTTGGCCTGGATCCTCTTCAGGCTTTTCTGGGGAAATGCTGCAGCCAAAGGTCTCTTTGCAGTTAAAGGCACAGGGGCCCAGTCAGAAAAAGCATTGGCAGCAACAGCTGGTTCCTTTTAGCTCTTGCTTCCTGGGCAGCTCACGCCAGTTATAAAAGGCAATAGGAGCAGAATAAAATCCACTGTGGACTCCTCATAATCTCTTTTCCGTGGAGTGGCTATAACAGGGGCAGAAACCATTCCTCCCGGTCATTCCTCTGCAAATCCCATCAGCCTGACTTTGCAGAGCCAATAAGAAGGAATGCTGGGAGTCAACAACATCTGGTAGAAGGCCACACCGTCCTCATTTTTGGGATATTGTGTGGTTGTTATGGGCCTTCAAGTCAACTCTGACTGAAGGGGGACCCTCTCCCAGGGGTTTCTTGGTCGGATTTTTGCAGAGAGGGTTTGCCCCCATTGCTGTCCTCTGAGGCTGAGAGAGTGGGACTTGCCCAAGGTCATCCGCCCGGTTTCTGGGAAGCATCGGGGATTTCAAATGCAAGCTAGGGTTGCCAACCTTTTCACGTAGCCTCACTCCTCCATGTTTAACAGTGGTGTAAAGAATTCATCAGGGAAAAGTGTCATCTTGCACTTGTACCTAAAATGGGATACAATTGTTTCCAAATTAGGAAAAAAGTTCAGCTTCCTTGTGGCCAGAAAAGATAAGGCCAGAAAAGCTTGTAACAACTCTCTCCTTGGTTTCTTTCCCTTGTGAATAAAAGAGGCCCTCTGGTTTTGGGGTCTTAGATTGAGTCATCGTGGACATTTTTACATTTTAGTGGTTGGCTCTTTTTCTCTTTTGTTCTAGTTTGTGGTTGCGTGAGGAAAACAAACCAGTGCAGAGGACCCTTGGAACTGGTTTCGTTGCTGTCTTTCTTTCCTGGTAGGGCTCCAGTGCCAAGCTTAACCACTGCAGGTCAGGCATCCAAGAAGAATGGTGTCTCCTAGCCCAGCGGGGGAGAAAAGGCGCCCCAAAGTCATAGGCGTCCTGCTGGGCAGCGCTGGGGAAAGGAGGGCACCCTGGAACACCATGTTCCCAGGCCCAGCTATGAGAGCATCCTCATGCCAGCGGATCCTAATCTTCTTATGCCAAACAAAGAAAGTGGGTCAAGGTAGAAGGGGGAAACAAGGGATTCCATTTTCGGACCTCCTTCCAGTTTGACAGTCTGAAAAGGCCTTTCCTGGCCTTAGGTTTTTCAGTTGTGTTGAACCCCACTTTCCATTAGTAATAGCAAAGGATGGCTCCGGTGTCTAGTTGAGTGATCCCTTTTAACCCTCAGTTGGGGTGGCTGAAGAGCTGCTCCTCTGTCCAGGGGGAAATGGGGGACTGAATGCGGCTGCAGAGCCACTGGGATGCTTTGCCCTAGATCTCTGCCTCTTTGCCCAGAAAGCTACAGCCAGTGGTCAGCTCCTTCCCCGGCAAACTCAGCAGAAACCCTGCCAAACCAGTTTCCAAGTTATGCGGTGCCACCTGTTCTTCCCATGTGGGTGGAGTACTCACCTGCCAGCGCTGGCACCGTCTCTTCACTCTGGAGTATCATATTCCAAAAGGGTCTGGCATTGCAGGGCATGGGAGGTGGCTGACCTGGCACAACCGCTTCCAAATCGCTTCTTTAAGCAGGCAAGAGGACAATCTCAATGGGCCCCAAATTTGGCTACACTTGAACCAGCCCGGAAATATGGCAACCTAGAGACTGGGCAGAGGACCCAATGGCATTTCGGGGGGACAGGATAGGCAGTTCCCGTGTTTGGCACCATTCCTCTCACTCTGTTCCCAAATGTCTAGCCTTGGCAACGTTGGAAATAATTCAGCCCCTGCAAACGCTTTGATTTGCCACGTTTACATCCCTTTGGTGAATGTCTCTAGCTGCCTCAGCTCTCCTCCTAAAGGCCCAACTGACATGTAAAGGCGCAGGGGGAGTCTCGGTCTGAGCCAGATCCCCAAAAGCCAAACTGTTCCACAAAGTCAAACTTTTCTCATGGGGGCCTGAGATAGGGACCCTTTTGTTTTCTGGCGGTTCATCGTACAGCCATTTGGTTGTGTGCACAAAGTTATTACAAATATTGTATAAAATTGCCTTCAAGCTATGTGTATCAGGTTTGTAGAGAACATACATGAATGTTGTGTCTGGGCCTGGCTCCCATCTCCCAAAATGTCTCAGTATGTATGTCTGTGCAAATAGAGGTCTTCCAAATCCCAGACACTTCTGCTTCCAAACACTTCAGCCTGGGACATTCTCCGGTTTGGGCCCAATGAATTTTGGCCCGAATGCTTCATCACTTTTAAATGGAAGAGTCAATCCCATTGGGAGTTCCCTTGATGTAGGATGGAATCCCCAGGATTATTTTTAGGGCCTCAGTGTCGCTTTTTAGCCATGTTGGCAGCCTCAAAGGCTTTCTCCCTGCTGTGGCAAAGCATGAGGGAAATGCCATCAAGAACCGGGGCTGCCGCATGCGCCGCCTTTCTCTCTGGTAGGCCCAAAAGCCTGCGCTGGAGTTTTCTCTGGGACACTGGAAAGGCACCGGCAGCAGGCTATTGGTCGCCACGGCAACTGGCTGGGATGTACTAAAATAGCAAGGCCGGCCAGACCACTTTGCCAACATGTGTGCGCCACGCCAGGGGAAAAAACACATGAGTGATGGGCATTATTTCCTCCCTGCCTCGGACCACACACATACCCCTTGCACATTTTTCTATAATGCCAGAGCAGATGTTTCCAGAAGCGCATCCCATGCAAAGGGTTACTCAGCCGTTGCCCTGCACTGCGTTGCATTGGCCTTTCCTCCCCGCCATCCCTCCCGAGGTCATTCAAGGACACCAGGTGGCCGCTAAGACCAAAATAGAGCTTTATTGGAAGGGCAAAGGCAATGGGAAACGCTGGTCCTTCCTCCTTGTGCTCTTGTCCTCCAGAGCCGCTCTTCTCCAACAGCATGAAGTACGCAGCTTCCCAAACAAATCCACACCCTTTGCATTGCACTTGCAATGCACATCCTCTGAAGCCACACATCCTCTGACTGGAAAAGACTGTGCGCTGCTGGAGTGGCGGCGCCAAAGGAGTCCAAAACCAGAGAGATGTGGCCCTGGAAAAGCCCAACCACAAAAGTGCAGAAACTGCAGCCCACCACCCAGATGGCAAAGGAGGGTGCAACGACTCCTTCGGCCCCAAACCACCCACAGTGCAAACTGCTTTTCTTTCATGCTTATTCGACCTTTCTTTCCAAGGAGCTCATGCCAATTCTCGGCCCTTTGAATCCTCACAACAACCTTCTTGGTTCTGACATCAACATAAACCACAATTTCTGAAACTGGGCCTCTGCCTTCAGTGCGCTGACCCTGGCTAAAGAATACTCTGATTTCCCGTTACGCACGAAACAGGAAAGGACAGCTTGGTAGCGGGGCACTAACGAGAATCTGCAACCACGGTTTATGAGGCCAGGATCATTCTGTTCAAGCAGGCTCTGGGAAACTGGGGGCTCTAACAACTACATCGCGCTGGCCCTTAATACTTTGTGCTTTTATGGACAGCAAGGGACCCGGGAGCAAGTTGCACAGGCCTCGATTCTCAATGCTAGAAATCTTGTGGATGAAAACAAATGGAAGGCTTCCTAAGACAAGTGAGGCACATCCTCACATACTGTTGAGCAGCCCCTCTTCTCATTTCAGTGGGGCTTACACTAACTTCCTCGCAAACCATGACAAGAAAGAAGTCCCTAGGTCTAACTGATTCTGTCCATACCCTCATGCCAGCCACCACAGATGACTTATTAAATAATAATAATAATTTATATACTGGCAAAAAACATGTCACCAGGCATGCTCAGTGTTCTTGGACGCCTGGGCCTGGCATTATACTGCCACTCTTAGTCATTAGTTTACTTCCACACTGGCATTTGGCAAACAGGCCTTCAGCCTGCCCTAAACTGATCCTGGAAGAGCGAGCATGGGTCAATTCGGTCACTATATTTCTTTTTACATAGAAATGCAGGTATTCAACAGCATTGACAACAAGTGACAGAGACACTGGCACCACCTGTGAGATGCAGAAGCACTGAATGTCAAGTAACCCTCATTGCAATGGTGGGAGGCATGGAGTGCCATGTCCAAAAATGTAACATGGGAAACAGATCAGCTAGTGCCACATGATGGTTTCTGCATGTATAGATCAGCCCTTATTCTTTTAAAATGGATTATATCTCCTACACACACACACACACACACACACACACACTGCATGCCTACAAAGACTCCAACCATTGCCTTGTGGAGGCTAATACTGACCATGCTTAAGGAATGCTGTCCCTCCAAGGAGGGACTCCATCCACAAAAGCAAATAGGCCCCCAAAGGCAGGTGCTTTGAGTATTCTGCTCAGGGTGGGAAAATAAGACAGGCCTCTCTCACTCTCATTCCCAAGCGCACACACACAAACACACAGTGCCCATGGGGATGCCCTCCTCTGTCCAGCAGAGTAAAGGAAGATGCATGGGCCCAATGGGCCATCCATGATCCAGCTAAGACCAGCAAGGATTCTGTACACATCTACACACTCCCACCCTCCCTCCCTCCCTCTCTCTCTCACACACATAATTTACTCCATCCAGCAGAGGGTAGTAGCAGTAGAAGAAAATATACCCACCCAACTGCACTCTGCTCCACTCCACCACTAGCCGGCAGTTAGGGATGGGAAACCAAGTGCCACCCTAACTGTGCCACCTCTCTTCTACCCGGGCAGGCTCTCCTCCTGGAGCTGCTCCATGCAGCGCGTTCCATACTTTTCATGGGGAGGTAATGGGGAGTGCAAGGTGGGAAAGGAATGCGTGCCACATCATCTGGCGAGTCTCAGCACCACAAAGTGCCTTCAGGTTGCCTCAGAGGCCAAAGGGGACCATCCAACACAAGAGTTGGCACATCTGCTATGTGGCTAGCAGAAATCGGAGGTGCAATTCAGGACATCCAATGCCTGCTTATTGTTTTTAAAAAATAAAGAAAACACGTGTCCCAGGTCCAAGCTTAGTGCCAGGCCTCCTACTAAGCAGTCAGAGGCCAGCTCTGCAGACACTAGGCAGCCATGACTGAGCAGCTGGCCCTCCCTGGGAAGAGCCCTTTGGCCAAGACACAGAAGCAGACTCAAAACATGCCTCTTCTCCCCTGCTTCCCAGATCTTTCACCCTGCTTTACTTCTCAGCAATGGCAGATGGTGGCAGAGAGAAAGCTGCTGAACATTGCTGCCATCCCTTCCCACCGGCTGCATGGCTGAAGACTTTCCAGCATTGAAGCTGGATGGGGAAGCCTCCCCTCATCGAGACAACTAGCACATTAGGGAAAGGAAGAGAGCCCGCTTCCTCTGGCAGGCTGGTTTTCTATGAGTGGGATTTTTTGAAATAAAAAAAACAACGTGATGGAGAATTCAAATACGCAGCCCGCCAACTTGCTGGAATCCTCAAAACCACTTCCCCTAGTTGCTAAAAACCATTTCCAGTGGAAAGTGTGTGCAATGGCTTGGGGCAAGTTGAGGCTATTATTTGGGGAGGATCACCATCTCCAGACTCTCCCTCAAGCTGGCGATGGTCCCCCACTCTCTTCTCTCCAACAAATCCAAAAGCCTGTCCTGCTGTCAAAGTTAGACAGTGGCACCTCTTCCGTCTCATTCTTCTTTGGCCCGCCTGGCCCGGGCCTGCCAGAAGGCCACTATGCGTTCACAGTGATGGTACATGAAGACCCCCGAAAGGGTGAGGCCGATGCCCGCATAGCCCAGCAACGTCAGGTGGCTCCCAAAGAGCAAATGCGAGAGGAGCAGGTTGCCTACGATGTTGAAGTTGCCAAGGACATGGATAGTCAGGGCTGAGGTCAGCGAGATGATGGAGAAGCTGGCCAGGTTGTAGAGCACCGAGCCCAGGCAGCTGAGCAAAATGCAGGCCCAGAGCCCGCTGCCATAGGCCAGGGTGCCATCCCAGGCGGGACCCACCTCCAGCATCAGGGCCGCCGCAAAGAGGATGTAGAAGCTGGGCAGAGAGGTCAGGCAGAGCAGGGTCAGGGAGTCCAGGCGCTCCTCCTGCAGCAAGGTACCTGCAGAAAGACAAGGGGCATCAATGGAGGGAGCAGGCCAGGGGCAGCCAGCATGGCATAACCACCAGAGTTGCCAACTGTTTTACAGGACAGGGCTGCCTCAACCTTAATCCTACACACAGAGGGCCCTTGGTATCCACTGGGGTTTGGTTCCAGGACCCCCCCCCCCATGGATAACTAAATCTGTGGATGCTCAAGTCCCATTAAACGCAATGGCACAATGGATGGTGTCACTTATATAAAATCACAAAATCGAGGTTTCTTTTTGGAATCCAAACATTTAAAAAATATTTTAAAACTGTGGATGCTTGAACCCATGGGGGGGGGGGGGAATCCATGGACACAGCAGGCAGACTGTAGGCTGTGAAGCAGGATGAGTTACCATAAAGCACCTCAACGCCAGACAAGGGCACCAATCCTCCCTTACCTTCTACACCCCAACTTTCAGCCACAGCAGTTCTCCCCACAAAAAAAATACTACCATTCCCAGAATTCCATGCTTTGAGCCATGGCAGTTAAAGTGGGCTGAAACTGGAGTATTTCTGCAATGTGGATGCAAGCTCTGGGAGGACTAGGCCCTTGACTGCTAACAACCATCAAGACAGTTTAGGAAGCAGAGTGCTTGCAGTAAGTTTCTTTTCACACTGAATCTGTGTCAAGATTAAAGCAAAGACGAGGCTGTGGGAGAAAAACGATTCAGCCCTCATAAAGTTTCTGCCATTCCCTCATCCAAAAGTCAACAGCAATTTGCAATTTTGGAGCATCTTGCAGGGAGAACAGTAATAAGGAAGTGCATCTGTGAATTTGCATCAAGGAGAGAGATCCTAGCCATGTCTTAAATCTGGTTTGACCTCACTTTCGCTGCCTTGGCTCCATGCTATGGAATCCTGGGAGTTGTAGCTTATTGTGAGACATTTGGTCTTCTTTGTCAAGAGAGCTCTGGTGCCACAGCAAGCTACAATTCCCAGGATTGCCTAGCACTGAGCCAGGGCAGTTCAAGTGGTCTCAAACTGGATTATTTTTGCATTGCGTTTTGGACCAGAGATGCCCACACACTTTTGAACCTCTTTCTGCAATCCTAAGGACTACAAACTTGGTTTCGGAAACCACACGTTACAGATCTTCAGGCAGCGAAATGCATCCCGTCTCAAAAACGTATTTGCAATAGTGTGCCATGCATGCCCACAGCCCCAGAAGGCTCTTACTTTGCTGGATGGATTTCAGTCCCCGGAGGAAAGTGGCGGCAAAGAGGAAGCAGCACCCGGCCTGGTCGAAGTGGACCTCCCCGATGATGGTGAGGGAGGCACCCAGGCAGATGGGCCCCATGGCGGCATATTGGAGGGGATGGTGGCCTTTCCGCAGGAGGAGCTTGGAGAGGGTGAGGGTGAAGAGCGGGGTGGTGGTGTAGACCATCTGGGCAAAGTCCAGCTGGACGTAGTTGAGGCCCAGGTTGCCAAAGGCCACGCTGGCACAAAAGGTCAGGCTCAGCAGAAAGACCCGAGCCTTGGCGCTTGGGCTGAGGGTAGGGCTGCCATTCCCGCCAGGCCGGAGCTTGGCCAAGGGGTTGCCCACTGCCACGGCCGTCAGCATATGGAGGGAGGAGAGCAGCACCGGGAAGCGGAAGTTGTGGATGGCAAAAATCCACTTGTTGAGGCTGGACATGGTGGTCCCCGTGGCCAGCCAGACCAAGACGGTGGCCACGAGGGGCAACATGGGCAGAGAGCGGGCCAAGGGCCTCGGCCCTCCACCCGGGCCTGGATCCAGCTTCCAAGGAGAGAGCGGGCCTCCTCCTCCATCAGCCGAGGTCATTCCAGCGGCATTTCTCCTCAGAGAGGGCAGGCACATCGGGGAGGGCAGCCTGGCAGAGGCAGGGCCCAGTCTCTTGGCCTTTGAAGATCCCAACAAGGCCCAGGCCAGGCAGAGTGGCAAGGCGCAATCCTGCCTTCTCCTCTTCCAGAATGGCTTCTGCCCGCTCAAGGGCTACTTCTCCTCCGGCTGTACCCTTGCCAACTGTCACTCCCTGTGACTCACGGGGATCGGATTTCCAGCTGGATGCAAAGAATCCTTGGGGCGGTTTTGGTGGGCTTTGTTGACAGACTCTGAAATCCTTAGGCGGCTTAGGAGCTCAAAAAAGCTGGCTGGCATGGCAGCCCCTCTGCCTTAGTTGTGGCAGAGAGAGGAGAGATGGGGCAAGTGGCTGTCAGAGGACTACTGGGCCCATCCTGTCTGGCTGAGCAGACAGGGTCAGAGGCCTCCTCCTCCTCCTCCTCCTCCTCTGGCTTGGGGTCCTGGCTGGTCCTCTGGCTGGGATGCTGGGGATGCTGCCGGCTTGCGCTCTGGCCATGTGCAGAGGATGCCAGCCGAAGGGGAAGGAGCACAATTTGGATGCTCTGGCGGCTGGCAGGCAGGCAGGCAGCTCCTCCCTCCGCGTCACCAGGGAGGGCACCACCGGCAACAACAACAGCATCAGCCACTGCTGCCGGGAGTCATGTGTCTGCCTCCTTAAAGGGAACACCGGCCAAGCACTGGCACACAGAGCAGGCCTGCCCTGGCCAAGGATTCCAGGAGATGAGGCCTGCTGGAGGGAAAGCAGACAACCGTCAGGAGAAGCCCCTAAATGTGTCATCCAGGCTGGCTGCCCTCTCCAGCACCTGGCACAGCATCTCCCCTCAACTTGCCCATGAGGCCCCAGGCTTCGGTGTTTCAAGCCAGGCCTTGAACCCAGGCCAATGCAGCTCAGATACAAAAGCCTCTGAGCTGGTGCAGAGGAGCTTTTACAGAGACTCTCTCCACATCAGGTTTCAAGGCAGTGGTGGGCATCCTGCAGCCCTCCTGAGGTTGTTGGGGGGAGAGACCACAGGAGTCATCCAGTCTAACCGGCTTCTGCCAGCCAGGGAGACGCAACTCAAGCACCCCTGAGAGAGGCCTTGCAAAGAAGAGAGAGCCTGCTTCACTGTCAAAGGACAGAAATCCAGAAGCCTAGAGTAGGAAGGGGCTGCTCAGGGCCATCCAGTCTCACCCCCTTCTGCCAGGCAGGCAGGCCAAATCAAAGCATCACAAGAGATGGCCCTCCAGCCTCTCTGTTGAAAAGCCTCCGGCGGAGGAGACACAGGGGAAGTGGGGGCTGCCAAAGGGGGCCACACAGCCTTTCTTGCAAGACTTCCAAAGGAGGAGAGTCTACCGCCCACCAAAGCAGTCTCCTCTACAGTTCCCCAAACTACAAATCCCAAAGTTCCATCAGCTGCAGCCCCGCTGGAGGCCAAGGGAAGGGCCCCAGACCAAGGTCTCCTGCCACCTGAGGTCCAGTGCGCTCCAGCCTGCACTCCCAACTGGAAAGGCCCTGGCCAAGGGGCCCCAGGCCTGGGACAGATCGCTGTGGCTCCATGCCATGGGGTCCTGAAAAGAAGGGTCGCTGGGTGCCTTCAAGTCATAGCTGACTTACAGCAACCCTAAGGCAAAGCTCCCCTGGGGGTTTCTTGGCAAGATGTCTTCAGAGGGGGCTTGCCTGAGCCTCCTCCTGAGGCTGAGAGAGTGGGACTGGCATGGCCAAGCAGGGCATGGAACCCTGGGCTCCAGAGGCATAGTCCAGCCCTCAAACTAGTCCACTGTGCTGGCTCTAAAGCCTCTGCCACTCTTTTATTCTCATAATAAGGACTGTTTAGATGCTATACAGCACAGCATTACTGTAGTATTAATATCCTATATAATTCTATTCTGTGCATTGGGTGCATTCCAGCCATTGCCAACCGACAGCAACCCTAGCCCAGAAGTTTCTTGGCAAGATTTGCTCATCCGAGGGGGGTTGCCTTTGCCTTCCTCTGAGGCCAGGAGAGTATGACTTGCCCAAGGCCAGCTGGTGGGTTTCTGTGGCTGAGCAGAGGGGGATTGAAACCCTGGTCTCCAGAGTTCTCATCCAACACTCAAACCACATTGGCTCCGTGTAATGCTACTCTCCTAAGGAATCATCCTAACAGCGCTCATTGCCATAGGAAGAAAGTGGTCATAAATGTGTCATTCTGCCTGACTCAGTCTCCCCGCCCTAAAAGCCCAAACCCAGAAAGGAAAAACCTTGTCAGGACCCATCCTCCCATCCGCTGGGTGGCAACCACCTCCCTTGGCCTCCTGCCAGGGCTGCTCCTGTCTCCTGGCACAGGGGCCCCTGTCTGCCCACCACCAGCCCTCCCTTTTCCAAGGCCAGGCTAAGGTTGCCAACTGACTAGGGGGGAAAGATTATGTTTTTTTGCTTGAAGGGGAGAGGAGGTACAGTAAAACCATCTCTCCATCTTGCCCTGATGTTCCCCACTGCATGTTACCTGCTGAAGAAATGGACCAAATAGAAGATCCCTTACACTGGAGGGCTATGCAGGATACTGGCCGTCTTTGAAAAGCAGAGGGAAAAGAAATCACTCTTTATTGATAGGTTTTCAAATCTCTTATTATCTCATCCTTGCAATTCTACAGGCAGCAACTCATAACTGTATTTCTGTGGGTATGTTTCAAGGCTTGGCATCAGTGCTGTGAGGTTATCCCTCCCAAGTGCATAAGCAGCTCACTGGGTCTCTTTGAATGGCATGGTTTGAGGAGTAGCCATGAACTGGCATGTGTTTAGAAGGCATGCCCCAGGATATCTTCCAAGACCCAAACAGGTACAGCCCAGTGTTGCATGAAGCCCTGTGAGGCAGGCAAGAAGGCCCCACTCGAATTGTGAAGGTGGCCTCAGCCAGGATTGCAAAGTGTCTTGAAACAAGGCTCATTCACAAAACTGGTTGGTAGGTCTGTCTCCCTTGCCGGGGGTGGCATCCTTTCACTTGGAGCCGAGTTCAAGCCACCAGTTTGATTAGAGCCAAGCGTTCACAGGAAATGCCTTCTTTGAGAAAACAACTCCTCTTTGTGTCCAGAAGGAAAGAGCTCTGCTTTTATCTTCAAAGATCCAGGTTCCAGGCCTCATTGAGAGAGAGAAGGCCACTTCAGAGATAGACACTTGGCAGCTCTCCAGCATTGACGCAACGCATGTTCCTGCAGTCAGTGAAGAGAGGGCACTGCCAACCGAGTCTCTACCAAGGACTAAATTTGAAGATGATGGTTTCTTTATCCTGGGGGATGTAGTCAGCGATCCCTGCAAAACAGAAGAGCAAAATGGAAGCCTGGCGAGGAAGAGCAACTGCTCTGTTCCAGCATTTGATGCCATGATGTCAAAGGGCAGCAGGAGGGATGGAGTAGGAGAAGTTGCCGGTAGAATTCTGCTTCCTCAGTCTCATAGTATGCGCCAGCTGCTCTGCCACAGCACACACAAGGGCAGAAACTTAGGACACTGCCCAGTACTCACTGTCTCCATTCAAGAAGCTACAAAGCTGTTTTAAAGCCCAGCAGACCCTAAAAGGTTGCTTCACCCAAAGCAGCTACAACCTAGTGGGAAGGTGTGCCGCATGAGGCCTGTAAAATGAGCACCTCTCTTGCACAGTTTCTGCTTATCTGACTGAGGTTTGCGTGAAAAGCTTCCTGGGGGATTCTGACCAGTGTTGACTGGTGTCATTTCAATCCTTCCCCCTTCAAGGCAAGTCTCCTACATTCTGGAATATGTTAACTCCCAGCCTTCCACAGAACTACAAGGGAGGAATGGACTGAAACCACAAACACCCCACTACTCTGCACCATGGTGTGGCAATTCTGGCAAGGCTGGGGAAAAAGAAACCCCAAGAAACCTCAGAATAGCAGCTCTCCTCGCTGCTACTCTTCCAACATTTACCTTGCTCCAGGATAGTGCTAGGGGTCCGGAGGATCTCCCAGTACTTGCGCTCGCCTTCCTGAGGTTTCACCCCCATCATGGCAGTAAGTAGCGGGCCAGAGAAGGTATCCTGGGTTTCAAACCTATTCATGGCAAAAGAGAAACCATGTCATTAAGGGCAGGCCAATGAGTACTCGTACCAGTTTTGAAAGCCAAAGTCTCTTGCAGATGATTAACGGACACAACACTGACAATAGGAATAGCAATGCCCCACGGCATTTGCAAAACATTTCAGCCTTCCTGGACATACAATAAGAGATTTACAGGTCACAGCCAGCCCTTCCTGAAGCCTCCAGGAAAAGCAATTCCTCTTTTTTTGTTATAGGCTGCAAGGCCCCACTCCATTGAAGAGCCAGGGCCAGCCATAAAAGGAACTGCAGTCTGTGTGGCTCTCGGATTTCGCAAGGGTAGGAAACTGGACCCAGATCTGCCTTGGTTGCCCGCTCTGGCCACTGGCTAGGTAGGCAAGGGCTGATGGGAGCAGCAGGATTCAGGCTCTCAGAACTGGCTTCAGAGGAGACCCAGCTAGGCTGGCACTCTTAGTCCCTCCCCTCTTAATAATAATATTATTATAATAATAGGTTTTATTTATATACCGCCCAATCACTGGGAATCCGAATTCTGGCCAGGCCCCAGAACCGCCAGCCAAAGTCAGGATGGACTCACAAGAGAGGCGACAGGGCCTGCTTTGCTGCCTCTTTCAGTACATCCAGCAGAGAGGAACCCTGGGGCACACTGAGGACCCGTCTGTACAAGGGCAGACTGTGTGGTGGGTGCTTCACAATCAGCTGGACGGCAATCCTTTTTCTTCGCCTCGTGGTCCCGGCCAAAGTGGGGGATGGAGTGCTGATAACCAAACCATCTGAAAACCAAGAAGCCAACACTAAGAAGCCAAACAGTGCCTGGCAGACCTTACTATCTTTACATACTTGCCTTTCTGGCTGTTTCTGGTCTTCCATCATGTTCCGAGCTGCTTTGGGACTCAGTGTTGAGAGAAAGAAGGGACCACATTTTAATTTAATAACATGAAATACTAGGGACTGAATTTAGTCTTAGCAGAGGTGGAACAAGAGCATTTAAATTGGCGGCAGGGGAGAATAGGTTTAGGTATCATCAATCAGTATAAAAGAGGTGCGTCAAAGTTAAGAACAGATTTTCATGGTAGAAGCAGCAAAGGCCCCTTTTCACTTGCTGCCCCTCTCTCCTGGAACCTTCTTCCTCCACAAGCAAGAGCCATCACTTCTTTAACCAGCTTCAAAACGGAGTTGAAAACCATCCTGTTTAGAGAAGCCTTCCCAGGCATTGCATAATTGTCGCTTACTATTTCATGTTCTTTTGGTGCCTGTTTATCGAACCATTTCCTGTATTGCTATGTACTGTATATGTATTATCCTACTTGAGAGTATGTATTTTCCCTGGAAGATTAACCATCCATTATGAAGCCAAGCCCTCCCTCCAGTCCATCTGCCTTGGTCCAGGCCTCGGAGGTAGAGAGGAACTGCTGGACCTCATCCCCTTTCCCTCCACCACTCCCTTCTCCTTCTGTGTCATGTCTTTTTAGATTGTAAGCCCGAGGGCAGGGAACCGTCTAATTAAAAAGATTGTATGTTCAGCACTGTGTAAATTTATGGCGCTTCATAAATAAAGGTTAATAATAATAATAATAATAATAATAATAATAATAATAATAATAATAATAAAGGTGAGTTCTGCAGCACATCAAATGTACCTGCACTGAAAGGTTCCCTTGTGCATGTATAATGTTTTAGTAATACAATTCAAAGACGCAGCCGTGCTAGTTTGTGGAATCAGTATGTAGAGAGATCCTGTAGGGCCTTTGAGACAGTCTCAAAATTACTACAAGATCTCTCTACATAATGCTTTTGTAAGCTGATGAAGTGTTAGTGCTGATGTTCTGCAGGATTCCACCATACACTTTTCTTTGAATGCCTAAACTGTGTTTCTAAATGCAAGGCTAGAAATTTGGGAACTGCAGGAAAATTTCATGGGCGGACATAATTTCATGGCAGGACACCCACCTCACCCTGCCTTCCTTAAACTGAGAGCGGAATGTGTTCCTAAATGTGGTAATCTCTCTGAAACCGGCACAACAGCTCCTTCCTCCTCCTCCCCCTCTTACTTCTCTCTGTGTGGCACTCCATGCTGGCAATGTCCAGATAGCTCTTGCCATACAGCACTGGCAGCAGCTGGGATTTGAAGAGGATGTTCTGGAAGTCTTGGTGCTCCAGATGCTGAAGGAGGGCAGCCATCCCCTTGGGGCACTCAGGCTTCTTCTGACTCATCCCGGTGGCAAGAAGAAACTATATCACCCAGGGACAGAAAGGAGGTCAAACACTGGAGAAAAGAGCTTGACCATTACTCTCTAACACTTTTAAGGGTGGTCCTATAGCTGACTGGGGTGAGGGAACTCCTGTCTGTGGGCCAGAGATGGCCTGTGGAGATTCCTCATCTGGGCCATGCACTTCTGCTCCCCTTCCGACTGATCAGTGATAAGAAATCGGAGGGTATCTAAAGCCTGGGAAGATGTGGCATGGAACTGAAGTTGTCTGCTAAAGAGGAACAGGAAATATTGCACAGTCCAAGGGTGTAGGTATGGAGGGGGCTTGCAAAGCGAGGGCACTGCCCTCCAAAGTAAGAACTCTGCCCCTCTTATTTAGGGAGCAATTCTCTCATTCCTCCCCCCTCCCCCCCAATGTAGCTACACCCCTACTACACATCCAGGTCTTTTGTTTTTTGTGCATTTTTTAAAATGAATTTTCCATTCTGTGCTGAAGACGCAAGCCACAGTGTAGCATAGCGCTTTAACCTTACATTGAAAAGCATCCATCCTCTTTAGTGAGGCAATCTGCCACAGTGGTGACTTCAGTCACCAGAAGGCTCATGATGGAAAACTGAGTCTTTCCTACATTGCTGGAGGATGCCTTGCTAAAAGGGAAGAGTTCTCCTCACCTGCACCGCCAGAGGACTGCTGTAGATGTTCCCAAAAGCCCCCTCAGGGGTCTGAGCCTGCAAGATCTTCTTTTTCACTTTCTCAACAGACCGGTTCAGCTTTGCCATGAGGTCAGGTGTGTAGATGGTGGCCTGTTGCAAGCAGGCAAAAGCCAGCCCTGCCATAGCCTCTGTGTCTGGGTGAAGAAGAGCCAAAAGGGAGAGGTGGGATGGGATGCTATCATAGGGAAGCAAACTTGGGGTTGGCGATGAGCAATCTGTCCCAAACATTCCCACCCTTTGCAAAGGCAGCTTCACCCCAGTGGTACCCTCTTCTTCACTCAGGCACAGCAGAACTTCCTTAGGCATAACTACCTGCACCATTCTTCCAATTCAAATGACCAAATCTTGTGTCAGAAGCAGCCCCCTCACTGCCTGATGGGAAAACTACATGGAAGGGACAAAACTCTGCTGAAGTCTTGAGTGCAAAGCTGGCCCTTACCCACAGAGAGCTTGTTCTTGCCCCTGAACCTGCCGTCCTCTTCAGCATGCAAGAGCTTGCGGATCACATGCTGATCAATCATCTTCCCATGGACACACATGGCCAAGACCCCCAAGCTGTATTGGTAATAGTTGGTGATGGGCCAGCCGTGGCCCTCAGGTCCTGGAAGAGACAGGTCAAAAAGTGAGTCCTTGCTTCCTGCAAGGTTTTGTTAACTGTTTCCTCTATAATCTCAGCACAGGAACAGGCAGAAGGTGGTCATGGGACGTTTTTGGCCCACAGGCTGCATACCAGCTCCTCATGAAGTTGTTTTTGTAGCCACCACATCCATCCCCAGCCCCACAGCTGGAAAAGGAAAGAGGAAAAGGGGAGAAAAAGGACTACCCTGGTGGAGGCTTCAGTGGTCCTTACATGCTGTGTGCAAGGGCCATTAGAACTGCTGATGCCATCTTCCGCTCCTCTGCCACCTGTGGCAGGAAGGGTTCAGAGGTGTGTTCAAGCATGCTTTGGTGGGGAAACTGAAAATGGCTTGGTGGCAGTAGGGAGGGCCTAAGAAGCAGCCCCTAAACGACACCTCTGGAATCCTATAGCTCAACCTTGACAGCATCTTCCCTTATGGAGGAAAGGTGGTCCCAAACCTTTTGGTCTGGTCAAGTGAAGGAACGTCTTACCTATTTTCTCCTTTTCTTTGTGCAAGTGAAGCTTCAGCTGAGTGACCAGACGGTTCGCTTCCACCGTCTCCATATTGTAGCATGCGACTCGCAGTGCCAGGAGGTACAGAGCCAAGTGGCCCGTGCCAGGCTGCTCCTGGTATGTGGCTGCCACCAGAGAACTGGACCAAAGAGAGTCAAACAAAAGCATGACTAGGCCTTACTCTGTGGCCTGAGACAGTCATTCCCAACCATACAGTTATTACAGGTGTTATATGCATTCCAGAATTTGGAAAAGTTGCCAACAGTCATGCAGGACAGGACAGTCTGGAAACTGTAGCCCAAAAAAGTAAAACTCATTCTCAAAATAATTACACAATTTTTCTTCTTTCTGTGAGAAAGTTTTTGAAAATTACTCACAGTTCCAGACTTATTATGTGCAAAGGAAACCATGCACATTTTCCAAGCAGAACAAGTTTTGAACTGTGGTGATTCTCAACTAGTCTAGAGTTCTCCTCATCAGAATTTCCTGACACATGAGAAATCCATTTCCCAACCACTTTTTGAATACTCTTACCACCTGTAATGTTTAAAGAATGTACTCTTAGCAGTAACTAAGCTGGCTGGAGAATTCTAGGAGCTGGAGTCCAAACCAAGGAACTAGTCCCAGCTCTCAATTTTGATGTTGTTGGTCCCACCTGCTGGCATTGGGCTGATAGACATTCTTCAGCCGCTCGAGGTAGTAGCGCTCAGTCTCCAGGTTGTGGTCATCAGAAAGACGGAGGGCCAGATAGATGCTGGGGTTTGGCTCTGTGGAGTCATCCTGAGTCAGTTTCAAGAGATCTGCATTCAATGTATTGATGTGGTGCAAGTTTCCTCCAGGGATTTCTGCAAGGGGGAAGAGCAGATCAGCTGTCCAGTGGCATGAAGGAATCAATTTGTCTTGGATACTTTTTCAATCTGGTTTGCAGTTGGAGGCTGGGAAAAATATGGAAGCTGGGAAAGGGCTGGCTAGAGGGGTGAGTTTTCCTCTGTTGCTACTCTGCTTGCACAGGTCTCATAGCTAATGGGGGAGAGATGTTCATGCTTGCACACTTTCATTTTCTTTGTTTGCGTCTGCACTACAGAAATCCTGGGAGTCCATCTTCTATCAACCTGAGCCTAGTGGCATAGCACCCCAGCCCAGGGGCTCCCCATTTAGCCAGCCATGCTGAACTGGACTTCTGGCCAGGGACTACCCTTGCCTGTCAGGGGATGCTGGACACCCCTGAAAGGGATGGGATGCTTCCTGCTGTGCATCACTTGCTGCATCCATTTACCACCAATAAAGCTTACATGATAGCAATAACATGTGTCAGTGTTCAGTACTGAACAAAGTCTTGGTGAGGCCTTGAACTACAGCCAAGTAGAAAACAGAACATGGAGGGGGGGTTCTGCTATTTAACTTATTAATACCCACATTGATCCTGATTTAGTTTGGTGTTGTTGTTGTTTTAATTGGCACTCAGGGTAATCTACCACCCCTGGCATAAAACTGGTCCCAAGTTCTACCCAAGTTGCTCACTCTTCCTATAGCAGAAAGCGCACAGACTCACCACACAACTGCACTGAGGAAAACAGGATATGGAGGAGAAGGACCAGCCACAGCCATCTGGGCTTCATGCTTGCAACTGAAGGCAGAAGGAAGAAAAGGCGGGGGTCAGGGGCCTTTGGCTGGTCTGTACACGATCCGTGACTAAACTGGAGAGATGTCACAACAACAGGACCTTCCCAGGGAGCAAGAGCTGAGTTGGCAAAACAGAAAGGACTTTGACTGAAGATGAAGCAAACAGAGCGAAGGAGGGAGTCAAAGTGCTGGTGATGCACTTTGACTCCCTAAGGAGGATGCAGCCTACCTTCCTTTTGGGTTGGAGCGCCAAAGAGAATGGGTTTGGCCCACTCCCATTCCACAGCCTTCTCTCTCCTGTGGATAGTAGGAGTCATTCATTTGTAAATCCTCAACTATTTTGTCCTGGTATGGGCAGATGCACAATTAAAGTAGCTATCTACCTCCTACAGGAGAAGGTGGATCCTCCTTTGCAGTATGCCACCCATGTGCCAATGTACAGAGGTGTTGCAGAAGAATGATTCTGTGGAGGAAAAAAGGTGTTTTCTGCCTCTTTTCTGAACCAGCTGTTTTTCTCCATAGAGTCATTCCTCTGCAGCAATGTCAAATATCAGGAGAAAATTGTGCAAAGTTCTTGCTGGTTTATTCTTCTTCCAGATGAAGTTTTCTGACTGTCAAGAAACCTGTTTTTTTGAGTCCTGAAAATTAAAAATCCCGTGTGACAACAGAGAGAGAGAGAGAGAGGGGTGGGAAAGGACAGAAAGTAGCCGGTTTCTTTGGTTTGACAGCCCTCTTCCTGCAGACACAGTCCCCCTTCTAGTTTGCTCTTCAATGTTGTTGCGACCGGGCACAAAGTGTGACAGAATTAAGTGCTACAGAACAGAGCAGAACGGCTGATGTCCTAAACATTCTTCGCAATAACAGGGAAACTTGCATGGGGGTTACAGGCAAAAGAGAAAAGGCAAATGAAGGGCAACATTGATCCAGACATACCCGCTAGCAGTCCAAGCGTCTTTCTTGCCCTGGGTGACAAGTTCTCCCTTTCACTCACTTTCTGGCGGAAGAGCAGGGAGGGTTGGGACTATCTCCGCATTCTTGTTTACTTGAGATCACGCGAGGCCTCTTCCAGCTGCTGGAGTCAGCTGTTCCTATGAGAAAGAAGGAAGTGGCGAAAGTGGATGAGAGCGGTGACAATAAAAGCAGAAACCAAGGGAATCTGGATGGGACAAGAGGCCATTTGCAAAGGCTATCGCTACTGAAAGCCACTGTGGGTCTTACGACAGCTTAAAGACGCTACATTTTCCAAAATGTACACTTAAATTGGGCACGCTTTTCATGGTGACGTTGGCTCATCGCGTATAGCAACTTGTGGCTTGATACCGACAATGACTAGCCATGATGGCTACGTATTATCTCCTATTGGATGAAGAATGGGGTATAAATAAATATATTATTATTATTATTATTATTACAGAGACAATATGCTTCTCAATACTCACTATATTTTTATCTGCATGGTGTCTGCAATACTCACTATATTTTGGTGGCTTGGAGGACACTTCCCATCATCCTCACAAGGCACAGCATGTGGGGGGGGGGGTTGGAGGACACTTCCCATCATCCTCATATAGGGTTGCCATAATTCTCTAATAAAAACAGGGACAAAATGTAGGACAAAATTTAACCAAAATATAGGACAATTGTAGGATAAAATTTAGCCCAAAATGTAGCACATTTAAGGTCCTCTGTTTTTCTTAAATGTCCTAAATTTTGGGCTAAATGTTATCCTACAATTGTCCTACATTTTGTCCCTGTTTTTATTAGAGAATTGTGGCAACCCTATCCTCACAAGGCACAGCATATGGGAGGGGGGGTCTTGGAGGACACCTCCCATCATCCTCACAAGGCACAGCATGTGGGGAGGTCTTGGAGGACCCTTCCCATCATCCCCAGACCATGCAAAGGTTGGGGGAGGTCTCCCTGCAGCCTGTCTGCACCCTTGGCCCGCTCAGGCCCCTTTCTGGGAATTCCCAGCATCCTCGAGCCCTCTTCCAGGGCCATGGGCATCTGGGTTGGTTGGGGGTGATGGGAATTGTAGTCCAAAGCTAAGTCCCTGCATTCGTTGAGGGAGCCACCTCTTTCCCTGTTGTCCTGGAGCGCCCTCTGGCGGCAGCAAAAAGGGCGACTTCTCCCCTCCAGGCTCCGTTCCTTCCACTCTCTCTCTCTCGGGCGCCCTCCTGTGGCTAGCATTGGGAAATGTGCTTGAATGCAGCCACAGGAGGGCGCCCGAGAGCCAGGAATGAGTCCCTGCAGCCTAGTCCCGACTCCTGGGAACATTGAGACTTCTCTGTCAGAGAAGAGTTCTTGTGCAGCCGCCATACACTACAATTCCCAGGATTACCTAGCACTGAGCCAGGGCAGTTAAAGCAGTCCCAAACTGGATGATTTCTGCAGTATGTCTTGGACCTTAGTGTCCCCCCCTTTGTGCCTCGAAGCCGCTCTAGCTCGGCTCCTCTACTCTATCATGCTCCCAGCAGCCTTTGCGCTCTTCCGCGGCGCGGTGTCCACTTGGCTTTGTCCTAAAAGGCCCCGTCGGAATGTCCAACACGGTGCCTGCTCGGAAAAGGCTATTATTCGGACAAATTCCCGGCGAGAGAGAGAAAAAGAAGCCGCTCTTTGACTGTCCTCGCCTTTCCGGGCCTGGCTTCAGCCGGGAACGTCCCTCCGAGCGCTGAGAGAGAAGCCAGGCAGTGGAGAAGACACCCCGAAAGGGGGGCCCAGGGCCCTAATGACGTCAGGGGGCGGGGCTTGTCGTGGCTGCTCTGGGAGCGCGGCCACGTGGGTCTCGGTGGCGCGGCGAAAGCAGCAGCGATGGGCGGCCTGGAGAAGAAGAAGGTACCGGGGGGCCTTGATCAACATTGGCTGCATCCACACTGGAGAAATAACCCAATTTGACACCGCTTTAACTCTATCTGGCTCAAGGCGATGGAATTCTGGGAGCTGGAGTTTGTTGTGGGCCCACAACAAACTCCAACTCACAGAATTCCATCGCCTTGAGCCAGAAAAAGAGTTAAAGCGGTGCCAAACTGGATTATTTCCTCCCGTCTGAGACCACTATTGTACTTGGCTGTGGCACTAGAGCTCTCCGACAGAGAAGGCTCAAGGGCTCCCAGAACGACCCTTCCCAGGATTCCCTAGCATTGAGCCGGGACAGTTCAAGCAGTCTCAAAGTGGAGGATTTCCGCAATGGGTTTTGGACCCCAGCCCCACATTTTGCTTCTCTGGATGTTTTGGACTTCAGCTCCCAGAATTCCTGACAGTGGACCAAGCCGGCCAGGGCACCTGGGAGATGAAGCCTGAAACACTTGGAGGCGCCACGTCTGGGGCTCCTTGCTGTTCTGGTCCAAGTTACCCAAGGGGGCTTCTGGGTTCTTGTAGCCCTGGCTGGCCAAGAGGTTGGGGGGGGCTCCCTGGGGAAGTGGCGGCTGGGCGGAGGGGGCATGGGCGGGCGCTGGCTGCTTGTAAGAGGATTGAGGGTGGAGAGTTCGGCAGGAGCTAATTGGTGGGGCATGTTCCCATGCCAGGCCTATGCGCTGTGAAGGCAAGCAGCCAGGGAGATGGTGCTAAGGGGTTTTCTTTAGTAGCTCTGGGTTGTGGTGGGCTTCCAGTAACCTTTGCACTTTCTTGTTCATCCCTGCTCTTCCCGACCAAACCTCCCATCCAAGTACGAGAGAGGAGCTGCCACCAACTACATCACCAGAAACAAGGCCCGGAAGAAGCTGCAGCTCAGCCTTGCGGATTTCAGGTCAGGAAAGGAATTGGGGAAAGCTTGCTTGTGGATTGAATTTCCATCCTGCCTTTCTTCAGGGCCTGCCCTGCAGCTAAACATCATATTTATACAACTCTTTCTTATTTAAATGAAACAGGTCTCTACAAAGCGTGGATTTAAAACTTGACCCAGTGATGCTCTGGGTCACTTTGCTTCAACTACCCTTCTTAGTGTAGCTGCTAGAGCAGTGGTGGCAAACCTTGTAGAGACCAAGTGCTCAACTCAACGGTGGCAGGTCTCAGTTGTTACACTTTCTTTTCTAGACGACTCTGTATCCTAAAGGGGATTTACCCTCATGAGCCCAAACACAAGAAGAAGGTGAACAAAGGATCCACAGCTCCTCGGACCTTCTATCTCATCAAAGACATAAAATTTCTTCTCCACGAGCCTATCGTCACCAAATTCCGGGAATATAAGGTACCGTGATCTCAGAGCCTCCACCAGTGTCTGAGAATTCCCCTTTCTCTTCTTCACCCAGCTCTTAGGGCTGCATCTACACTGCAGAGTTAACGCAGTGGCTCAGTGCTGTGAATGTTACATCTGTAGATGATGCTCTGTTCTAACTGTAAACTGGGGAGAGAGACTGGAGAACAGCTGGGTTGTGGAATTATAAAAGGGAGGCAGGTCACTTGGGAACATGACAGCTCTGAAATGCCTCTCTCCACTAAGGTGTTTGTTCGTAAGCTGCGCAAAGCGTACAGCAAGAGTGAATGGAACAGCGTGCAGCGGCTGAGAGACAACAAGCCTGGCTATAAATTGGACCATATTGTCAAGGAGAGGTAAGAGGTGCAAGACGCTGGGGAAAGTTCAGAGAGGAGCCATTCAGGATTGAAATAGCAGGGTGCAGGAATGTCCAGCTGGAGGCCTGGGAGCTTAGAGGGTCTCAGCTGCAGAAATCACAGGGTAATCTTCACCAAGTCACAATTCCTGTCTCAGAGGAAGGTAATGGCAAATCTCCTACAAAGCAATCTTACAGAAAGATAGTACAGTGTAGTGGTTGTGCTAGGGCTCGAGAGGATCAGGGTTGATATCCCACCCCCAACCATGGAACTCTCCTGAAAGCTACATGAATAGTCACAGAGTCTTTTCTTGCTTTTCTTTCCTCGTGGCTACTGTAGGTACCCAACCTTTGTTGATGCCCTACGAGATCTGGATGATGCTCTCTCCATGTGCTTCCTCTTCGCAACCTTCCCGCGCACTGGCAAGTGTCACGTTCAGACAATCCAGCTGTGCCGTCGGCTGACTGTGGAGTTCCTCAACTATGTCATTGCCTCCCGTTCTCTGCGCAAGGTGAGCTATTGGAAAGGCTGGTGGATTTGGTGGCTTGGTTCATACTGAGCAAGTGCATTGGTTGGATGAAATAAGAGGAAACATCCAGGGCAGGTTATTCCTCACTAGCAAACAGTACCAGAGTTTTCTGTTGCTCTTCTGGCTGAATCACATTCTCTGTACCCTTTTGCCAGGTGTTCCTGTCCATTAAAGGTATCTACTACCAGGCTGAAGTGATGGGGCAGATGATCACCTGGATCACTCCATATGCCTTTTCCCACAATGTGAGTACAAGTTCACGTTTAGCTTTTATTTATGTGTGATGCCCTTCCCAACTTTACTCAAATACGGACGATAAGCAGGTTGTAGAGTGTTGTGGGTATTTTTAAGACTTTGGCATCTTTCCCATAACAAGGTTTAGTTATAAAACTGCCAGATTCCAAACCAAGATAGGAAATGAGACCTTTGCACAGGTAAGCTGCGCTCTGATTCTGATAAAAGTGCAAAGATAAGATATGCTTACAGGTTCCCTGAGCTGACATTTATTCCACTGCCCCATTTCTAGCTTTGTGTACTTAAGGAAATCATCAGCCTAGAAGCGTAAAATACTTGCAGGAAACAATACAGAGTTTTGCAGAACTTAGTCAAGAACTTCTGCTAGTATAGGAGGCTCTCTTAAGGGAAATGTTACTATTAAAGTACAGTTCCCCAAATCTGCCAGCCAGCCAGCCTGGACCTGCTGATATTTTCCACTCATGGGATCCACTGTAAAAAATATAGTAGTGAGAGTTCATAAAACAGTTTATGTGTTGGGCATCTTCCCGACTGGCTTTCCTGCCCTTTTTCAGCATCCAACAGATGTAGATTACAGGGTGATGGCTACCTTCACTGAGTTCTACACCACCCTCCTTGGCTTTGTCAATTTCCGTCTCTACCAGTCCCTCAACCTGCACTACCCCCCAAAGGTAAGCGAAGTAGGCTGGGGTATTTAGGGGAGTATGTCTGGGGGGGGACCAGTGGGCCCCCCCCCATGTGTCAGGGCCAGCAGGCAATGGCTCACAGACAAGCAGCGGTCCAGGGAGCGCCACTTGGAATAGTGTTGGCCATCAGCATGGCACATGTGCAAGCTCTCCAGAAAGTAACAGTGTAGAATGTGGAAGGCAGGAGCAGCAGGGAAAGGAAATCTGACATCTTTTGTGTTGCACTTTGTGTAGCTGCAGGAAAGTGCTTGGAAGAGTGCACTTAACCCAAAAAGAGAAATTGGAATTCAGCAACCAAAATCACAAAACCACAGAAGAGGGGAGGGGGCAGAGGAGAACAGTTAACCCAGAAGCATGGTGAAATGAAAAAGCTTAGTAAGATGCTGTAATGCTGGGGCGGGGGGAATGGGGGGTGTCTTTGGGGAGAGTGCCGTAACCTGGGTATCAGAGCCGAAAAGTTCTTGGTCCATAACCCAGCCATCCAAATGCCTGTAGGAGCCGAGGTACAAAGTAGTGCAGGGCTTCTCCTCTGGTGTCGTGTTGGGAAAGATCAGCCCAGAGTGATGGGTCTAATAGTCCTTGTCATAGCTGCCAGATCTCGATTTGGTGGGAAGCTTGGCTTTTTCATGGGGCACCACAAAGAGCAGGGATCTTTAAAGAGCCAGGCCCAATGGAGCTCATGACATGCAGTTCTAGTCTTATTGTTACCATCCTCACATTCATATTTTTTTCAGATTGAAGGCCCAGCTTCAGTTGACCAGAAGCCAGAGGAAGAGGAGTTATATGCTTTGGACTCGGAGAGCTACTTGGAGGTGAGGAAGCCAGGATTCGGTGTTTGGAATAAGTAACTTTTTGGGACTATAACTTTCAGAATTATTCCACTCAGTCTAGCCAGTAGAATTGTGGTTCAAAAAAAGTAATTTTTCCTAATTCCAGATAGAAGTACATCTTTTGGCCATGTGAGGACTAGGGGCAAAGGGCAATGGAAGATAATAAAATTTCAACTCTGTTAGTAACAGAAAAGTAACTTCATTTCAGATACAACTGGCCCTATCCCGTGCGAACCCAATGTTTAGGTGCGGTAGAGGTAAAACGTGCCAGTTGTAGTCCAGTAAAAGAGTTTTATTTTATCTTTTTTGGAGGTAGAAAACTTCAAGGAGTTAATTCCCAGTCATTTGGCTTCCTCTTATTGAAAGGTTCTCCTGTTGCGGCTAAATTAAGTATCTTAAGATTGAGGGAACATTCTGAAGTGGCCAACATTGCCACCCCTGAATGTGTATCTCTGCTCTGTTTCAGCAAACTTGAATTTAGCTTTTCTCAAGCCCACACTGTCGATGTGTGAGACCTATAAGTCCCAGTATCCCTGGTCTGACTGACCATGTTGGAACTTGTAGGGCAGATATATTTGGAGGGGGCAGAGTTGGGGAAGGCTGCTCTTGTTCGCCTCAGTATACTCAAGCCTCTGTTAATTGCTGATCTCCCTTCTTCCTTTCCAGAAACTCTCAGCTCTTAGTGCCAGCCTGGCTCGAGTAGTGGCACCAAGCCTGGAGGAGGAGGAGGCCGAAGTGGATGAATTCCCTGTGGAGGGAGTAAGTGTTGGCCTGTGGGGCTCTACAGCTGGGGAAAGGACAGGACCCTTGCCTTATCACAAGGGCCTTCCTGTGATAGGAAGGCATCCTGGCCTTTCCTTGCCATGAGGAAGGAAGTGGCATGAGCCACTACTCTGGTCCGCTGCGCAGGGATTGAGAAGGTGAAGCCAAAACCGGAATCCTCACAGCCATGGTTAAGTCTTCCTTGGCTCAACACAGCTTCCTTTAGGAGACATTGGCTAATAAGTAATGCAACCTAACTTCCTGTTGCCATTTTGAGAGGGACTGCGGAGGAAAACAGAGGGGGAGGGGTTAGCCCACAGGAGGCGCTGGGGGGGTTGGCTCTTGGCCCGTCCCCACAGTGGCCCACCCCGGCCCTAGGTGCATTTCCCATGCAGCATTTCTCATGCACCAGGAAAGTGCCGAACAAGAAGAAGCCCGGAGGAAGGAGCAGAATGCCCTGGAGAAACAGAAGAAGCTCTTTGAGGGATTGCGCTTCTTTCTGAACAGGGAAGTGCCACGGGAGCCCCTGGCGTTTGTTATCCGGTACGTAGGGTTTTGGACCTCTTCTTTAGCTGCTTGATTTTAATTTCTGTAATTTCTTCAGGATGAGTGGCATATGTTATGCCTGCTTGCTTTCTGCATCTGTCGGCTTGACTGTTTTAGCACAGAAAATAGGTTTGGCCATTACTCATGCCTTTCAACTTGGGTCAGACTTTGGGGATGGGATGGAGTCTTGAAGCCCAGCAGCCAATGACTGTGCAGTTCCTATTTGGATTTCAAGACAAACAACGTGTCAAAAGGTCTCTTCATATGTTCTTGTTTTTACTTTCTGAATTCACACTCCTGTGCTTTTACTGAACTCAAATGTTTGCTGGATTCCTGGGTAGTCACTTGCTTCTCATCTCTTTTGACAGGTGCTTTGGAGGTGAAGTGTCATGGGATAAGTCAGTTTGCATTGGCGCTACCTATGATGTGACAGACCCCAAGATCACCCATCAAATTGTTGACCGGCCTGTTTTGGAGAAGCAAGTGATAGGCAGGTAGGTGCTGTTGTTTGTTATTAAGAATAACACCAACCCCCAGACTAGCCATCCAGCCTCCAGATAAATATAGTGAAGGAGAGATATCACCACCTATGTTCTATTGTGAAAACACTGCTTGCTGTTAGGACGTTCTTCATAATGTTTAGCCAAAATCTGTTTCCTTCAAGAAGGTTTAGTTCTACTCTCCAGACTGACACATTTGTTCCATCTTCTGTATATCAGCATTTCAGAGACTTTAAAAGTATTGTTATCTCCCTTCAATTTCCTCTTTGGACCATCTGTTTTGATTCTTCCTTGTTGGACTTATTTTCCGGACTCCTTGGTATCATCCTCTGGACCTTTTCTACTTTGTCAATGTTCCTTTTTTTGAATGAGGTGCCACTTTCTACTGACCAGCACAAAATAGAATGTGGCACCAGAGATTCTTTTTTGACAATATGAACATCTGCCTTGTCTCCAGTCAAGAGAGGGAGGAAGTTGCTCCTTGTTGTTTATATGGCAGGTGAATAAAATGGAAGTGCTTTGTCTTTACTTTCTCACACTCTGTCCATTTTGAGTCTCACTGTTTCCCTTTCTGCCCCAGGTATTACCTCCAGCCCCAGTGGGTCTTTGACTCGGTCAATGCCAGGTTATGCCTTCCAGTGGCAGATTATTTCCCTGGGGTGCTGCTGCCTCCTCACCTCTCACCATTTGTATCAGAGAAGGAGGGGGACTACATCCCACCAGAGAAGCTGAAGCTCTTAGCCTTGCAGAGAGGCGATGAGCCAGGTAAGTAGTTGGTTCTCATACCTGTGGGAAGACTTGGAATCTTGAGCTGGTGAGGGCTTTTTTCTTGCAGCCTGCATGAGAGTTGTGGTGCTCTGAAATAGTAACACTGCTTGGTTCTTTTCTGTAGGAGAAGAGAGTGAGTCAGGAGAGGAAGAGGAGGAGGATGAAGATGCAACAGAGGAGGAAGAGGAAGAGGATTCTGATAAAGGTGATGAAGGAAGACTGAAGACAATGGAAGCAGAGAGGTCTCAGAGCAAGGTAAATGGGAAAGCTGGGGGATAGATCCACCTTTAATACATATTGGATAATAGAGGCCTGCAGCCAACAACTCTGTCAGTCCTCCATTAGCAACTATGTTATCTCTCCTCTCTGTTCATTCTCCAGCTCAGTGTCCTCTCATGTTTTTGTCTTTTTCCCTTTGTTTTCTAGCAGCATGGTCTCCTTCCAGTCTGCCTTTTCTCAGTTCCAGCGTTTCTAGGCCTTTAGCTCTTTCTTTCTTACAGCTTGACTTCTCCTTCTTTCTGGGCCTTCTGCCTGCTCTTCCCCTCACTGAGATATTGAAGCCCCTCACCCAGTAGTGACCAGAAGCCCATCTGCCTGCCTCTGCTAATGTATAGACTGTGGTACAGATTTAATGTTTTAAAAATGTGTTCTCTGGCAAGTTGGTGCCAGTGAACTTTTTGCATGAAATCCAGCCCCCTTCTGTTTTGCTTCAAAGGTTTCCTCAGGGTTTTCGGCTGCCAAAAATAAAAATGATGTAGAGTTTTTTCTTTTGAACTGATGGACTCCTCCTTTTTCAGACCCTCCCCGTGAAGGTGACAGCTGGCAAGATGCTGAAGGAGAATAAGGAGCAGCTGGCCCAAGAACAGCAGAGCGAAGAGAAACGCTTGGCCATCATGATGATGAAGAAACAGGAGAAATACCTCTACCAGAAGATCATGTTTGGGAAAAAGCGCAAGATCCGAGAGGTATGAAAGGCTGCTCTTTCCCCTGCCGGACTTGTGCCTTTTTGCTGTTGAGGAACATGCAAACATTTCTGGTCTGGGGAGTGGGTGGGATGCTACACACATTGGGGGTCAAGAGGCTCTTGTGCTTAAAATGGTGGTTTGATTTAGAGCAAAAATGAGGTGTAGCCCTGCAAATGTTGGACTGCAACTCCCAGCATCTCTCATCATTGGCTAGGCTGGCAAAGGCTGAAGGGATTGGCTGTTCCAACAGCATCTGTAGGGCCACAGTTGCCTTCCAGCCATTCACAGATGATGAGATTTACCTTCCTGCTGTAAAAAGCTGCACCTATTGCTTTCTGTACCCTGAGTTCTTCCAAGGCTGAGAACAAGACAGGCTGTCCTCCAGTTGTTCTTCTGTTCTCTTAGCCACCCGGGTGATGCCTGAAGGGTTGAAATGTTCTGTATTGTTTCACAAGGACAGAGCCTGCTGAATCTGTTTCATTTAACATCTGTTGGTTTGTTTTGTGTAAAGGGTTGATCTTAAGAGAATTGGGACTTAACTAGTGAAAGGTCACTTGCAGTCTTGGTTGTCTGGAAGGGATTGAGGGCCCCAGAAACAGCCTTCAGGGGCCACACTGCATAGCATAAGATCTGAAGCTGTAGGAAAAATGGAGTCCAGGTTTGTGAAGACTTCTGGCAGATGACTTCAGAAATGATATTAAATTTGGCCCTGACAGAAGTCACTGATAACAACTGTGTTGAGTGTATGAGGTTAAGGAGTATGCTTTTGGAAAGTAAATGGGTTGGTTCAGTTCCCCAATACAGCTGCAAGTGTCATTGCGGGCCACAGTAAATACAACCCAGAGTGCACGGTTGTAAAGCTGCATGTCCAGTGCTCTTTGACCCCTCTTGAATCTTGTAGTCTTGGCTTTAAAGTGCTGTGCTGAAAAGTTGTGGTGTCCAGCTACTGACAGAGGAGGAGAGCCAGCTGGAGAACCAAACATCTCATACTATTCCATGTGCTAAAGAGAATTTTTGTAGCATCAACAAATTTCTTTCTCTCTCCATTAGGTAAAGAAACTGGCAGAGAAACGAAAAGCTCATGATGCAGCAGTGAAATCCGAGAAGAAGAAAAGCAAGAAGGCGCGACGGGAGTAATGTGGGCCTCTGGTCTCAGTCTGTACCCTTTGTACACAGGCCTACCACATGGATGCTCTGGACCTAGAGTGGGTCTGTCACCTGGAAGTTGGAAACCACAGGATTTCTTACCTCACCTTCCCTTTTCTCTTGATTCATACTTCTAAGTCAAAGCCACTTCAAACAGTGGCGCTAATATCTTGGCCGTGGGGCCAGGTACTTCTTTGGGGAGTGTTTGCTTATTTAAAACAAACCTTGACTTTTTCTCCGTTCTCTTCACCGTTTTCGCATTATGCGGTAGCTGCTCTGGTGCATTGGGTCAGCCAGTCAAGGTGGGCTTTGAAACTTAAGAGAACAATGCAATCTTAGACAAGTGAACGGCCGTTGCAGTTTCTGTTTGCCGGGTAACATGTTATATGAGGTAACTGATAATGTGTGGGTTTTTCCAGCCATGCTTCCTCTGGCAAGGTCTCTCCCCATCTGTTTTGGTGTAGAGAACAATAACTAGGCCCAAACCCCACAAAACTGTCTTTAAATGTCATTTTCCAGTAAGTGCGTGAGAGGAATGATGTCCTTCAGAGGTCAGGATACCTCCAAACTGTTGCTGTACTTTGGAAATAAACTTACTTGTAACACTCAACAGGTAACGGATCCGTTTGGGAAAGGCATAATTATGTGTGAATGTGGTTGCTGGCCCTCTTCTCCTTAGTCTTGTTTGATCCTCCAGCTGTCCCCTAAACAGCAGTAGGCGTTCATCTTGACTTTGAGCTGAACTTTGAAATGGCTTTTCAGCAGCGTGTTTGCAATCCATATTGCCATGACAGAGAATATGAGCCTTATGACATGCCGGTGGCCTCTCCCCTACACAAAGTCCAATTTTTCTGTCTTTACTCAATAGCCTAGGCTGGCTGCACGCATGAGTAAAGTTGTTGTTGTTGCTGTTTTAAAAAAAGGGTGCACAGCACTTGGGCATGCAGGAATTGGAGGAAAGCAGATATTATGAAGGCAGAGGATGTTACTTTAAATTTGAAGAACAAAGTGTTCCAGGCCATATACTTAACAGACTGTACTTTCCTGTTGTGTGTAATCTGTTGGGTGTTTCAGAAAGGAAACATGGCTGCTTATTCAGGTTCCATCTAATACCGTCTTATTAAAAATAATAATTGTAAGCCACTCAGAGAGCCATTAGGGCTGAAGGGCGGGGTATAAATAACATTAATAATAATAATAATACGGTATGGTACTTGGACATAAGTCAGAAAATCAATTTATTTGTTGTAACCAAACCCTAGCTTTGGTAGTTCCTTCACTTTAAAGTACAGTTGCCCCTCCATTTTTGCAGACTTGGAGTCTGTGTCCGTCAGAAATACGCGCGGGGCAAAAAGAGGGCAACACAATGGGATGTACGCCCGAGGCATGGGCCCAGGAGTGTGCCACCATTGGAGTTATTAGTGACTCCAATAATGGCATGATTTCTCATCCAATAATTAATGCTGGCCTAAAAGATGGTTTAATTTATCCTTCAGGAAAAAGTCTTCCCCAACTTCTTGTTTGCCTATTGTTATATATGAATATATTGACCTTATGTAAAGGAAGTAAGCTTTATCTTTCATATTTTGGTGTATTATCATGAGAGTAGTTAACAAGTAGCATGTTTTTCAATAATCTACATTGGATAATTCCCATTTCCCCACATCTGGAAGTATCTCCATCAGACAGTCTCAGTAAGTTTTTCACTACAGTGGCTAAATAAAACCTCAGTATACAGTGGCAGTATTGCTCGGGGGAAAATAATGAAGCAAGAGTTATGCTCCGTCTAGCTAGTATTTGGGTGAGAGACACCTGGGAGAAAAACCCAGGGATCATCAGGTAGGGTTAAAAGAGAATCCTGCAGAAAACCCAGAGAGCTGCTGGTTCAAGCCAATATTAATACTTAGCTCCATTATCCACAGTTGGTTTTAAGATCTCTTCCAGTCTTCAGAAATTGTTGCCCCTATCATTATCTTAGTTCATGTTAATATATTAAAATTTTGTTGGTTTTCAGTTCTAAGGGTTGTCCTTTTTTCAGAATACAACCTCCCCAAGGTCTCCAGAAATGAAATCTGTGGAAAGGTTGGTTGGCATTAACAGAATGCTTAGGTACCATTTCACATGTTATGGAGGCTTCTTTCAAACCAATAATACAATGGGAGAGGACAAGAGCGTTTTTCTAGCAGATGTTGGTCCTAAACAGGAGATATCGTTGGACTTGATACATTCAGTTGGCCCTGATCAATGGAGGTTGGAGTCACACAACATGGGGAAGGTGACAGGTTTCCCAACTCCAAGACGCACAAAATGGCAGCCATCTTGTCTAGACTTGACATAAATTCAGCTCTGAAGTCTGAATTCTTAATTGCCAATAATTTTTGAACAACTCTGAAATAAGCCGCATTTTCCCCTCAGAAATCCACCTGTCCTCTCCCCTGCTATCCTCAAATAGACAAGGAGATGCCATCACCTTCTCAGTATTAATGTATTTTCTCAACAGGTGGGTCAAGAAGCCTTGGGTTCAAAACACTGGGCATTTTGAAGAGATTTTGGGGTCCGTCTACAGCTGATGGCACTCCTACAGGGTTTGCCCTCTAACATTTTGGTACTTCTGTGTCACAACTGTCCCTTGTTTTCATCTGTGACATGCTAGGCACTATGTAATAAAACTGTGACGCGGGGTCCTCAGCCCCAAGGCCAAGACTCCTGGCTCCTTGGAGGACAAGGCCAAGCGTATGGGGATGTGGCTGTGCTGATGGCCACTCCTCCGCTAGAGCCACTGATGCCACTCGGCCATGAGCATGAACATTCTGGCTCTGAGGTGAGTGGCCAGTAAGGCCTAACTGGCAATGGTGCAACTGTAGTCTCCATCCGGGGAGAAGAGAGGCCTCTGGGGATTTAAGTACTCCATCATTTTCTTCTCATTTCTGGTTTTATAACTATGATTTGACACAGTCTCCCAGGGGTGGCATAGCGAGAACAGGGTGCTCCTGTCATTGGCCTTGGTTTTTGTTCCTCGAGCCACAAGGAGCAAGTGAGGCCTGACAGGAATGCTGCATAACCCATGTGGTGAGCGGGATCAGACTGGAACGGCCTCAGTGGGGTTGGGAAACTCATGTGCACCAAAGCTGGGCAGAAGTGACTAGAACGTTTGTAAAGAAGAACAACCCCAAGCTTCATAGGAGCCTCCCAGACCCCAACAGGGCCGCCTTGTGTGGAGGGATGTGGGAGAAAGAAGCAGGCCGAGCACCGCATTCCTGTCAGGTCTGTTAAGGAGGTACACTCTCAACTTGAACAGGAGCATATCTGTGGGGGCCACATAAGCTGTGACAATAGGGGGAGGTCAACATTGGATGTGACCACACACCCATTTGGGATGTTGACATTGTTTTTTAAGACATGTTACACAATGGATATGTGGGGAGTGCTCTATTTCAAAGGCAAAGTCCCCCTCCTGAGGCTTTAAAAAGAGGCCGGGTGCCTGTTTGGCCAAAACATTGCTATCCGGGGTCCAGAGCACCCCAAAATGCCCTTTGGCCACAGAGTGGCAGTTGGCCTTCAAGGGCCTGCCTTCTCAAGCTGTTCTCTATGGCAGGGAAGCCCTCCTGACCCATGTGACCAGGAAGGGTCATGTCACAAACTCTGAGTGGAGGGCACACGTCATGTGATGCCAAGCGGAGGGAAAGTGTGCTGGGGAGTGAACTGGGCAAGTGTCAGCCACCCTTTTAGAAGAAAGGATAGTAGTAGACTTTGGTCATGACAAGGGACAGCAGATTCTGAGGAGAGTTGAAGATGTGTTCCCAGAATGCTTTGCCATGGTGTGCCCGCACTTGGCTTCAGCTGGCTCTTTCTTGGCCCTTGTAAGATTTAACCCAAAAAACGGGGAGAATTGCCCGAGCCGTTTCCAGTTTTCTGAGAAATCTATGGTTTCTCTTCACGTGTGTATTTTCGTACAGAATATATATTCATGGGTGAATGGCATCAGATTACATCTTGAACCCTGTTGTGAATCCTGACTAGAATAGAGCCATAGGTAGATTTCACTCTTGGTTGGCTCTCCACTCTGCTCTTATGTGGACCTAACCAACTGGATTTTTTGGAGTTGTGTGCCTTTGGGTCATATCCTGGGGCTTTCCTGGCAAGATTTGCTCAGAGCAGGTGTGCCTTTGCCTTCCTCTGAGGCTGAGGGAGGGCCACCTGGGGCTTTCCATGGCCAAGTGGGGATTTGAACCCTGCTCTCCAGACTCTTCCTCCAACGCTCAGCCACCACTACGCTGCACTGGCATTAGTACCACTGCCTATGCCATGCCTCCATGCAGCAATAAATGGCACTCGTGGGATTGGGAGGTCAAATCCTGCAGACCAAGTGACTTAAAGCTTTGCTGACAAGTTGCTTCTTTCCAGTCCTTTTTGCAGTTTCCTTTCCTGGCTCACCCATCTCTTTCCATTCTGTAGTTTTACTCTCTTCAGTCTTTTCCTGCCTCTATCCCTCCATTCAGTTGTGTCTCCTTCACCAATTGTACCTGGGTTTTTAAAATTATTATTATTACACTGGTGCCTCGGGTTACGAAATTAATTCGTTCCGCCATTCCTTTCGTAACCCGAAAATTTCGTAACCCGAAAAGGCTTTCCGTTAGCACTGGAAAGCCTATAGCTGCACTTTGCAGCATTTGAATTTCGCGCCGAAATGAATTTCGTAACCCGAAAAATATTTCGTAACCCGAAACAGTTTTTGCCAATCCAACTTTTTCGTATCCCGGAAATTTCGTAACCCGATCATTTCGTATCCCGAGGCACCAGTGTATTATTATTTTAAATCAGGCCTCTCTTTTTTGTTTTCTTCGTCTCTCTCAAGAGGCTGTTAGGGAAGGCCATTCTCTCCTTGGAAAAAGGAAGAAGCGTCTTCCGTAGAGCAGGGCTGCTCCAAGTGGTTTTGGTCCACAAGCCGTGGGTTGCTGTTCCATGGCAAGTTTCCAGGAAATAAGAAAAACAAGGGCAGGCAATGGGCACAAATAATGGTGCCCATCCCTGCCACCCGAGACAGAAAGGCAAGACATAAATCAAAGAAACCAATCCTCCCAAAGGAGGCTCCAGTTCGTGTCCTGTGTGTGCATCTTTAGGTCTTCCTCCCCTAGATGCTTGCATTCTTAGGATGGCTGGGAAAACAAATGCAAGGAGGGGCCAGAGGAGGCAACCTGTCAGAGGTTGGATTTGTGTGGCTCCCCACTTCTGTCTGGGTGGCGATGGGTGGATTCCCATCTATGCAGATTCCTCCTCTGCGCCGGCCTGAACCAGAATGAACATTTGCACTAAGTACTGAGTTCAGAAAGGCTGCTAGAGGGAAGAACTGAGACACAGAAGGCTTTCCCACATGCAGATAAGTCTTTTGCCTTGTCAACCTCTGGGAGTGACTAACTGGACTTGGAAAACTCCCAAGGTTTTTGGGTAACACCACAAGTCTCTCAGAAGGTAAGGCAAGGACTAGTATGTATTAAAAGGATTAACATGAGATAAGTGCCTTGTTCGATCAACACAAAGTCCACTCAGAGACCAGCACCAGAAATTCAGCAATTGGTGGTTACTACTATATGATCCAGAAGATCATTGGTCTACCATGGAATTGCTGTCTTGAATGGGTGTAAAGGTTTCAGAATTATTTCTTCTCTTAATCTGCATATATAACCAACAGTGAAGATGCATGGATTCAATGCCCTTCCCAGAAGGCATCTGGCTCCATCCTGGCTTCTGAGGGAGAGAGGGGGTGGGCCAATCCCATCAGGCCTCCCCAAAGGAACTGAGCCTTTCCCAGAAGGCTTCTGGTTCCATCCTCCACTCCCTTTCCCCTTTGTGTCATGTCTTCTTAGATTGTAAACCTGAGGGCAAGGAACCATCTAATTAAAAGATTGTACGTACAGTGCTGTGTAAATTTACAGTGCTATATAAATAAAGCTTAATAATAATAACAATGAGCTTTCAACAGCCTCCCACTGAGAAGGTTAACAGAAAAGGTGAACCAACCATCGCAGATTTTCCCAATTTTATAGCAATTTAATGTTGTTGTTTTTAGTCTATGTTTTGTAAAGATTGACATGCATTTATTTCCCTTGCTGGAGAACGTTATTACTGGCAATCTCAAAGATAAATGAGAGGACAACATGGGGCATGTCACACTTGCATTGACATAGGAATCAATATTTCAAAATTGATTGAAAGCCTTGCATTTTTTAAAAACAATTTTATTTTTGCTTTACAGCACCCAGGGAACCTTCTCCAGGAAGACGGACAGGACTATTCCGATGATTCATTGACAACTTTCAAGGTAATTCCTTCAATGGCTTCTTTTAGATAAATGGTTAACTGTCAAACATGCTGTGTCTGTATGTGTGTGTCTTCAAGTCTCACACAACTCCATGAATTTCACAGTGTTTTGAAATGTTATCTAAAGCACCTGGGATTCCTTGGTGGTCTCCCATCCAAGTCCTAACTAAAGCTGGCCCTGCTTAGCTTCAAGCAGTAGAATGAGAAATGTAACCCAGGCTCCCACTTGCCATGTCATGTTCCATTTTACAGGATCTGTACAAAAGTACTAGGTTTTCAGTCTTTGGGCCTCTAGATTGTGAACTGTGCTGAGAAATTCTGGGAGCCGAAGACTTAAACATCTGGAAGATCAAAGTTTGAGAATCATGGCATCATTGGCACAGTTTATAGCATTCTCAAATTTCAGCCACTTGCTATATACAGGCTGAGTCTCCCTTATCCAGAATGCCAAAATATACCAAAACTCAAAACTCTTTTCATGGGTGGCTGAGACAGTGACACCATTGCTTTCCGATGGCTCCGCTTGAATGAACCTTGTCTCGTGCACAACGTTATTTTAAACTGTCGTAGAAAATTACCTTCAGCGCCGCATATAATAAGGTGTCTATGGAACATAAATGAATTTTGTCTTTAGACTTGAGTCCCATCTCCAAGATATTTTGTATGTATCTGCATTTGTTTGCATATACCATTATGTACACATATGCAAATACAGGTATTTTGAATAAAGAGAACTGATAGAAAGGATAAATGGAAAACCAGGGGATAGACACCAAGTTCCAGACCCAAACCTTCAGTGCCAAATCACAACAGTGTGAGCTCTCTGTACAGTGGGTTCTTGTCTCAGGCAGCACCTACAGTTTCATGCAGATTCATAGCTGCCCACGAACTGCTCCTTTCATTTCGTCAGAACTCCTGACCAGTAAAAGCTGAAGTTGGGGAGCGGCCAATCTGATCAGAAATACAAAGCCTAACTCCTTGGGCCGCCTTCCTCTTTCCTTGAAAAAACACGTGGGTGCCCGGCCCAACCACCAAATTTTCACCATTCCAAAGCCAGTCAGCTGGAGGGTGGGTGGACTGCTCCAAGACTTGGAGAACAGAGCTTTTTCAAGCATGCCCAACTCCCTTGTGCCTGGC